>NW_006921664.1:3091300-3151704 GCF_000298275.1 Orycteropus afer afer | reverse complement strand
GCTCAGCCTCAAAACTCACGTCTACATGTCACCACAGTAGGACAAACCGACAGACAAGTTTGTCTTGCTGTTGGAGACCTCTCGTATCACCCCCACCTGGGTCCCTGTGGCTGAAATCCACATATCCTAGAAAAATAAGAATCATGGCACAAACAGATATTGTAAACCCATGTTCATTGCAACATTATTCACAATAGCAAAAAGATAGAAGCAACCTAATTGCCTATCAACAGATGAATGGATAAACAAACTATGGAACATATACACTATGGAATACTACCCAACATTAAAGAATAGTGATGAATCTGCTAATCACCTCATAACATGGATGAACCTAGAGGACATTATGCTGAGTGAAATTAGTCAATTTCAAAACGACAAATATCATAGGAGGCCACTACTGGAAAAAGTCAAGAAAAGGTTTACACACACAGAAAGAAATATTCTTTGAAGTTTACCAGGGGTGGGAGAAAGGATGGTAAATCACTAACTAGAAGGTAGACACATACTAACTTGGGTGAAGAGAAAGGCAATATACAATGAGAAGGAGATCAGCACAAAAGGATTAAGGCAAAGGAAGACACTGGGAAGAAAACAAGAGTTAGAGGCAACAAAGGTAAATATGATTACATACAAAATCCTGCAATGATAGAAATAACAATAATCTACTAGTGGAGACTCGATGGCACATAACAACAACAACAACAACGGATACATAGACAAGCAAGTTGAACAGGTGTGGAAAGGCAAATGGGACTGTGCCTATGGATATATATGGGTGTGACAAAGGATGTTTCTACATATGTGTTTATATGTACTGAAAATATATCCATGAACATATTAGTAGATACAGGGGGCAAAGTTATGAAAATTTCTTAGTCATAACCAAACACCTTGAGAGAATGAGCTGCTGGGCTTAGGGACTCAGGACCACAGCCTTGGGAGACATCGAGGTCAATTAGCATAACCTAGTCTACAAAGGCAATGTTCTACATTCTGCTTTGGTGAGTAGCGACTGGGATCTTAAAAGCTTGTGAGCAACCATCTAAGGTGAAACTAATGGTCTTTTCCCATTTGAAGCAAAGAAGAGTGAATAAAGTCAAAGACATATGGAACATGCAATTAGCCCAAAAGACTAATGTACCACATGAGCTCCAGCCTCCAGCACCCTGAAACCAGAAAAACTAGATGGCACCCAACTACAACTGCCAATTGCTGTGAAATGGATCACAGTGGAAGGTCCTGATTGGAGTTGGAGAAAAATATGAAACTAAACTCAAAATAATAAAAAAAGACCAGGCTTACTGGCCTGATAGAGACAGGTGGAACTACCAGCATGAGAGCTCTTAGTCACCATTTCAGCCTGGACCTGAACTCGCCCTCCTAGCTCAACTTTTCGGTCAAACAATAGACAGGCCTGTACTGTGAACAATAACCAGGGAGATAAGCACTCCTTAGAATAATTAACTATAAGAAATCAAAAGGACAGTTTTTGCCCAGGGGTAAAGTTTGGGAGGCTGGAAGGAAGAGGAAAGAAGGATGAATAGAAAAAATAAAAACACAGGAGGAAGTGGGAAGAGGGCTGTTATACTGTGGATTGGGCACAACTGCTGCAAAAGACCTCTTTAAAGTATTAAAAAGTTACTTTAAGGACTAATGGATGGCTGTCCCAAGCCACTGAATTTTCAATTATTGCCTTATATACATGTGAAAGCTAGAATAAAGTAGACTGAAGATGCTGTTGGCAAAGGATATTGAATATACCATGGACTGCCAGAACAATGAATCAATCTGTCTTGGAAGAAGTACAGCAAGAATGCTCCTTAGAAGCTAGGAGGGAGAGGCTTTGTCTCATGTACTTTGGACATGTTATCAGTAGGGACCAGTTCCTGGAGAAGGACATCATGCATGGTAAAGTAGAGCATCAGCCAAAAAAAGGAAGACCCTCAATGAGATGGATTGACACAGTGGCTGCAACAATGGGCTCAAATGTAGCAACAATTATGAGGGTAGCCAGGGCCAGGCAATATTTCGTTCTGTTTTACCTAGGGGTCACTATGAGTTGGAACTGACTCAATGACACCTAACAACAACACCCCCCTCCACCCCTATATTTTGAAGGAGGATAGAATACTAGTTTGCTTTAAAATCTTTCTATGTGAAAATATAAACAATAGTGAATGTGGTGTGCCTGGAGTTTCCTTCCTAAAGATATCATGAATAAGCTCCTCCTTCTGGCCAGGGTTCTGTTTTTCTAATCTCTTCATTGGAGTCTATTGCTTACTCATGTTCATGGTCTCCCTCTTCACATGTAGACATACTTTTGAAGTGAATAATCCCACTTCCCTTCTAAAAGTCTGTCAGCCAAACCACTGCTTATACCCTTTGCCTTCACAGCAATTTCAAATCTTCTGACCTACTTGTTCAGTGATATGCTGCTTTCCTTGGATAGATACTTCAGACACCTACCAGTGCAGGGCAGGGCAGAGTCAAAAATAACATTGGTATCTGACATTTGCACTATAACTCAGATCTTTCACCTCTTCCTTTGGGTTTAAGCATTGCCTCAAGAAGGAAATGTGAGTGTAAATGAGGTACTGGAGAGCTAATTACATCTCTGTTAACACAGGAGAAAACACTGAGAAAGTAGGATGGGTTTGCTCTTCTGATTGAGACTTCTATCATGAAAGAATGGGGCAGTATCAGAGGTCGATGGGGATAAAGGGAAGAGATGTAATAATCACAGAGGGTAAGACCACAGAAGGGGTGAAAGGAAAAAACATGAAATATGACAGTCCAAAAGAGAGTGATGTCAAAGACCCTTGCTTGAAAATTGGCTTCAAGACCTGACCAATGTTTGACTTCAGGAAAGCAAGGTCTTGTTTAAACAAAGAAGACTTTTCTCTTTGTTTGCCACAACCTTTCCCCTTTGTCTTCACTTCATTCTTTGTTCAACAGAAAATTAGTGAACAGGACAGAGTATAAAGGTTACTGGTGGATGGGAGTATGATACCCTATATTCAACATCCCCAGAGCCCTTGGCATGCTCAGTTGGCAATACTGGGTTTCTTCAACAATTTCTCATAAGACAGATCATGGTGTAGTTTTCTCTTCCTAGACACACCCTCACAATCTATGTCATTCCCAGCAAGGTGGTGTGGCAGTACTGGAAGGCAGGACTGCCAAGATTTCATTACTCTGGGCACAGTCCCCACCCAACTCACATACCTCTCTTTTATATTATGCTTCAGACCCACATGACTCACTCCCTAATGACAAAGGCTGAGTAATATTCCCCATATTTCTTTGGGCTGGTTATTACTGGTTGAGTTGGCTCCTAGAATTGATTTGAATGCCACACATGGCTGAAAAGTATCATGACAAGGTGGAGCCATGAACCTCAGAAGTTCCTACAGCGACTCAGTAAGGGTTCATTCCACTCTTGCTCTCTGATTTGCACAAGGAGCATGAGAAGTTGCTTGTTCTTTGTTCATTGATTCATTCACTCATTTGATGAAAACATATTTATTAAGCTAGTACCAAGACAGTTGCCAAGAATGAATCAGATGTACTCATTGTCCTGAAGAAGTATATTAGCCCTTTGGGGATATAACTTTACTCATGAAATAATCACGGCACATCCCAAAGCCAGGCAATGTAGAAATGTACTTAACGAACACAAGTCAGAAAAGAGGTGACATCTCCAAGTACAGGTTATCTGGGAAGGGAATACCAACATTCCTTATTACCAGAAGGTCCCTGGGTGGTGCAAACCATTTGCTCTCGGCTATTAACCAAAGACACTCCTCGGAAGGAAGGTTAGGCATTCCTACTTCTGTAGTGATACTGCCTTGGAAACCCAAGGAGGGGTCGCTATGAGTCGGGCTGACTCGATGGCAAATAACAACAACAACAACAACATTAACCAAAGAGTTGGTGGTTCAAACCCCCAGTGGCAGAAGAAAGGCCTGGGTGATCTGTTCCTGTAAACAGCCAAAACCATCCTATGGAACTCATGGGGTCACCTCTATAGCACAGGGAATCACCATTCCTTATTACCTAGCAAATGAGAATGAAATAAAAAGTTGCCTACAAGTATCAAGTGTTGGGCTTGATTTCATTATACGTAGTCCCACAATTTACCACAGTAAGCAAATAAGGTACCACCTTTCTTCCACTTCTAATTTTTATCCCTTACTCTGGATCACTGCCCATATTCTAATTTGGGTATATAAATGATCCTTTCTCATTTGTTTATAATTGTCTATAAGAATCATTTCTTCATCCATTCTTCTTATGGAAAACTCTCTGGAAAAGTTTGCATTTGTAAGGAAACAAGATTTCTACTCTGAAATGAGCATTAAATGTACTTTTTGCAAATGTGTCTCTGAAGAGACAACATTTGGGCTCTACACAGCAGCACATGGTTGTCAGGTATCACTCTCAACTTGACACAAGATGGTTTACATGTTCTTTACATTTTTTTATTTTGACCCATTTTTTAAAAAAAGTCTCTAATGCATAATATTTTTATAAATATGCACACATTTATGTTGCTTTATCCATGAACATTAGAAAACAAATACAGAAATAATGCTTCCCTCAGAAAAAAGGGAAACAAAGTCAACAACAGCAAACTAAACAAAAGAGCTATCATTAGGACGCCAAGAAAGGGTCATTATACCAGTATCTTCTCTTCAGAAAACAAAGACGCTCCCTGCACTCCTCCCTCTCTCTGGCCTCACTACCTCTGCAGCATCTGGCTCTCCTTAGCTACTGAATGATTTTCACTATCCCAGAAAGCTTTTCTGTGTTTTTACTTCCTGAATACAACTCTTGCAGAACCACAGGAAAGCCCAGGGGATGATGTGAAGAGTCAGTAGAGGAGATGGCAAAGGACCATCTCCTGGTTGTCTACTGGTAACCCATAGAAACAAGGACAGATTTGGAGTCTTCCCTGAGGATTGAATATGGAACCATAGGTAACTAAAGGGCTGTAGGGCAATGAATGAAACAAAGATGCTGGGGAGGCAGAAAGATGCTCAAGGACTATAGTAACCAGTTGTTGAGTCAATTCTGACTCATGTGACCCTATGTGTGTCTGGGTAGAACTATCCAGGTTTTTGATGGCTAAGTTTTTGGAAGTAGATTGCCACGCCTTTCTTGTGAGCCATGTATTGGTGGACTCAAACCACCAACCTTTTGGTTAGCAGCTGAATATGTTAACTGTTTGTGCCACCAGGGACTCCAGTGACTATCTAGGGACTACTTAGAAAAGAAATGGATTTGAGATGTGGTGCTGGATGTATGGAGGGCACAAAGCTAACAACAACTATTTCTAAGGTACTTTTCACATCTTAGCTTGCACTATGCTCCTTGAGACTGGAATTGTTTTCAATGTAGAGCCATCTTACCCTTTTCACTTTTGGAAGGAATGAAAAGCAGTGGAAAGAAGAAAAATTATCTTCCCAAGGAAATTATTGGCCTGGTTTCAACAATGAGCAGCAAGCCTACTGCTTGCTTATTTTCAAGTTATACAGAAACATGACAGATACTCAATAGAACTATTTGAAGCAAGGCTTTATTTTCTCATAAAGTGTTTGAAAAGTAAAAAACAAAACAAACAAACCATGTGGAAGACAAAACCACCAGCTATTCTGATGACATAAGCAATCAAATCTTCATTGGTACATTTTAATGACCACTGGACTTGAAATCACAGAACCTGGGTTGGAATCTGGTTTCCACCTCTACTGAATTCAACTCACTCCCGTCAAGTCGGATCCAACTCATAGTGACCCCTCTTTGGGTTTCCAAGGCAGTATCACTACCAAATCTCTTTGAGCCTCTTTCTCTTCACCTATAAAACTGGCACTTATATGCTTTACAAAGCCTTGTGGTCTAGTGGCCAAGTGCTTGGCTGCTAATCAAAAGGTCAATGGTTCAAACCCACCAGCTGTTCTACAGGAGAAATTGGTGGTTTGCTTTTGTAAAGATTTATAGCCTCGGAAATCCTATGGGGGTAGTTCTCTGTCCTGCTGGGTCATTAATGAGTTGGAATGGACTCAATGACAACTTTTGGTTTGGTTTATGTACCTTATGAACCTTGGGAAGATTTAGTGAGACAGGAGAATCCTTGGCCAAAGCATCTGACATGTGGGACAGCCTTAATGAATATCACAAAGACTTGAATCTCAGTTATATCTGAATTGTGTCCCAGCAAAATGAATTGCTTCCTTTTTTCCATGCACTCTCAGTGAGTGATCCCTTCTGCCCTTCTGCTCACGTTGCTGATGTGTGGCCTGGCTTGGAGCCATGAGATCTTGACAGTGAGGGAGGAACAGCTGATGCTGAACACAGCTGACTGGCCTGCCATGGACAGAGGGATGGGTCTGTGATTTGAAAGGACAGTGTCTGGACCCATCGCTGTCCAAGGAGCCTGTGCTGGGCACATAAAGTTGAGGAAGCCATACCTATCGTGTGTCTTTGAGCAAAATTCCCTCAAAAGAACTCCCACCCTGCAGCTCAGAAGATTTTCTACTGTTATTATTTTTCACTTAAAAAAAGACCTTGCCTGACCCTTTGTGGTGGTTTTGTAAGCAGTTGGATCTGTGTTGTGTGTGTGCACATGGTTTGATTTAATGCTTATTTCAACATGAACAATCATTTCATTTACTCCTACTTAATTTACATACCCCTTTTAAGTTCCATTTGACAATGGGCAAGAGGAAGTAGCAGTGCAAAAAGCAGAGTTATGAAGACAGACCTCGTCCCAGTGGGGGAGACCTGAAGCCTTCTCTCTGTCTCTGGTCAGCTCTGCAGTACAAAGCTTATTTCCTGGGTTCCTTGACTAGGAAAGACTGACTGAAAAATCACCCCAAACTACCAAATAACCTCAGAACCACCAAAAATCAAGTTTCTGCTACAGAAGAATCTCAATTTTAGCTCAGAAAATTGTTCCGATATGGCCGTATTTTTATTTCTAGATCATATCAGACTGTCCATGACGAGCACTATCAACCAAAAGTGACAATTCTCATACAAAAGCATTTGATATTAGATAATCTCCTGACTGAAAAAGGAAGTAAATGGGACACTTCAAACACAGTCGATATTTTACTGCTGCCAATATAAGTCTAGAAACCGGAGAGTCTAAAGATTCCTTTATGATGTCTACTGCAGAGGGTAACAAGCTCTGAAAAAAGCCTGAAAATCAGTATTTTCACCTTTGTAGGCCATATGGCTTCTGTCCAAACTACTGAACTCTGCTGTTACAGTGTGGACCCAACCACAGATGGGCATGGCTTTGCTTCAATAAAACTTTATTTGCCAAAACAGGAGGCAAGCTGGATTTGACTCACAGGCTGTACTTTGCTAACCTCTGTTTTAGAAGAAGGACTAAATGTACACGAGGAAGTAAATTATTAGAATCCCCTTTATCTTGGACTTTCTAGATGACAAACTGGATTGAAATGATTATTTTCCTCCAAGGCCAAAGTCCAAAAGGGCTTTCTTAGGGTTAAGATCTTCTTATTTTATCATTAGCTAAACAGAAGCATTGAAGGAAGATACAAGGTATTGGAAATTGATAGGGACAAGCAGGTTTGGGGATGTGTGTGTGTGCGCGCTACATTGCAATCTGTGCTAGGCATAGTTTGCTTTTCCACCATGTCCTGGAATCCTGTTCTTCCATAACCACAAATAGTTGTCAACTCCTATATGACCATTTTGAGTGACTAAGAGTTTTTATCTTGTTATGAGTTTTGAAGCAGTCCATTCTTCTCTTTACAACTCCATTACATAATTATTGCTTATTGTGATCTGAAATTAGTTCCCTGATAATTTCCTCTAGCTTATCATACAAGCAATTTATTTCTTTTCTACCTTACAGCTCTGCAAATACTTTAAGACAATGACTTCTTCTTACCATCCTTTTACCCCGATGCTTTCCTCCAAATTTCCCATTCCTCTTGGGAATTCTCTGTATTTGGCTTCCCTTCAAAATGACATCTTCTAGAAAAATTGTCCTATCCAGCTCCTCTTCCTGGCTTCATTCACCCATGTGGCTGTCTGTCTTCTTATTTACTTGCACCTGAGTCGGGTCCGACTCGACAGCAAACAACAGCTCATACTTGGGTGGTGAAGGTATTCTGTTGTTGCACAGGGCATTTTGTCTTGTTAAAGAGGTAATATCATTGAAGAACAAGAGCAAGCACTCTGGTGGCACAGTGGATACAGCACTTGACTGCTAAATGGAAGAGCAGTGATTCAAACCCACCAGCTGCTCTGTGGGAGGAAAACTGAGCAATCAACTTCCATAAAGATTTACAGCCTTGGAAACCCAGTGGGGGTTGCTATTTTCTACGAGTTGGAAATGACTCGATGGCAATGAGTTTGGTTTTAGTTTTTTCCTTTCTTTATTATGTTGAGAGGTTCCACAAGCAATCAATATTTTTAAATTATTTAAATATCTGCATTAAAATAATATGTAAGTTTTTCAACTGAATAGATTCTTTTTTTTTTTTTTTTTTAAGCTTAATAACTAATATGGCAGTTGAGCAATGAAAATGGAATTTCCACTACATCTATTTATAACAGAGCCCATGGTAAATTCTCTCAAGCTTGGACAAGGAAGTAGTTTTCCTTGCTTGGGTCTCTCTTAGGTTTTAGTTTTCTATCACATCCTACTAACTTGATAGAATCAGATTTGCTGCTGATTGCAGATATAGAATTCTGTTATTGAAATTCCATTTTCAGATTGAATGCATTTGAGATTTAACCAGAGTGACATGTTCCAAAAACATGAAGTCTACTATAACAACAAACAAGAGCACATATCATAGTAAAACTTTTGTTCATTATTAATTATTATGCAAGAGAATACATAAAAATAATTCATAGAGGTGATTCACAAAGCCTATACATTTTTTAAATCCCTGCCTTTCACTTTCCTCTCATGTTTTTCTTTTGCTTAAGAGAAATACTTTGTAATTCTTCTCGTTGTTAGGCTGTCTAACAAATGGCCTTCACATTTAAGTGCAATGATTGAGGTCAAATTGCTGCACCATGACAGTAATGCTAGGCCAAGGTATACTTAGAGCAGATTTCTGAATCTCTGACTAAGAAACAATTTTTTTTCCCCTTGGTAACAATTAGAGACAAACCACAAGAAGCCACAGAACTTGATTTTGATCATGAGAAGGGTCTTGCAAAATACAGGTACGTGAAGTTACAAGGCATTCACAAAGATATTTTACAATGAAAGAAACCTTATCCATTGCTTATGATCCAAAGTATAGGGAAACTCCTGATAATTGTGAGAGGAAGAGTGGAATGATGGGCCTGGAGCCAAGTCACTGGGTTTAAAAAATAACTACAAACGAAAGCTGCTTACCTCGTGATATGTCTAAGTATCAAACTCAGGCTCAACAATTCACCCTGGGAGATGGGAAAATTTTTCATTTGTTCTTGTGCCAACCTTGGCGTCTTTGTCCATCCCATTCAATCTGACCCAACATGTTGACAGAGATAAAGTCATTACTGGCAACCTGGGGCTCTACAAGTTCCTGCAAAGCCAGGGTTGTGTGAAGATGGATTCTAGTGGCCTTTTCAGCAACTGAGAGGCCCAGTACAATGGGCGTATTTCAATAAGTATGTAATCTATATAACCTAAAGCAATTTTTTTTCCTTTATTTTAAAACTGATTGCTAGGTTATTAAGGTCAGCAACTGAAAAAGTAACAGTTGTAAGTGTATGCTTTATGTCTGAACTGAATTAATCTTTAAGTTGTTTATTCTGGCACATTGTCAAATCAGTTTAAAAGAAGTGGGGGACAGAAGAAGTGACCTCTAAGGGGCTGTATGAGTGCCTTCTAATGAACTGTATGTTGTGGAATGGGCATTCAAATCAGATTTTTTTCCTTGAAGCCGAGAAAGTTTTCTACACAAGCCTTTCTTTGTAAGCTCAATTAACTTTTACAATAATTTGTGTTTTTAGTTTAAGGACTACAGATGTTGTGTGGGTGGTGGCAAGGGTTAAGGAATGGGAATGAGGGGATGAAGGAGTCAGAAGAGAGATGCATCTCTCTCTCTGGAAAATGTTGTAACACTTCCTTTCCCAGAAAAAACTCAGAGTTTTAGGGTTACTAAAAAACTCAAATTGTGAAACAACTGGAGAAAGCCATGTCTGTATGGTTTGGGGGAAGCTAAACTGGATCCCTCCCTTTCAACGAACCCCAGATCTTTGTGATAGGATTATCTAGGATGGTAATTTTTATGCTTGAAAATAGTCCAAAAATTATGTAGAAGAATCTGGACACTCATCAAATGCTAGTTATATTTGCAAAAGAAATAAAAACCAAGAATATTATATAGTCATTAAGACGTAAGTATGAATGTACCAAGAGGTAGAGGACTCTTAATAGTTGGAGGATAAATTAATTTTCGTGAGGGAATGATTTATACCATCAGAAATACATTTGTACTCCCTCCTATTCATTTACTATTTAGTGTTTTGAGGTTAAATAGGGGTGTTTGGGTTTTGCTGAATATTTGTGGCTATTTCATAGTATGATTCTTAAGTAAATATTATACTCTAAATCCCATGATACTTTTCATATAATGAATACCTTATTCATTGCTTTACAAATAAAATAATATTTATAAAATGCTTTATAATTGACAAAATATTTGCAAATAATCTAAGTTTTCTAATTCATTACTACCTAATAATTAAGCATTTTTTAAAAATAAATAAATAAAACAAAACGACCAATAAGGAAAATACTGAGAATCAATCTTATAAGAATTAAAGTCCCCTATAACCCTCTCGATGGCACAAAACAACAAACAACAACAAAAACATAACCCTCTTGTAGGAGCTCTGGTAGCATAGTGCCTAAGGCACTTGACTGCTAACCAGAAGGCTAGCGGTTCAAACCCACAAGCCACTCCTTGGAAGGAAGACGGGGCAATCTACTTCTGTAGTGATATTGCCTCAGAAACCCAAGGAGGGGTCGCTATGAGTCGGGTCCGACTCGACGGCACGTAACAACAACAACAACAACATAACCCTCTTGCACCTGTATAACTTCTACGAGAATAGTAAATCACTGCCAACTTAGGAAACATTTCTCGTTATTCATTCATTTATTCAGTGAATGTTTATAAACACCTCTCATTAGCACATGAAGTGTGCAGAGGTTGGCCATACAGGTAGAATGCTGCTGTGTTTACTTGTGTATACTCCAGTTGCAGATGCTGGCATGTGAATCCAGTTCTACCATTCCTAGTGATATCACTTTAACCAAATTACTTCACCTCTGAGCCTTACAT
The DNA here is from genome assembly GCF_000298275.1 of Orycteropus afer afer. Classification (NCBI taxonomy): domain Eukaryota; kingdom Metazoa; phylum Chordata; class Mammalia; order Tubulidentata; family Orycteropodidae; genus Orycteropus; species Orycteropus afer. The sequence continues at coordinate 3,140,371 of NW_006921664.1, read as the reverse complement.
TTCTCATTGGTAAAATGGAGATAAAAACAGCATCTCCCTCACTGTAAGGGAGTTATAAGAATTAGCTTGTTAATATATGTAAAACATCTAGAAAAGTGTCTGGCTCATGTATACTATCATTGTCATCATCATCATCATTTTAGCACTCACATGTGGAAGGTAACATGCTGATCCTGAAATACAGCATTAAATAAGACAGACGATGCTCCTGCCCTCATGAAGTTTTCATTGTTGTGGGGAAAGCAGTGGAAACACATCATCATAGGATTAGTTATTGAATTACAGTTGTGATTACAGCTGTATAGAAAGCTCACGACGTAGTCTGAGAGGTCAGGGCAGGATTCCTTGAGAAGGTGTCAGTTTATCTGAGCTCTGTAGGACAAAAGGAGCTGGGCCAACTGTGGATAGGGGACTCATGGACTATTCAGACAGGAGGAGCTGTGGCTATAAAGGCTCTGTGGCAGCAAGGAAGTCTAGTAGAGATAAAGCTCTGAGAGCCAGGGAATGTGGGAGGCCAAGGTTCTAGCTGAAGAGCTATTGTCAGAAATGTGGATTTAATTTTAAAGAGAATGAGAAGCCACTGATAGGTCTCAAGCAAGAGAGGCACACACTCATATTTGTGTTTTTGAATAGACCTTGCTACTGTGTGGAAAAGGGTCTAGAAAGCATCCAGACTGGGCATGTCTACAAAAGAACAACATGAAAGATCCTTGTGGTGATAGAAATCTTCGGTACCTTGCCTGTACCAGTGTCAGTATCCTGGATGTCATTTTGCAAAGGGCACTGGTGGTTCAGTGGTACAATTCTGACCTTCCACACAGGAAATCTGGGTTCAATTTTCAGCCAATGCATCTGAAGCCTAGCTACCACCCATCTGTCAATAGAAGCTTGCTATGATCCTGAGCAGGTTTAAATAGAGCTTCCAGATGACGACCGATTAGGAAGAAAGGCCTGAATATCAACTTTCAAAAATCAACCAGTGAAAACCCTATGAATCACCACAGTCTGATCCACAATGGATCATGGGGATTGCATAGAACCAGGCAGCATGTCATTCCATCTTGCATAGAGTTGCCATGAATCAGAGGATGACTCTCTGGTAGCTAACAATAGCAACAACCAGTGGGGGACATTGGGTAAAAACAAAACAAAAAACACAGAATTTTTCTGTATTACACCTGAGTGAGAGTCCACAATGGTTTCAGAATAAAAAGTTTAATTAATAAACACACTTGGAGACACAAGTGGTAAGGCAGATCACTTGCAAAGGAATGTCATTCTTGGTATGTGCCTGCTTTGTGGGAAGAGTTCTTGCTCTAAAGCTGAAGCCCCTGTCCTGTTGGTAGGGAGCTTGGCTTCAGGCAGTGCCTTTGAAAAAGATGCAGAGATCTGTGGGCGGCAGTGTCTCTGGTAAACTGATGACAAATGGCTCTTCCCACTAGTTGGGATGGATGGAGTTAGGCAGAATCACTTGTGATTTTCAAATACTGTGATTTTTTTCTTATTATATTTTAAAGCATGTGGTTTATATCACTGGCACATACTCTATTCATGATTAAATTATTTTTTGCTGTGCCATTTTGCACCCTCTTATAAATAGTCTTTAAATAGTCCCTCTCTTCAAACTGAAGGGAGCTCTGGTGGTATAGTGATTAAAAAATTTGGACCAAAAGGATGGCAGTTTGAATCTACCAGCCACTCCATAGGAGAAAGATGAAGCAGTTTGCTTCCTTAAAGATTTATAGTCTTGGAAACTCTATGGGCCAATTCTACTCTGTCCTATTGAGTTGCTATGAGTTGGAATATACTTGATGACAGTGAGTTTATGGTTTTCTTCAAACTCAAAAAAAAAAAAAGAAAAAAGAAAAGAATTTGCTGCCATGTGGAGAAGGGCCTAGAAAGCATTCAGAGGGAATGGGAAGAGACCAGTTAGGAGACTGTGGCAGAAGTCTGGGGCCTAGCGTGCAAATCAGGGTGTGATCTATGAACCAGCAACACTGGAATCACCCAGGAGCATGTCAGGAATGAGGAATTCTGGGGCCACTCCTCGGAAGGAAAGTTGGGCAATAGAGTCTACTTCCGTAGTGATACTGCCTCAGCAACCCAAGGAGGGGTCGCTATGAGTTGGGGCCGATTTGACGGCACATAACAACAACACTTGCTGAATCTGAATCCGTGTTTTAACAAGATCCCAAAGTGATTCATATACACATTAAACTATAGAAGTTTTGTGCAAAAGAAATAGCAGAGTATATGGAAAGAGACTAGGTGATGGCTTAGTTATAGGGGTGAAGAAATGTCAAGGAGCCACTGACTTTTCCAGACGAGAAAACAGAACATTGGAAGCTTGTCATGGCAAAAGAAACCCTCAGAAATCCAGATTTTTAGGGTGGGTGGCCACCAGCCTGTGATTGTGTGTGGTCCCTCCACTAGGGACCAAGTGTACCTAAAGGACAACCAGTTGGTAATGGCTCCTGACTTCTCATCTTGGGCTGGATTCAGACAGTTGCATTGCCCAAGGGCTCATCCTTTGACTTGTTTATGACTGTGCGTGATGAATATGCAGATTTCATAAAAATCCAGAGATCCATAGCTATTAACATAAAGTACTCTACTGTTTTCCGTCTGGAAGTTGCAACCAAAGGATTTCATTAACAACACCAAAATCTTTGAGCTGAACACCTGATGGGCCTTGTTCCATACTTTATGTTGCAGTTAGCCTCCTGAGCAATTCAGTCAGTTTCATAGCTACCTACCTGTATGAAACCTAGATGAGATCTGAAATATATTGATATTGCTAAAACGTTCTGAAACAAAGTTTTTACATTTGCATGAAGTTTATGGAAGTGCCATTTTGTGCTAGTAGCATAGGGGGAAAATATCAACAAGTCTGAACATTTTAAAACTGACTGATCAAGAGTAAAATGTTTTCTTGTAATTTAAGCTTTAACTTTCTTTTCATATCCTTGTTTCTTTATGTACTCTAACTGGTCTCTAGAATTACACACATGCAGACAGGGCTTTGAACCTAGGTTTGGGTTGGGACAGATCAGCTGCTTTATTCTTATATTACTTTCCCCCACCGTTTGATCTCTCTCAGCTGCTTTTTCTCTAGGCTTTCCTTTAGAGAAAACTGCATCTTGGATTTGCACTGACATTCATAGTAGTAAGATATTGCAGCTCTAAATCTCCTCTCATGAAGCCTTATGAAATGATACAAGTGATATAAGATGAAGATCTTCAGGCTTTTGTACAATTGCTTATATATACAAGTAGACTCTGAAAATACTTTACAAGGAGGTACATGTCAAGTATGAAGAAAAGCATTTCCCCACAGACTCTATACCAAAAGGAAGTAGTGACCAAAGAGCCTGTGAGAAGAGTGCAAACTTTCTGGAATATACAGTCTGGAGCAGAAACATAAGTATTTTCACTTTTAAAAATCCTCTTAAAGTTTTCTTTATATTTGTTTACAAAAAGGAATGATTATGACAATTACAATAAGTGAATTTTGAAAATTAATTTATTAATTGATCGAACAGATACATATGTGCCAAAGAATGATTCTTTGATTCCTTGGCCTTGATCACAATGGCATCATATACTCATGAGTTAATCTGAAACTTAATGCAGCAGATTCAGTGGATCATTTTTAATATCTACTGAGTGCTAACCAGAAGGTTGGTGGTTCAAACCCACCAGCCACTCTGCGGAAGGAAGATGGGGTAATCTAGTTTTGTAGATATTTACCACCTCAGAAACCCTCACTATGAGTCAGAATTGACCTGATGGCAGTGAGTTTGGTTTGGTTTTTACAGCAATCCAGTAGAATAAAAAGGAATTTGTGAACTACTCTTGTGATTTTTGCTGACTATATTAACCTAGGAGCTCTGGTAGCATAGTGCCTAAGGCACTTGACTGCTATCCAGAAGGCTGGCGGTTCAAACCTACCAGCCACTCCTTGGAAGAAAGATGGGGCAATATACTTCTGTAGCAGTACTGCCTTGGAAACTCAAGGAGGGGTTGCTGTGAGTCAGGTCTGACTCAATGGCACATAACAACAACATATTAACCTAATGTCTTCATTCTAAAATAGCCCAGCATCAAATGTGATCTTTGCATTGAAGGCTATACTACTGTGAACTAGTAATTAATTAGTTTATCTTTCTATCAGCCATTTGGTGAATGTAAGACACTGTGCACTGAATGTAAGTCCTGCCTCAAGGAAATCAATAAAATGTCAGAGACAGTAAAGAAAATCAGCAGTTACTATATAATATGAAGGTGTTATGAAAACAATATTCAAGGGACATACTGGAAAAGAGGGCAACTGTCCAAGCTGGTGATATTATCTAAGAGGACATTTCAATTACAATTCATGGCGCCCTATGTGTTACAGAGAGAACTGTCCCGTAGGGTTTTCTTGGCTGTAATCTTTATGGAAGCAGAATTACTATTGTAAATTAATTAACTAGTTCATCTATCCACCAGCCATTTGCTCAGTGCAAAACATTGTGGAAGCAGATCACTAGGCTTTTCTTCCCTGGCACTCCAGGTGGGCTCGAATGGCCAATCTTTAGCTTAGTTGGCAAATGTAAATCATTTGTGCTACCTAGGGACCTTTGAGAGAACACAATGGCACCTCACTGGGACTGGAGGACTGAGGAATTCTTCTCAAAGGACTGGTGCTTGACCTGCATTTTGAAGGAACTGGCAGAAGAGAAAAGGGGAAAAAGGGCAAAGGGCATAGAATATGAGGAAGTGCCGAAGTGGGAGGTAGTAGAAGGGCACAGGTACATCTGTTGAGTGAGTGGGAATGCACAGAACAGACTGCTGCAGTAGCTACAGCTAGAAACAGCGGGAGAGCTGATGAGAAGGAAGTAGACACACAGAGGACTTGGTGGCTCTTGCCAAGGCTCCACAGACTGCCTGGAGGCTGTGCATTTATATGGCAGCAGGAAGCATGGTTGTGTGGCTTCCTCCAATTGCCTTCAGTGGCCATGACCTGAATAAGTGCTGCCTATCCCTGGTGTGGGGTTTGTGGGGCTGGGATAGTGCAATGAAAGAGGTATGAGGAGATACCAGTTGGTGAGAAGTGCTATGGCATTCAGGCTGGTTAAAAACATCCGCCTTATCAAAGGGGAGAAGGACCACTGAGGATGGATGTGCTCCTTGTGTCAGGGTGAGCAATCTGGGAGGTTATAAGGTGAGAGAGACAGATGGGTGTCAAAGATCCTAGAGGTGGACCCATCTGGATTATCATAAGGCCTTTCTTTTTTAAAAAACTGACTTGAGGTTTTTAGAGCAGTTTTAGGTTTATAGAAAGACTGTGCAGAAAACAAAATGTTCTTATGTACCTCTGCCCCTGCTCTTTGTTTCTCTTACTGATATCTTGCATTCCTATGGTATATTTGTTACATTTGGTAAATCAAAACTGGCACATTATTATTAACTAAAGTTCATAGTTCACTTTGGAGTCCTGGGTGGTACAAATGGTTAATGTGCTCAGCTGCTCACCAAAGGTTGGAGGTTTGAGTTTACCAAGAGGTGTCTTGGCAGAAAGGACTGGAGATCTACTTCCAAAAAATCAGCCACTGAAAACCCGATGGAGCATGGTTCTACTCTGATGCATGTGGGTCATAATGATTTGGAGTTGACTCCACAGCAACAAGTGAATTAGTTACTTTACGTTATGGTTCACTCTTTGTGTTGTACAGTTCCATGAGTTCTGACAAACGTAAAATGTATCATGCAGAATAGTTTCATTGCCCTAAAAATGCCCTGTGCTCCACCTATCAGCTGGTTTTTATGGAGGAGATTCCTTTGGTGAATATACTCTTATTTCACAAATTGTTTTCATTTCTTCTCAGAAAATGGGCTCAGATCCACCCTCCAAGTCTTTTTTGTTGTCTTTACACATTTCTCTGTAAACAAACCCTAACATGGACTAAAGAGTGGTACCCAGCCTTCAATGGACTGTGCAGAAGGGACTATACCAAGGAGACCCTGACTAGAATGCTATCTACCCCTAAAAGATGTCACTAGTCACACAAAGATGCCAAATACATTTGTTAAAGGAATGACATAATTGTAGTAATAAACTTGATTGCATCACTTAACTGTTCTTTTTATTCTAGTAAAGGAAGTTCTTGTTAATATTAACTTCAATTAAATTAGTTACCCAGGAAAGCTTGGGAATCCAAAATGAAAAACCACCACCACCCATTATGCTGAAAAGTGCTGTATTTCTATTCTGTTTTTAGTGGAAATTCTCTGAACCAGGAGTTCCAGTGGAGAAATGGAAAGCAAGGCGGTGGTGGTTGGGCAGGGGATGAAGAGGAAGACGAAGCAACAGAAAGCATGGAACAGACAACTAATTACTGAGACATGGAATTACTTTTGGTATCCCCACATGAGTCAGAGTATAAATGTGCTCCACAGGGTTTTCAATGGCTGTTTGTTTTTCAGAAATAGATAGCCAGGTCTTTCTTCCACAGTGCCTCTGGATGGACTCAAACAAGCTGAGTGTGCTAAGCATGTGCACTACCCAGGGACTCCTCTTTCCACCAAGAGAAATGTAAATATGCACAAAGCTTTCTTCTAGGGCTGACTTGCCCACCATGACTTAAGATGAAGGGAGGCATAGAATACCATTGTAATGCCCCACTAGCCTGCCATTATTCAGTTCTCAGAGGAGCAGAGGGTGTCTCTTTTGACCTCCTCTGTTAAAAAGGCTTTTGAAAGCACAAATGTGAGGAAAGGGGAGGTCTGGGAGCATAGTGCCTAAGGCATTTGACTGCTAACCAGAAGGCTGGCGGTTCAAACCCACCAGCCACTCCTCGGAAGAAAGGTTGGGCAATCTACTTCCATAGTGATACTGCCTCAGAAACCCAAGGACGGGTTGCTAAGAGTCAGATTCAACTTGATGGCCGTGAGTTTGATTTGGTTTTGTGAATGTCTGTCAACAAAGAGTTTACTTTTTCTTTGGCATCAGAGATTTACACTAAAACCTACTCATGGCTGTAAAGGTCTAAGAGCTCAGAAGTTTAGATTGTATGGATTTTCCAAAAAGGACAAAGTGAAGAACTTCAGTGAGTGTTCATGTTAAATTGGGGACCTAATTACCCTGCACAGTCTAAGACATTTCCCTGTGTTGTAACACTTGAATGAAGTTCATGGAATCTTCCAGCCTTTCAAAACATATGACCTCTCACTTGAAGATTCACTTATCTCTTTCCCTCTGGCCTGGTGAACTAGTCCAGCAAAGTCCTAACTTGCAACAAACAGGCAATTCACTCTACCTGAAGACAGAGTTATCTAATCTCCCAAAAATGACACCAGGCAAGTTTCTAACCATAACACCATTTGACTCAGTTCCATCACATTTTTTCATGCAAGCAATATTAATGCCTTTTAAGTCTCTTGTCATCCCCACCAGTGCAAAATAAAGTTATAATAATATTAACAATATGCAGTCCAATGAAAAATCTCCACACCAAATGAATGTTTTAAGATATGGCTACCGTGTGACAGGATTGCTAATCAGTTCATTCAGTAGTCATCAAATATTTACTGAGCCCCAAATATGTATCAGGTTCTGCACTAGTTACTGGAGATAGCAGAGTTCTCTGCCTTCATATGACAATCTAGGAAGGAAGACAGAAGTTAAACAAATACTGTCATTGAATAATTTTTCACACTACCCCTAATTAGCAGCTTTAAAGGGCAAATATACAGATGCCTTTTCAGACAGGTCATTTCCACATGAAAGTCCTCATTGTCGCATTGCATTATTTTCTCTTCTGAATACTTTTATAATGAAAGAATTGAAGTGATTATTTGTCAAACCAAGAAAGTACTTCCTGTTTTCATTGCTAAAGCTGTTCAACATCCATCAAGAATCTTAGTTATTAATAGAGAATACTGGAATGGGACTACTGCCATAGAGTAAAGTCCGATTCATAGGTCCCCATAGGGTTTCCAAGGCTGTAAATCTTTATGGAAGCAGACTACCTCATCTTTTTCCCATGGAGAGGATGGTGCGTTCAAACTGCTAACCTTTTGGTTAGCAGCCACAGGCCTTAACCACTGCGTCACCAGAGCTCCTTAGAAATGAGACACTAGTCACAAATAAGCCCTCTGTAGCCTTCCATGTGTAGACAGACAAGCACTAGCCAAGCAGCAGGGTGGGGTCCTCTGAACCTGGAGAAAATACTTCTGCAACATGTTATCAGAGATTGCTAGTGGTCATCCTGCAAATGTTCCCCCACCAGGCAGGATGGCCCCTAAGTTTACAGAGTGAATGTCTACACAGCAAGGCAATGCACAGAGGAATAACTAAGAACTGCCTGTTCTAACCCAACTTGGGTCCATCCAGGCTCTTAAGAAAAAAATTCTCCACTTGGATCTAGTCACCCAATTAGAATCCAGATCAAGCCCTGGTGGTGTTGTGGTGGAGTACTTGGCTGCTCATTGAAAAGTCAGTAATTTGAACCCCATTAGCCACCAGCCACTCCTTGGAAGGAAGGTTGGGCAATCTACTTCCGTAGTGTACTGCCTCGACAACCCAAGGAGGGGTTGCTATGAGTCGGGTCTGACTCGACGGCACACAACAACAACAATCTGTTCCACACAGAAGGAAGATGGGGCAATCTATTTCCATAGTGATACTGCCTCGGAAACCCTAGGAGGGGTCGCTATGAGTCGGGTCTGACTCTAAGGCACATAACAACAACAACAGCAGCTGTTCCACAAGGAGCTCTGGTGGCGTAATGCCTAAGGCATTTGACTGTTAACCAGAAGGCTGGTGGTTCAAACCCACCAGCCACTCCTCAGAAGGGAGACTGGGCAATGTACTTCTGTAGAGATACTGCCTGAGAAACCCAAGGAGGGGTCACTATGAATTGGATCTGACTCCACAGCAGTGAGGTTTTGAGTTTAGCTTCTCCGCAAGATAAAAATGTGGCAGTCTGCTTCCATAAAGATTAAGCCTACTGCCATTGAGTCAATTTTGACTCGTAGTGACCCTATAGGAGAGAATATAACTAACTGTCCCATTGGGTTTCCAAGGTTGTAAATCTTTATGGAAACAGACTGCCTTATCTTGTTAGCATGGAGTGGCTCATGGGTTCAAATCTCTGACATTCAGTTAGCAGCCCAATGCTTTAAAACTTTATATGGGGGAAGTTCTACTCTGTCTTACCATGTCACTATGAGTCATAATCCACTTGATGAAAATAGGTGCTAGCAGTATTTGTCCTTCAGGAGCTCATTTGACCTGTGCTTCTCAAACTCTAGTGTGCAAATGAATTACCAGTGATCTTGTTCAAATGTAAATTCTGAGGTTCTGAGTGGACTTGAGAGCCTGCATTGCTAACCAGCTGCGGTGTAGTAAATTACCTGGTATGGCTTTTCTAGTCATAAGTCTTTGTAAACTCTGTGATGGAATTTGCCTTGAGCAACTGAGGAGTTCCTGAACGTTAAAGTTATCCACCTGGGGTATTTCTGTTGAGAGTGGCACAAAGCAATGTTCTGGGAAGTTCACTCTCTCAGGTGCTTAGAATTCTGATGTTATGATTGGTCAGTTTGGCCACTCTGCCAGGCTCAAAAGGAGCACTCCTAGAGGCAGAAGAAATCTCCGATTGCTGGCTGAGAAAGACGTGCTGCTGAGAGAAACGCATTCCTGAGAGACACGTGCTGCTGAGAAAGAGACACCGAGAGACATGCATTGCTGAGAGAGAGAGAAACACTGAGAGACACACACTCCTGGGAGACAGACTGAGAGAGACTGTTGGCTGAGAGACGGTAGGCTGAGAGAGACTGAGTATTTTCCCTGAACTTGAATTGTAGCCTTGTGCTTCCCTAATAAACCCCATAATCTACTAGTTCTGTGTGGCCACTGCAGTGAATTATCAAACCCAGCAGAATGGTGGTGGGTGCTGCGGGAAGAACAGTTGGTGTCAGGGCTGGAGGGAGGTGGCATGTCTGGCCCCTCGTAGGAATAGGCCTTGGACTACTGATGGTGATTTTGTCTTCCTCTTGTGGGGTCAGACGAGGTCAGAAGATGCGGCCTCCCTGCCCCTTTGGTACCTGCCCTCAAGGGATGGTGTTGCACAGGGCACTGGAGAAGATCACTGATTGTAAGCCAGCCCTCCAGCTGGGGACAGGAATGATCAAGAAGATAGGAGAACCAGGAGAGGGTGGGGTCACAGAGCCAAAGAAGACAAAAGCAGACATTATGTTCTCAATTGCTGTAAAAGGTCAAGCTAAATAAAGGCTGAAAGGCATTTACTGGATTTAACTATAGAGAGATTATAGTGATACATTTTTAAATCTTTCACAGATAAATTTCAGTGGAGTGGTTAGAAGAGAGATATACTGAACAAAAGACTTTAAATGACAGGTGAAAATATATAGTGATACTCTCTTCTCACAATGTTTGCTGGCATAAAGTCATCACTGATTACACTGAAATTTGAGCTTACAAGGTTTATTAAATATTTTTTGGAGATGTACTTCAGATTAATGTTATTTCCATATATTTTTTCTAAGCACTTATATCTTGTATCAAAGAGGGAACAGTCTGACTTTCAATTCTGAGTCTGTAATCTCAGTACTTTATATCTCACGGGAAAAGGATTTGTAGGCTATTATAGACATTATAGGAGCTCTCGTAGCATAGTGCCTAAGGCACTTGACTGCTAACCAGAAGGCTGCGGTTCAAATACACCAGCCACTGCTCGGAAGGAAGGTTGGGCAATCTACTTCCGTAGTGATACTGCCTCAGCAACCCAAGGAGGGGTCACTATGAGTCAGGTCTGACTCAGCACATAACAACATAGACACTATAGGGGACTCTGGTGGTGTGGTGGATAAGGCATTTGGCTGCTAACCAGAAGGTCAGAGGTTCAAACCCACCAGCTACTCTAGGGAAGGAAAATGAGGTAATCTACTTCTGTAAAGATTTATAGCATTGGAAACCCAGTGGTGCGTCACTATGAGTCAGAATCAACTCGATGGCAGTAAGTTTGGTATGGTTTTGGTACATACATTACATGTGAAGGAAAAAAAAAAAGTACTCAATATATTATTAGAGAACTCTTTCAAAAGGCCTATGATCATTAATTAAAAATGAGTTTTATTTCATTCATATTCTTAGCAAATTTAATATAAAATTTAGGTTTTACTAAGGATATATTTATTTTATTGCAATGATAAATATAATAACACTTTAGTTGTAAAATGGGGGGGGAGTGTTTTTCAGGGTTACTTGATCCTCACCCATAGACCCCTATTCTTTTCTCCTCTGGAGGAAACGTAGGATTTATTTTTCTTTTATATTTTTTAAATTAAAAATAAAGAATTTTAAAATTTAAACTCTAGCTTTCTAATTTGAGTTTTTGAAGTAAAATAATTTAGCCAATTTTCTCATTAGTTGGTTTCTGAGGAATCACTTATGGGGAAGATTTTGTGTAACATTTCAGGCTGTTGCTCGGCAGAGAAGGTGGATGCCTAGTGACACTTCCCCTCTTTATCGGGGCAGCCCTTCAATTTTCAGGTCTGGAGTAGCCATGATTGTGGGGAGGGCAGTTTGAGAGCTTCCCTGTGGCTCAGCCAGGTTACTGCCCTGGTTCTATCCCCAGAGCACCCTGACTGATTTACGTGTCTGCATGTTCCAACCAACCAAAACCAAAGCCTTTGCTGTCAAGTTGCTTTCAACTCATGGTGACTATGTGTTAATAGAGCAAAACTGTCACAGGGTTTTTTGTTTTGTTTTGTTTTGTTTTTCTGGCTGTAATCTTTATGGGAACAGCCCTGGTGGCACAATGGTTAAGCACTTGGCTGCTAACCAAAAGGTTTGGTGGTTCAAACCCACCTAGTGGCTCTATGGGAGAAAGATCTGGTAATTTGCTCCTAGAAACCCCAATGGGATTGCTATGAGTCCAAATTTCTCTATGGCATCTAACAACAACAATCTCAACAGAAGCAGATCACCAGCACTTTTTCCCATAGCAACCCAGGTATGTGGGGGGGTTTGCATCACTAACATTTAGGTTAGTAGTTTAGTGTAAACCACTTTGTACCACCCATGGACCTCAGTAGATATTAAATTTCTGGTGTGCAGAGTGTATTGGACTTCCTACCGTATGGTCTGATTAGTTGCCTAGCACATGGTGAGGAGCTATGGTGGCCTAGCTATGGTGGCCTAGCGTCTAAGGCATTTGACACTAACCAGAAGGCTGGTGGTTCAAACCCACCAGCCACTCCTTGGAAGGAAGACTGGGCAATCTACTTCCATAGTGATAATGCCTTGGGAATCCAAGGAGGGGTCACTATGAGTGGGATCTGACTCAACGGCAGTGAGTTTGGTTTGTTTCTTTAGCACATGGTGGGAAGTTGAGGCATGTGGTTTATCTGCTCTTCTCACTCTGGGCTTTAGAATAGTACCTTCAGTTGCCTACTGAGCCTACATTGCTATAATATTTCTGCTTAAAAACCTGAAAAGGTAATTTCCTTCTAAGCAGTGTATGAAGGTAATGCTAAGTTAGAGACTTAACTCTATATATTATTTGCCATTGAACTGACTCCACCTTATGCTGACCCCATGTTCATCAGCGTAGAACGGTGCTCCACAGAGTTTTCAAAGGCTGACTGGTTAGGAGTGGATTGCCAGGCCTTTCTTCTCAGGCATTTGTGGGTAGACTTGAACCTCTAGCCTTTTAGTTAGTAGCTGAGCTGAGCACATTAACTGTTTGTACCATCCAGGGATTTCTCTAGTGTATATATGTTTTTTTTTTTTTTTTTTTCCCCCAAAAAGCTACAAGTAATGTAAAAGTATAATTATAATGCAATTCTAACAGTCTCTTACTATAGCAAGATTTAGAAATATTCTGTGCCTGGGTAGTGTCCATACTCTGGTCTGGATTCTCTTCTTTCTCCTTTTCCAGGAGTCCCAGTTCTACAAAGGTCCACATTTCTGGCATCAGTGCTGACATATAATTGCAATAACATCTCAGATGTTTCTGTCTGCAAAATCCAGTATTTAGAGATGCTTAAAGCCCAAACCACTCAATTTATCAATGCCATTCCTGTCTATAGTCCCAACTATCTCATTCATAATCACTATTACACAAACATGCACCAATGCTAAAACCTAGAAGATGCAGTTTTCCTTGATGGGTATGAGAATAAACCCCAAACCAAACTCATTGCTGCTGAGTAGATTCTGACTCATAGTGATCCTATAGGATGAGTAGAAGTGCTCCATAGGATTTCCAAGGCTGTAAATCTTTACTGAAGGAGACTCTCACATCTTTCTCCCTTAGAGTGGCTGGTAGGTTCAAATGCTTGACCTTCCAGTTAGCAGCCAGGCACTCAATCACTACATCACCAGGGCTCCTGAGTATGAGGGTAGCAGATACAAAATTGCTCTCAGCAAGATACCCGCTCTAGCTGCCTTTGGATTATTTTACAAAATTCTTTTAATTAGAGAATAACTACATTCCCTGGAGCAGTTTCACCCATCACTCAAACATTTCAGTAAGTTTCATCCTGGGTTGTTTTAGCTTTCCTGGTATCAAATGACCACCATGGCCAAAAGTTGTTCTGTTTTGACAAGTTGCCTCACTTGTTTTTTTGTTGCCTAACTGTAACATGCTTGCTAAATGTGGTAATTACAAAGCATGGATTTTCCCAGAAGAAATGCTCCTCCTTTTAGAGTGTTATTGTCTTCCATTGGGTGCTATTATATCTCATTTGTTCACGTGTTCATTTAACAAACATTTCCTGATCGAATAAAAGTACAAGATAATTTTAGTCATGTCCCTATCCCATTTTATAAACCATCTGAATAAAAAGAGTAAATAATTTGAATTTGCTGAAGAGTTATGTCATTAGTATGGAGGATGCATACAGCAATCTTTTGGGGTTTGTTTTGAACAATTTGAAATTTTTGGGTATACTTTAGAGGAACTGCTTATGTCAGAAGTTACTTTCATTTTCATATTGTTTCAAAACAGATTTATGCCTTAATTATTAGAAACACTAAATGCTGCAGAAAGGGCACTAGTGCTAGAATCAGAGGGTTTGAATTCTAGTTGAAAATGAGCTGCAAACTAACTGTGGGGTCTTGGAAGACTCAGTTATGTGGTATTTTCGAAGCTGACTTATGGTTTTAATTAAGTGAATTGTTGTGGGATGAATTCCAAACTCACTTATAAGTGTCATCCTCTACGATTTTATGAATGATGCTGGGAAGACTATGAAGATTCTTATAATCTCAGAAGAGGACAATGCAGACTACACACCCATTCCTTGTCCTTGGCCATGGTTAACTGCAGCCCTGCCATACACAAACCTCATGCATTCCTAAAAGAAGCATGAGTTTCTTTAGTAAATGTAGGAATTTGTGTTTAATAAAAATGGAAAAAAGAAAATAATCTGTGGAGTGGGGTATAACCAACAACCTGTGATTTATTTCAGTTTTATAAAAGGAGAAACTAAGGTTCAGAGATACTATGTTATTCAGTTGGTAAGGGGCAGAAGCAGTGCCAAAGTCCATCTTAAGTGACTGTAGGCCTTGCATACCATCCAGGGCACCCAGCTTTACCCTTAGTTTTAAAGACTATATTTATAAACTTAAGAATATGGAAAAATTTAGTCATTTGATTTACAAGGAAGATAATCACAAGGATGGCTAAAATGAAAAAGGCAATACCAAGTGTTGGGGATAATTTAGAATAGCTAAAGCTCTCAAACACTGTTGGAGGAATGTAGCTTGCTATAGTCACTTGGGAAAACTTTTCAGCAGCAGCTACTAAAGCTGAGCAAGTGCTTATGCCATGACATACCAATTCCACTCCAAGATAAACCAAAAACTCCAAACTCACTGCCATTGAGTCGATTCTAACTCATAGTGACCCTCATTGGGTGCCTGAGGTGGCAAATCTTTATGGAAGCAGATTGCCCTATCTTCCTTCCACAGAGTGGCTATTGGGTTTGAACTTCCAGCCTTCTGGTTAGCAGTCAAATGCCTTAGGCACTGTGCCACCAGAGCTCCAAGATACTGTACACTTCCCAAGATACACTCCAAGATACTATACAGAAATGTATACAAAAGTTCACCAAGAGACATGCACTATAGTTAAGTACCAAAATAGCAGCACTATACTTAATTACCAAAATAAGAAAGCAACCCAATTGTCCATGAATGGTTGTTGCTGTTTTTGTTGTCAGGTGCTCTCGAGTTGATTCTGACTCATATCGACCCTATGTATACCAGAATGAAACAGTGCCTGGTCTTGAACCATCCTCACAATCCTTGCTATGCTTATGCCCATCGTTGTAGCTACTTTGTCAATCCATCTTGTCGAAGATCTTCCCCTTTTTCTCTAACCCTCCACTTTACCAAGCATGATATCCTTCTCGAAGGATTGGTCCCATCTGACCACATGACCAAACTAGGTGAGAGGAAGTCTGGCCATTCTCACTTCTAAGAAGCATTCTGGTTGCACTTCTTCCCGGATAGATTTGTCATCAGTGGTAGAATGGATGGATAAACATGCTATTCTCATACAATAGAGCTATACAGTTATAAAGAATGACAACTACATGAAAGGAACAGCATGGATTTTAAACACATAATCTTGAGTGAAAAGAAACCTGACACAAAAGGGTACATGTTGTAGGATTCCATTTATATGAAATTCTATAATAGGCAAAACTAACCCATGGCATTAGAATCATGATAGTGGTTACCCCTTCCCAGAAGGAAAACCATGAGGGTTCTGAGATTCTGGTAGTAATAGCCTGTTGTCCTGATTTGAGTGCTTGTTACAAAGAGGTATTTAGTTTGTGAATTTCATCAATTTGTACATTTATGATCTCTTCACTTTTCTGAATTTATGTTACCCTTGATTACAAAGTTTACTTGAAAAAATTCCAGAAAAGCTACTCCATAAAAAAAAAAAAAAAAAAAAAAGCTGCCTGGGGTAGAATGGATGTTACCAGCCCCATCACAGTGGTCAGGAGCTCAGATTTTCAGAAGGAAGCCATTTATGGGGATGATATTGAAGAGCAATGTGATGTAAGCCAACTCAGGAGATTTCACAGACTCATTGAATTATCCACAAAAGATGTGATGCTTGGTGTGGTGGTTATGTTTGTTTGTCAACTTGCCTGGACCTGGCTGAGTGGCTAGGCAGCTGGATATAGTATTCCCCATGATGTGACTGGTAATCAACTCCATGGTGGCATCTACTAAAGCTGAGTAGCTGCTTTAGGGATATAGTTTGCTTCCTGTATATAAGAAACAGCTTCAGGAATGCCTTTTGACATGCTTGAACCCTGCACGTAGCCAAGTCATTGTTCAACAGCCTGCCATGCCCTGCTGAACTTGGAACTTCACCTGGGCTTGAATTAGTGGCTTGCTATGTTGTTTGGTAACATTGAGACTGTGCCTTTTTACTTGCCAACTTTGGGCTTGTCAGACTCAGCAGCCAGCAGCTGAGTGAAGAAAAGCCTCTAGCTTCAGTGGGCCGGGAGCAGGAGGCAGGACTGAAGCCCAAGGTTGAGGGGCTTTCACCCAGCCCCTAGAGCTTGGCACTTTGAATTTGGCCTTAAAGCCTCCAAAATTATAAGAGAATAAACTCCTGTTTGTTAAAGCCATCCAATTTGTGGTATATTCCTGTCAGTATGGCACTAGGTAACCAGAACATTTGTTGTAATTGGAATTCTTGTGGATATGTGCAAAGGTGAAGTTTTGAGCACATTGTGGGTGGAGAAATCTTAACAGCCTGCTTGGCAGCACTTTTCCAAAGCTTGAGATCAGGGATGCTATGTATATTGAGTTATTTACGAGAAGAAAATGCACATCTTTCTTGAATCGGTGCTGCCAAGTTTTTCTTTTCCTAGAATAATCTTTCTTTTCTTGTTGTTGTTGTTGTTATGTGCCACTGAGTCGGACCCGACTCATAGCGACCCCTCCTTGGGTTTCCAAGGCAGTATCACTATGGAAGTAGATTGCCCAACCTTCCTTCTGAGGAGTGGCTGGTGGGTTTGAATGGCCAGCCTTCTGGTTAGCAGTCAAATGCCTTAGGCACTATGCTACTAGAGCTCCTTTTCTTTTCTTAGGATGATTAAAATATATTTTGAGGAGTCAAACAAGTACAGTTATAATAATATGAACCCACAAGTTCTGCCCCCTCCTCTAGAGAGAGTAACAAAAAAAAAAAAAAAAAAACTGTGAACCCTTGCTAGGTATATTTTTGTTCACACTGTAGATACTTACCAGAGTTACTTAGGAAGTGTGCATGTGTGTGTCTTCCTACACATAACCTGCTGTCATTAAAAATTTAAAATGATCACAATACATGATTGCCTTGAGGATTATAAAGTTGACTGATGTCATTTCCCATACTGGTTATGTAATCCAAAGGCCAACCAGGTGAACTACCCACCCAAAGACATTGACATGCTGTTGACTGAATGGTATGAGATGGAGGAGGGATGGGCACACAGGAAGTTCTAGATGTATTTGACACACTAATGTAAATTAATTACAAGGTCCTAATAGCAGAAGCCCAAGCATTTGGAAGAAACTGGTGGATGAGAATGTGCAACCTGTGGCAAACATGTGTCCCTTGTTGTTACAAGCAGACCCTATGCCACAGGAGTGACAAATTTCCAACAGGCTCCCTGTCAAGAAGACTTCCAGGAAACCCTGGAGTTTTAGAGATCAATGAGTCAATCTCCTATTCTGTGACTGATTATGGAACCTATTTTTTAAAAGATAGAATAGCTAAACTCTTAGGTAATCACAAATACAACCTCTTACACGCAACACTGGACAATAAATATTTGTTAGAGAATTAATAAAAATTGCTATCCTTGATTAAATATTTACTTTGTGTGGGCAATGTGCTTAGTGTTTTTACAGCAATCTTGGCAGGTAGAAAAAAATGTAAATGCTCCTTCCTCACAGGACTGCATTGGGGTTAAAGGACATAGTGACTATAAAGTGTCTGACATACTTTTATTATACTTTTGTTTAAGTAGGATCTTGGTGATATTTTTAAATTGAAATATTCAGTCTTTTATTTATGTTACTAGTCTTAAGTTCACATGAAAACATGATTTAAAAAAATTAGTTTTTATGTGAACTTAAAGAATAACATAAATAAAAGAATAATAACATAAGTAAAAGATGGCAATGCTTTATTATTTCTATGTAAAGACATTCTCTCAAAAGCTGGTATTTACATAGGTTGTAATAAAATATTTAGTTTTGTTGTAATGCAAGGGAAAAAAGAGCACAGATAAGTGCAACTATTAATGATTAAGTGCTGTGGACATGGATACAATAAAGGAGAACGAATCCCCCAGTAAGATCAAAGCCAATGCTTCCTTGTTAAGAAAAATCAGAAATCCAGATTTTAAAAACACTGAACTAAAAACACAGCTACTAAGTGTTCATTACCAAACCCAACCCACTGCTACTGAGTCAATTCGGACTCATAGTGATCCTTCAGGACAGAGTAGAACTGCCCCACAGCATTTCCAAGGCTGTAAATCTTTAAAAGAAGCAGACTGCCACAACTTTCTCCCACAGTTCCACTGCAGACCTTTTAGTTAGCATCTGAACGCAGGAAAAGTTAAATAAGATTGCACACAGATATAAACCTGAACGCCTGATAGCAATTAACAGAGTGCTTGAGTAGAGATTTGAGGAAGAAAGGCCTGGCAATCAACTTCCGAAAATCAGCCACTGAAAACCCTATGGAGCAACCAAAAATATTCCCTGGCTTCTTAAGACCAAATAGTTTAAGTTTAACTAGTAAAGAATGTCTGTCTTGAGCATTATCTTCTTTTAAGAACTATCTCTATAAGATCAAATAACAGCAACTAGAAAGATTAGATAGGAACCTTAGGGGGCAACGAGTGTTAATGGGGAAGGAATACTTCAGAAAAAGGGGAGAATGGTTGCACAATTCAAAGAATGTAATCAGTGTCTCTGAAATATACATGTAGAAACTTGAATTGGTATTGTTTCTGCTCTGTACATTCTCCACAACAACACAATACAGTAAAGAAAGAAAGGAAAGAAAATCCAAGAGAGCACAGTTGTATTCTGAACCATGGGGTCATCATGAGTCAGAGTCAATTTAATGGCAACTTTTTTATTGTAAATAGCAATTAATATCTTTTAAAATATTAAATGCCATGAAAAAAGAATCTCAGGATATACCATTAATGAATGAAAAACAGGCAAGAATAATAAATATAATTGAAACATTTATAAAAAGTAACCATCAACAGAAAAAATAAGACTAGAAAGATGCATATGAACATGTTCATAATTATGTTCTTTGGTTGATAAGATTATGTGAGATTTCTATTTACCATATTTTTTCTAATATTTTATGATGACCATGGAAGGAAGAGGGAGTATTACACATAAAGGAAAAAAAACGAAAGAACATATCCTTAGTATCTCTTAGGAGCAACGTTTCCACCCGGGCTACACAACAGAATCACTTGTGGAGATTTTAAACCCCTTGCTACCAATATCCAGAAGGGAATTAATGACAATGTGAAAAATGTAACCAATGTCTCTGAATAATCTGTACAGTAATTGTTAAGTGGGAACATAATTTGCTGCATAAAGTTTTATTGAAAACATAAAATATTATTGAAAACAAAAACAACAGAAAAATAAAAACAGAAAACTCTGCTACCAACGCAGTACCCAGACCAAGTATATTAGAAGATCTTCCAGCAGGGCTTGGTTGGTCAGTATTTGCTCAATGCTCCCCAGCTGACTTCAGGCGGCAGCCAGGAGCATAAACCTCAGTAATGAGGCCTGCATCTTGCTATCTGGAGGTTAGCGGACATTTGTAGAGGACTGGAAAATGTAGCTGAAACAATCAGAGACCTAATAAAGTCCTGCTTATTAAATCACCTTGTGGCCTTTGTCCATGTTAAAAACCATCAGAATTTAAGGTCTGTGAACTGACAGGGCAGAGTGTTCAATAAAAGGTAGGTTCCTGTCAGCCAAACAGTAGACAGGCATATGGAGTGAACATTTATATCAGGTAAAAAACTTGGAGTGATCAATCATGGGAGAACAGAAGGGCAGTGTTTGCAGAGGAGACAACTGGGAGGAGGGGCAGTGCATGGGATGGAAGGACACAAGAAAGAGGTAGGTATAGGGAGGAAATGTGAAGAGAGCATTGCAGGTAATTACAGTCAATGTCATGAGGCAATGTATATGCTGTGTAGAAAATGAATTTACTCTGTAAACTTTCACTCAAATCACAATAAAAATTTAAAATAATAATAATAAAAGCTAGGTTCCTGGGATATGCATTTGGATCAATAGTGAACTTAGTTTTGAAGCTTTCAATGAATTTTCCCTTATTAATTCCTGAGAGGAGAAGGTATGCTTTAAAAATACTGAGAATGTGAAAGAGGCCACTGAGTCAGCCACCAACTCACAGTGACCTCATGGACAATGAAACAAAATAATGGTTCTGTACCATGACCATGATCAGTGGCAAATCGGACTGTTGTGGTACGTATGGTTTTCACTGGCTGATTTTTGTAAGAACACCAGGCTTTATTTTCTAGTGTCTCTTAGTCTGGGAGATGCACTGAAACTTGTTCACCATAATGGCACCATGCAAGCCTCCAATGATAGACAGATGGTGGCTCTGCATGCTTTCCATTGGCTGGGAATTGAACCTGGCTCTCCTGCCTGGAAGACAAGCTTCCATTACTCAACAAGCACTGCACCAAACCAAAAGTAACAGGGCTGAAACACATGGGGAGGTCAAGAGCTATCAGTGCTTTCAATTGTTTACAGAATTGCTTGAGTGCTAGATGATTTGACTAAGACAATTTTAATTGAATTGTTAAAACAATACCATGTCTATTGAATGCTTACTATATACCAGGAACATACCTGATCACATTTATTTGCCACACCCATGAGACAAAGCATTAGAATGAGCCTTGTATCATTATTAGTCAGATTTTTTGGAGTATGAGTTGTTCTAATTCACTTAACCTTCTATTTAACTGAAGGTTAAGTAACACAAATCTCTTTCCAGATGACTTTTGAAGCACTTTCTAAAATGTGCAGCAATCACTATTCTGCTTTGGAAAATAGTCTGGGTAAGCCAATGTCTTGGCTTGCCCATAAAGTCCTGAATATGTCTGTTGTTCCAGCATCTGGTCCTGTTATCTCTCACTTTTCACCCTCAAAAGTGTCCTGGTTTGGGTGGAAAATGATATGGCCAACCCTACTCTGTGGAATATGACTTTCATCTTCCTTTGAGGACTATTTACTATCATTGTAATAAGATTAATTCCTGTTGTAAAAGATCAGGTATTTTGGTGTACTTGTAGCATTCCAAGAAGCTCCGGTGGTGCAGTGGTTAAGGCATTCAGCTGCTAACCAAAAAGTATGCAGTTCAAACCCACCAGCCACTCCATGGGAGAAAGATAAAGTAGTCTGCTTCTGTAAAGATACGCAGCCTTGGAAACCCTGTGGGGCAGTTCTAGATTGTCCTACCAGGTTGCTATGAGTTGGAATTGACCTGATGTTAGTGAGTTTGGTTTGGGGTTTGGGGCCTATCTGTGACATATCTGTCGAGGTTGAAGATCAGGAGACTGGGGTTCCAGTACCAGCTCTGCCATTTACTATTCATGTGGCCTCCGGCCAGTTACAGAATTCCTCTGGCAACAATTTCGTCTTCTATCAAAGGATTGTCCATACAGCACATTTCAAACCCCAAAACCTATTGCTGACTCATGGAGATCTCATGTGTTGCAGAGAACTGCTCCAAAGGGTTTTATAGGTTGTAATCTTTACAGAAGCAGTTTACTAGGCCTTTCTTCTGTGGTGGTGCTGCATGTGCTTTGAACCACCAACCTCTCTCTAGGTTAGTAAACCAAACCAAACTCACTGCTGGTGAGTCAATTCAACTCATTGAGTCAATTCAACTCATAGGACCCCTCCTTGGGTTTCCAAGGTGGTATCTCTGCAGAAGTAGATTACCCAATCTTTCTTCCAAGGAGTGGATGATGGGTTTGAATGGCCAGCCTTCTGTTTAGCAGTCAAATGCAAACACAAATAGCTTCCACAACCAGGGACCTTTAGTATCCATTATCTTTTTAATTTTTCAATTGTAATGCCAATGCTGAGAGTCATGTAAGCAGACCTTTCTCTCCCTTTCCAGGTAAGGATACTGATGCATAGATGGTGATAGTTCAGAATCTGCTTTTCTGATTTGGACCAGCTGTGACCCTCATGTGATGCTTCCATCCTCCAACCAATCTGCCTGGAGCCCCACAGGTCTGATCCGAGGCCATGTCTAGATGAAACTAAAACACTGATTAAAAGTGACAACTTCCAGCTAATCATCTGTTTCTTTTGACCCCAGATTTCTGGTTTGAGCCACAGACCCCTCCTACCAGCTGCCTCAATCCCCGGGTTGTTGTGCTCTTCCAGTTGCCTGCGACTTCTGTTACCAGTCATGCAGGGCACCTGAGACTTAGATTACTGCATTGAAACCATCAGGACTATCCTGAAATTGGCAAACTTTGACAAGGGAAGAGCACAGAACTGCAGTGGTTATACTATCATGACAAAGTCACCCTTAAGACAGTGTTGGTGTCAAAGTGAATACCCAGGAGACCCAGAAGGATGAAAATTGTTACTTTGTAAAAGAAAAATTTTATATGATATTAGGAAGTCAACCATTCAGAGAGGTTCATTTGTTTGTGCACGTGTGCAACTTGGGAAGTAGCACACAAAAGGCAGTTTCCAGACATCAGGATGAATGGGGCTGGGATGTCCTGTTGCTTTATGAATCTTGTCTCTCAATCAGAGTAAGGCTGGAGATCCCTGGTGTTGGTGTTGGTGTCAGTTACACCTTGAATTCCAGTTCTAGCTCTGCCATGGAGGAATGTGAGATTGTAAGCAAAATGCAACCTTCCCAGCTCCTGTATCCTGACCCTAACACAAGTATTGAGAGGGTTAAATGAGATAATATGGACAAAAGCATTTGTACAATGTCTGGCACAGAGTAACATAGAATCAAGCATAGGGATTTCATCTCCTTTGTATTTTAAAAATGGTTCTTTTATTGTCATCATTCCAAATGCTACTAAATGTGGCATTGTGTGTCTATTTAACTGGTAGGCTGCTAACAGAAAAGAGCAGTTCGTTTATATAACCAAACCCAACCCATTGTTGAGTCAATTCTGACTCACAGTGACCCTATAGGATAAAGCAGAACTGCCCTACAGGGTTTCCAATGCTGTAAATCTTTATGGATGCAGACTGCCACATCTTTCTCCCGAGGAGCAACTTGTGGATTTGAACCAGTAACTTTGGTTAGCAGCTGAGTGCTTGAACTACTGCACCATCAGGGTGCATAAGAGCTCTGTAATATAAAAGAGCCAAGGACACAATTCAGGTTAACACTCGTCTAAGTTTGATAATTACCTTTGATCTTATCTTAATTTAGCTCATTTAACTGTATTCATTTACTCCTGAGGTAATGCCAGCTCAAGTCAAGGAATTCACTTCTATAGGATTTTATTCATTCTGGAGAGTAACAATACTTGCAGTGTTTCCTAGACCACCTTTGGGGCACTTTTAAACCTACTAAAACATTCATGGCTGCATTTTCTCCAGGAAGCCTGGTGGGTCCTGCTTGGAGCTGCTCTGAATTAGTGGCAGCTACAGTCTCAGGAAACTGGGACCCAAGTCTAATAAAAGGAAAAAAAGGTGTGAGGGGAAAAAAAGAAAAAAGAAAAACTGAGCCAGCAAGATGAAACCTGCCTAGTTGGGCAGCTGCTCTGGAACCGGTTACTGTGGATTGCAAATCATACTCTGGTTGATTGAGCCCTAAACCACAAAATGCCTAAAGAATGAAGCAAAACACTTTAGTTCCAGTGGACTTTGCTGTAAGATGTGGGTAAATTGGAACTAGAGGACCGAGTCTGCCTCATCCATGAGAGCATGCTCCACTTGGTACCCGGACCCAGCTGGCAGGATTTCTTGGGAAGAGTGCAGTCAGCTGTCTGCTAGCATTCAACAACTCAAATCCAATTTCTATGGTTTCTGAATCAGTTCCTGGGATATAAATGGAAGGGGGAGAAAGCAACAATGATGCTTCCAAGAATAAAAGCAGTTGTAAGTCTGGAAACTCCCCAAAACTCCACTCACTGGAAGGAAGCTTTTCTGAAGGCACTTGAATCCCCTTCATTTCTGCATAGAGTCAATGGAAAATAAAATCACTCCCATCTTGGCATTGAAATGCTTCTCCAGCTCCTTCACACCTGGGCCCAAGATCTGCCAGGGGCCAGCTGGTCATTGTGCAGAGTTTGGTGGCTGATGGCCAGCAAGAGCAGGAGAGACGGAAGCAGGGGTAAAATTGCTCCCAAATAAAGCAGGAAAAGCAATATTTAAAATTCTACGTGTAGATATGAATGGGAACCAATAATGGAAACTCAGTAATTACAGCCTGGAGAATGGTTTTGGTCATTGATTTTCTGTTCACAAATAATTTCCTATGAATTTCTTGGTTTTGGATACATGTTAATTGAACTACATATAATTTAATCATCTTAAGACTTCAAGATTTAAAACAAAGACCTATAGATCAATAAGGTTGGTCCCAACAAAAACGTTGGGTTGTACCCAACCTCAGCCTTCCTTTCCTAGTACTGTAATAAAGGCGTGGGCCACGCCATACTTGGTGACTGCCCTCAGAAGGCCAGGCAGGCCTGGCTGCAATGACCAAGACACACTTTTATTTTATTATTTATTTGGATAGCCAGAGATCAATTCACAGGGGCATCTCTGACTATTCTTTTTGTTAAGTTGCTGTGGAAAAGGCCCTGACTTATGGCTACCCCATTTACAACAGAGCAAAATACTGTCTCCTACTGTGCCGTCCCCATCATTGGTTGCAGATTGGATCACTGTGATTCATAGGGTTTTCACTGGTTAATTTTCTGAAGCAGATCACAAGGCCTTTCTTCCTACTCTTAATCTAAAAGCTCCACTGAAACCTATTCAGCATCACAGCAACACATCTGCCACCACTGACAGACGGGTGGCAGTTGTGCATGAGGGGCGCTGGCTAGCAATCAAGCCCAGGTCTCCTGCATGGAAGGTGCAAATTCTACCACCAAACCGTTCAATTTCTCTCTTTTTGGCTATAAAAATTTAACATTTCTCTTGCTCTTTGGAAAGTTTCATGGGACTCACATAAATCTTTTCCTTTTCCCCCAGGGCATCTTATAGTAATAATATTGTACTTTATAACATATATGTTTATGTTATTATATGTCATCTTTTCTATCTTCTCATGTTTGCTAAGGCATCCTTCTGTGGCACAAATGGTTGAGCCCTTGACTCAGAAGATGACTTGGAAGACAGGCCTGGCAATTTACCTCTGATAGCTTGCAACCTTGAAGACCCTCCGGAGCACAGTTCTACTCAGCACACATGGGGTCTTCGTGAACTGTAATGGACTGCATGGCTGCTAACAACAAGTATTTTCCCATTTGTTTATCTCAATAACGTAGTTAGGTGTTCACAGGTGCTGGGCCGAGGACATAGATAGCAAACATACCAGATCAGCCTTGATTAGGATATTGGCTTTTCCCTTCTCAAGTTACCTTGAGAACTATTTTGCTACCAGTTCAATGGTTTTATTTGGTTGTTTTTATTTGTTGAAATACTAAACAGAATTCTTTGTTATGCAAACAAGCATGTATCAATAGTCGTGGGCCCAAAGAATGATAGAATCTGTACTTGTAGACAAAAGTTTACACTTCAACCAGGAGGGAGTATCACTTTAAGGGCTGAAAGAGTATTAAGCTTTTCTGCAAAGGTAATATTCTGACTAACAATGACTCATATGGGAAAGAGAGCAAAGATTTGAAATACGGGCTCAAGACCTGTCTTGTCTTGCTTTCTGCTTGGTGGCTAGCCAAGAGGCTCACTTGTAAGCAGTAAGGAGCAACTATTATAACCGGCTCTGTGCTTTGATTTTTTCAAGGAGGATCATGCCACACCTCAAGGGCAAAATCAGCCTGAAGTCTCTGTTACCTGGGAACACATCCCAGTGCTAGATCTTCTACTCTTCTAGCTATTCCTTGCAGATTTTCCAATAAGAATGCCAGCATCCCAGTTTGACTGCAGTAAAACTTGAGTCTTGGGAAGAACATGAGCATATATGGATAACTTGTTTGGATTATCTCATTATACTTTATCTAGAAAGAGACTTTATATGGTTTTCTAGATCCCACAACCTAATACTCTATGCACGTTAAAATAGTCTATTCCAAACTTCTTCTAAGTACACACACACACACACACACACACACAGAAGCTCTGGTGGCATAGTGTCCAAGGCATTTGACTGCTAACCAGAAGGTTAGTGGTTTAAACCCACTAGCCACTCCTCAGAAGGAAGACTGGGCAATCTACTTCTATAGAGATGACACCTCAGAAACCCAAGGAGGGGTCTCTATATGGGCCCTAGATGTGGTCAGCTGCCAAGCAAGTTCAGTGGTTCGAACACATTAGTAGCTCCGAGGGAGAAAAGATCTGGTGATCTGCTCCCATAAAGATTAAACCTACTCACTACCATAGAGTCAATTCCAACTCATAGTGACTCTATAGGGCAAAGTAGAACTGCCCCATAGGGTTTCCAAGGCTGTAAATCTTTACTGAATCCAATTGCCTCATCTGTCTCCCATGCAGCACTTGGTGGATTTGAACTGACAACCTTTTGGTTTGCAGCCCAGTGCTTTAAACACTGCATTACTAAAGGGCCTTCCCATAAAGATTATAGCATAGGAAACCTATGGGGCAGTTCTACTGTCATATAGGGTTTATATATGTTGTGTGTGTATATATGTGTATATATGACATATATCTTAGTCCATTATATATACATACATGTTATATATACATACATAGTATATATAATAGGCAAACATTTTGGAAAAGCTATAAACTGGTTATTTTTCAGTTGTGGGGGATAGGTTTATGAAGATTGTGTTGCATGTTTCTGTAATTTTTTTTTTTTTTTTTTTTTTTAACAAGGATCATATTACTTTGAATATCAGAAAAACAATGTTTCTCCAGAAGTGATCTGGCTAGTGAAAGGCAGAGCAGTCCTACCCTCTCCTTGGTTCTGGATACTAGCCATGCTTCTATTAATTCATAATAGGCACTCAGGAGTGTTTTTGAAATGCTGTATAAATTTGCATTAATTTTTTGGGTGGGGATTAGAGCACCCTCACACAGCCTCCCTTAACGTTTGCTGCTGACCACTATTGGCCTGTCCCTCTGTCCCATCACCACACATTTCATAGAAGATCAATATAGAGCCATCTCCTTTTGCTCATGGCTCTTCTAGGGTCCTATGTGAAAAAACAGACTTGCTCAAGGTCAAAGTTTTTGCATTTGGAATGAATTATGGTGCAGCTAATAAACCCCTTTCAGAAGTTCTGCCAGTTTACAAAGAACAGAACTTTTATTTCAATTTCATATTCTGAAGAGAAACAGATTTTTTTCTAGAGATTCAGTGGGATCCAGCAAGAAGATGCTTCATTTAAACACCAATGAGTTGTTTCTGAATGTTGTTTATTGAGATTTTTCTTCACAATATAACAGAAACTTCAATTTTTTTTAGTTTGCAATGCATTTATTTCACAAGTAGGCCTGTCATTTCAGTAGATGTTATAGATAACAGTGAAAGAAAATCAATGTAGAGAGAGTGGGCTAACTCTCACTATTATAATGTATAAGGACTTGTGAAAAAGTAATCTTTCAATTTCAAATGGAAATATTGTTCTGTGGACACAGGAATTTTGAAGTCAAATGCACTCTGAGCAAATAGAATTCACTCCTGTGCCTATGAAACTGTCCAATACACAGTCTGAAGTTGCTTGGGATATTACAGTCCTTAAAAATACTAGAAGAATCAGATTGTGTACTAACCAGAAGGTTAGTGGTTTAAACCCACTAGCCACTCCTCAGAAGGAAGACTGGGCAATCTACTTCTATAGAGATGACACCTCAGAAACCCAAGGAGGGGTCTCTATACGGGCCCTAGATGTGGTCAGCTGCCAAGCAAGTAGAACCCTATGGAAACCCTATGGGGCAGTTCTACTTGCCCTATGGCATCCACTCCACACGTTTCCTTTATTTTGGGTGATACTGACAATTATTTCCTACCACCTGTCTGTCAGTTTGTTCTACTGTGGTGGCTTGCGTGTTGCTGTGAGGCTGTGGTGTTGGCTAAGAATACTGAAAGTACCATGGCCTTCCAGAAGAACTAACAAATCTGTCCTGGAAGAAGTGCAGCCAGAATGCTTCTCGGAAGAGAGAATGGCCAGATTTGGTCTCACCTACTTTGGTCATGTTGTCAGAAGGGACCATTCCCTGGAAAAGTATATCATGCTTGGTAAAGTGGAGAGTCAGTGAGAAAGAGGAAGACTCTCAATGAGATGGATTGACACAACGATGGGTTCAGGTATAGCAAGTACTGTCAGGCTGGCACAGGATGGGGAAGTGTTTTGTTTTGCTGTATGTAAGGTCGCTATGAGTCAGAGGCGACTTGATGGCACCTAACAACAAAAATGACAATATTTCACCTGACATTCATTAAACAGTCACCTGAAATAACAGATTTTTTTGTATGACTAAGTCCATAAGAAGGAGCTCTAGTGGTGCAGTGGTTAAAGCAGTAGAGTGCCAACCAAAAGGTCGGCAGTTTGAACCCACCAGATGCTGCATGGGAGAAAGATGCCCACAGTTTGCTTTTGTAAAAGATTTACAGCCTTGGAAACACTAAGGGGTAATTCTACTCTGTTCTGCAGGGTTGCAATGAGTCAGAATTGACTCTGCAGCAGTGGGTTAAGACCATAAATGTTCTCAACACTTCCTTAAACTATGGAAAACAAAACAAGAAAACTGAGGAAATAGAAATCTATTTCGGTCTTCATCTCTGAATAACAACAACAACAAAAGTGCAACTTTTTCTTTCTTAATGAAATAATATTCTTCCAGTGATTATTTGCTTGTCTTGTGGTTTGCTGATGGAAATGTAAACAAACTGATATACACCCATTATCAGAAAAAAGAGAACAGGGAGTGGGGACAAGGACAAGGGAAAAACATTTGTTGTTATAACATGAACTATTTTGTGTAAACAATGAGAATATTTTGAGTTTTAATAAACCAGATGGTATCAGATTATGCTTTTAAATACATATTTGTTCCTGGGCCTCTATTTTCATGTATTGTATATCTATCCATTCACTTGTACATGTACATTTAATATACATACTACATAAATGAATTCAGGAACATTTGAGTTATGAGAGCTGAAGACAATCACATGAGCAATAGGATGATGGCACTCACAGCAACCCCATTGGGTTTCCAAGGCATATTGCCTCATTTTTCTTCTGCAGAGCAGCTGGTGGGTTTGAACCACTGACCTTTGAGTTAGGAGCCAAATGCCTCTACCACTATACCACCAGACCTCCTCCACTGATACACAGTCTTCACCAAACTCCTTTTATGCTTAGATTACTTAAAATGAATTCTGTCACTTTCCAGAAGGAATCCAGAAATTCCTATGTGCCAGTCCTTCTCATTTCATGTTTAAACGTTTCATAGCTTATTTCTACCGTTTTTCTTCTTTCAGAGGAAGGAAGCCAAGTAAGGAATTTTTAAAAACCCCTTCATCACATATAGTTATTTTGAGTTACATCTTATCTATTAAATAGATCTCTTTATCAAAATGGTGAAATGAAAATAGTTTATACATTATGAACAAGGTTTTCTATAAATAAACTCTAGAATAAAATAGGATTTTTATTCTATTTCTATACACAGTTTCTAATTAGGATGATAGGCTTGATGATTCAGCCTGGATGTTGTTAATAAAGCTTTTAGAGTCATCTCGCAGTGGTAAATGTTTATACTAAAGCTTCCTAACTGCTTCTCTCAAGCTGTGCTTGACACTCCCTCCATTATCTATATCATTTATGCAGGCAGCATTTGGCTGCTACCCCATAGGTCGGCAGTTCAAACTTACCAGCTGTTCTGTGGGAGGAAGATGAGGAAATCTACTTTTGTAAAGATTTAAAGCCTTGGAAACCTTATGGAAGTTGCTATGAGTTGGAATCAACTCAATGGCAGTGGGTTTTGTTTTTTTTTGTTTTTTATTGTAAGAAAGTAATAAAGTAAATCCCTCTCTCCTAACCATAAAAAGCACTTTGAAAAAACTTAAGACTTATATAAAAGTTCACTGTAGTGCTAATTACAATAGCCAAAAGATAAAAACAACCTAAATGACAATCAACAAATGATAAAATATGATATATACACTCAATGGAATATTACACAGCCATAAGGAGAAATGAGGCCCAAATACATGCTATGATATGAATCCTTAAAACACTATGTTGAGTGGAAAAAGTCAGTCACAAAATGACAAATATTTTATGACATCACTTATATGAAATATCTAGAAGAGGCAAGTGTAGAGAAACCAAAGTTTATTAGTGGTTACCAGGGGTGAGAGGCAGGGAGGGAAAAAGGGAGACTCAGTGCTCAAGGGGCACTGAGCTTTTAAGAGTGATGAAAAAATTCAGAAAAAGATAATGGTAATGTTTGAACAACATGATAAACATAATGTCATTGAATTGTGTGTATGAACAATGTTGAAATGGTAAATGTTTTTGTTACATTCATATTCATCACAACATAAAAAATATACACTTGAAAAAAGAAAAAAAATTGGGGCTACAAATCCATTTAAGATGAGATAAAAATGTAACAGTGGAGGAACTAGTTTCATCACAAATACTTAAAGCAATTAAAGCCTAACCTTTCTGCAGTTTCCCCCAATGTGCAGTTTCTATCTTCTCAGCCATAAACCAGAGCCAAAAGTCTGTGCTATTTTTCTGAAGGAATTACATTATAATTGAGTGTATTATTCCTTCCCAAGATTTGACATCAGGAGATATGGATAAAAATGAGCAGTAAAGGCAAAGGTGCAAAAGCCATAGGTCATTTAATAATACTTTAAAATATGATATACTCCAAATCTTAAAAACAAATATCCATTGTACAATTAATTTTTAAAGGGACATCACTGTATTATAAATTGAATATATTAATATATTTATACCATTTTTTTTTTCTCACAGAAAAGCTTATTAACCCAAAATTTCTTCCCCTGGATCACTTTTTCTCTTCCATGTGAGTGGCTTTCTGAGTGCAGCTGATGTACAATAGAGCCAATGGAGCCGAGGTGCCAACAATAAATTATTATAAATCTCTCTCACTGTCAGGCTGCCCACTTCCTACTTCACTGGGAGGCAACCAAACAATACAAAATCACCAGTGTTGATTTTGAATGAAAGGAGTAGGTGCTTTCTCAAAGAGGTACTGAGGGGAGACTTCATCTCATTTGGAGGTGTGGGGAGCTGAGAGAAGAAAGGTAGGGCAAAGAGGGGAGAATGACACACTTACTATCCCTTTACTAAGAATCATTGCTAACCATTTGTCAAACTTATTATATGCTGGGTATAAAATGTCATATATATCACTGATCTGTCAGTTTGTTGCACTGTGGTGGTTTGTGTGTTGCTAGAAGCTATGCCACCAGTATTTCAAATACCAGCAAGGTTGGTCATCCATGGTGGGCAAATTTCTTCAGAGCTTCCAGACTATGACAGACTAGGAAGAAAGGCCTGGTGATCTACTTCCAAAAATTAGCCAATGAAAACTCTAATGGATCACAACAAATATTGCCTGATGCTTGTCGGAAGATGATTCCCTTAGTTGGAAGGCACTCAAAATACACAGTGGTTGCAATAATGGAGAAAATCATACCAGTGATCATGAAGATGGCTCAGGACCAGGCAACATTTCGTTTTGTCCTACATGGATCACCATGAGTTGGACACAACAGCAACTAACAACAAGCATCATACACAACCTTGTAATTTTTTTTTCTTTTATTACAATCCCCAACCACAGAAAGTTCTCCTCCTATCTCCTCTCTGTAACTACCCCTTCCCTGTGCACTTCTTATCTCTTCATTCCTGTATGTCCAGCTTTCCCTCTATGCAAATGCTGCCCTTCTGATATCTCATGGTTGATTGACCTATGGGGTGCATCTCTCTAGGGTAAGTGGGTGCGTTTCCTGAGGTAGGCGTTCTGCTTGTAGGTCTCGCTACATCCTTGGAATTCTTAAGAGAACCCCACAAAATAGACCGTAGTTTTTCTTAATTTGTAGGTGAATATGAGACTCAAGAAAGTTATCTTGCCAAGGTCATATCACCTGCAGACTATTGGGATGAGATTCAAATCCAGCCTCGCTAAGAATCCAATGTGACTCTAAATTGCTCTCCATCCAGATATCACTCAGACAATGAAATGTGGTAGAGGAGGTGTGAACCTATGAACCAGGTTTTCAATCCTGGCTTGACAACTTGTCAATTGTGTGGCCTAGAGAAATTTACTTAAAGCTCTCTTTGCCTCAGTTTCCTCATTGTGAAATATATACAATGTTTTTTACTACATAGGGTTGTTAATGAGGATGTAAAACCACAGGGCAGTGCCTGCCATGTACTAAACATTCAATAAGCACCTCCTCTTGTTATTAGCAACTTATATTGTTATAGTCAGCATAGCCATGGATACCTCTAAACAGGAATATATGCTATATAGTCTATAAATCTTTTAATAGGGACACAGATACTTGTTCTACACTCTAGTATGGAAAACTAAAAATAATGTATTAAAAATAATAAAATGAATTATTGGAAACCATGCCATCAAAAGAAAAACTCTGAATTAAAAATATGAAATCTACTATATACATCATCCTTTATTTTTTCAACCACAGATGACAAGACTTTACGGATATCCACAAAATCCTATTTAGCATCAATTACATATAAATTATAAATATATAAAGATGTGAAAAGGAAGAGATAAGTTCCTGAATATTGCAGAACATTTCTCTATAAAATTATTATTTGAAAGAAGGCAGCCCAATCACAGTCCATCCAATGTCAAAATTTTCTTGAAAATATTCCTTTTTCAAAGGGGGTACCAGGTTTGCTGGTCTGATAGAGCCTGGTGGAAGCACTGAGACTACGGTCCCTGGCTGCCCTTGAGGTCTGGAATTGAACCCATGTCTGTGGCTTCCAGTCAAACAATAGACAATCTGCTTCCATAAAGATTACAATCTAGAAAACTCTATGGTGCAGTTGTACTCTAAAAGTTTACTGTAAGTTGGAATCAACTTGATGACACATGATACCAACAATATCTTTATAAAAATGCATTAAAGACTGTTAGAAAAGGATATTTTAAGATATACTATGCTTATGGGCTTCTGAAATGAGACTATTTAGTTAACGAAACCATAATATTATTTAGTAAATCAGTGGGGAAAATAAATCCAACCCTTTCTGCATATTAGCATATATGGAGAGGGTACACATTTAGGGCTTGTCCAGATGTGGCAAAGTCAATCAACTTCATAAAACTTTGCAGTTCTCCTATATAAGATTTCAAAGGGTATCAAAGTTTTAGCTGTTTTATTTTGTTACTTAGTGCTCTAGTCTGTGAATATACTAGATGCTGAGTGAGTGAGCAGTGGTTCCCCCAGCCTAGTGTGCCAGAAGAGAAAGATACAAAGAAGTTTCACAGGTTCTACTACAGCTCAACATCTCGAGGACTGAAATACTGCAACTGAACCTAAGAACCTTAATGCAGAAGATACTTCATTGCCCATTTCAGGGTTTTATTCCTTATATTTTTCTCCATCTTACCAAACTCAACAATTTCTTTAAAGGAAGAGACCACCATACAGAGTTATTAACAAAACAGTAACAACACAAATGCTAAGGCATGTGGCCTTCTTTTTATTTTATTCCCTGAAATTTTGCTCTTTCAAAGATACCAAGGACTGTAAAATCTGCAGTTATTGATTTTTATCTTCATCTATATTTTGAAAAAAAATTTAACTTTACAGTTTATCCTAGCTAGATGTATCAATCAATAGTAAACAGGTACCCCATAATTTTTTTGAAAATAATTTTTAAAATAATTTATGGTAAATGAACATTTAATCAGAGATATAGACATATACCATACGCTATATGAATTTTAATGTTTAGTTCTGGCTCTAAAGAGTGGGAAAAAATGTTCCCTAAAAACCAGTTTAATAGAAATATGAGGGAAAAGTCGTGTTCTTCATTTTTAGTTACATTACTTCTGCTTAAGAAAAGGTGTTAATTTGTTTAGCCATAACATTATTGGTTTAACAGTAATATCCTTAGTTTGACTAGCCAAGCCACCAAATGAGCAGCAGAAACTGCAATTCAGTGCACATGTTCAATCGAGCTGAGTAAATGAATACTACGCACAAGGCAGAATTTGCACAGTGTTGGGAGAGAGCTAGTCCTTCTGAACAAGGACAGCTCAATAGAAAGAATCAGAGAAAAGAACTATGAGAAGGCGGCATAGTGATGCTCTCCTAAGTTCTAAGCTGGATCTTGGCTCTTGGGAGGTGACAAGCCTATCTAAATAAGGGGCTAGGAAAAGCTTCCTGAAATGCCTTTGACATTTATCTTGAGGGACAGGTAAGACTCACAAATGGCATGGAGAGATCAAGTTCCAGGTACAGGGAAGGTGATGATCCATTTCTTAGGGGAGGGATCAAGAAGATGGGTTTCTTTGGACCACAGTGTACCCACAGGGGAGAGTTAGGGTGTAGAATTGGAGAGGTATTTCAGGACCACATGAGAAAGGCTAGAATGTCAGGAAATGGGACTTCACTCTGGGTTTTTAACCAAGAGAATGTTATAATCAGAGATGTAATTAGGAAAGTGTGTCTCTAGATAGTATGGAAAACTTCCCTTCACTATGTGATTTCCAGGCTTCCAACCTGGATGGGAAAGTGTTGGAAAGAACATGAGTCAAAATAGTTGGATCAGTGTTGTTTAACCTTGGGGAGTTCTAGAAAATACAACATGTGGTGGAAAACTGTTGACAGGTCAACATTTTCTAAATTTCAAAAAGGGAAAGAACAGGGAGATGAATATTTACCTCAGGAAATACATAAAACTGATAATTAAAACTGGATGTATTTGCATTTAAAGAGAATTTGTTATTCCTGTAATTAATCAAAGGAATCTACTAAATGCATGACATTAACTTTTTTTGAGGGGTCTCCATGAGTTGGATCTGACTCCACGGTAGTGAGTGAGTGAGAACAAAATTACTAAGTTGATAGATCAGGGTAGCAGCTGATGCCAATAAGGTACATGTAGATACATTTGGCAGTTCTTTCTTGGTACTACAGGAGCTCTGGTGATGCAGTGGTTAAATGCTCAGCTGCTAACTGAAAGGCTGGCAGTTCGAACGCACTGGCCACCCTGAGGGAGAAAGATGTGGCAGTGTTTCCACAAAGATTTACAGCCTTGGAAACATATGGGGAAATTCTACTCTGTCCAACAGCGTTGCTATAAGTACAACATGAGGGCAGTTGGTTTGTTTTTTGGTTTATTTCTCCTGATACAACTGCATGCTAAATGGAAAAATGAAGGTTTAGAGTTCATGAATACGCCAGCCTTCTGGTTATCAGTCAAATGCCTTAGACACTATGCCACCAGACTGCCTTTTTTTGAGTTTTTGGTTTCTTCTGATACAACTGCATGTTTAATGGAAAAATGCAGGTTGGGAGTTCATGAATACATAATGGGTTAAACAAAGTAAGTTAATATTGATTGATTGCTATGTAGATGAGTACTGGTGTGAGAATATAGAACTCAGCTTTGCTCAAAATTTCCACCATGATTCAGTAAATAAAGCTCTAGAAAGCCTTATGGGAAAATAAGAAATGTGTACATGTTGAATGACAAATTAGGATTGGAGGTGATCTCAAGAAGAAAGAATGAAGAGGTGTTGATAACAGTATTAATTTTAAAAATGACAAATGACAAGCACTTTACGTGGATCATAAACCTAATTATTCAAGTGCAGACTGTAGGAGATGGGAGAGGGCAACACTGCTAAATGTTTTATCTAATGCCTTTTACTCTAGTCTGCTCAGGCCATGTCTCAAACCATCAAGTTTTTGGGCAGCTGGTGCAGAGCTTGCCAAAATGACAAGCTATCTCAGGTGGTTGAAGTGACTGGGGTATTTAGCCTCAGGAAGAGCCAAATCAGCTATTTTCAAAACAAAACTCAAACCAAACCAAATTCACTGCCTCAAGTCAAATCTGTCAAATCTGACTCATAGTGACCCCTCCTTGGGTTTCTGAGGCGGTATCTCTATGTAAGTAGATTACCCAATCTTTCTTCTGAGGAGTGGCTGGTGGGTTTGAACCATCAGCCTTCTGGTCAGCAGTCAAATGCATGGCATAGGCACTATGCCACCAGAGCGCCTATTTTTCAAAATAAAAGGATGGCAAAAAAACACAAAAAACTTAGGGTGTGCCAAAAATGTTGGAATAAAAATGAGGCAGGAACATAGATGGATACTGTATGGTGCAAATGGTTAACATGCTTGGCTGTTACCTAAAAGGCTGGAGGTCAGAGTCAACCCAAAGTTTCCTTAGAAAAAAAGTGCTGGTGATCAACATTAAAGGAGCTCTGGTAGTGTGTGGTTAAGGCATTGGGCTGCTAAACAAAAGGTTGCTGGTTCAAATTCAACAGCTGCTCTGTAGGAGAAAGATTAGGCAATCTGCTTCAATAAAGATTTATGGCCTTGGAAACCCTAAGAGTTGGAATCAACTTGATGGTAGTGAGGTTTTTTTTTTTTTGGATCCACATTAGGAAAATCAGCCATTGAAAACCCTATGGAGCACAGTTCTGACACACACGGGGTTGCTAAGAGTCTAAGAGTTGAAGGCAACTAGCATAGGGACAGAGATACTTGTATTAACATTTAAAAAAAAAAAAAATTCTTAGAGCTATCTAAAAATTGAACACAATATCTCTGATGGCATAAGTTCCTGTCATCTGAAATGTTCCAATAGGCATGGAGTCTCTTCTATCAGCCCTCTGATGCTAAGACAGTTATCTGTGTTTTATTTGAGGATTGGCTGCTGGCTCCAAGATAGAGCTGTACATCTGGAATACACTGAGATTGCCAATTTCCTGTCTTATGTTTCCCGGGTGAATGCAGAGACCCCTAGGAGGGCATGTGGAGATGACAATGAGGTCTCCCAGGCAGAGGTTTCAACACACAGTACTATAAGGAAGGCGGAAGCTGAGATCCTTCTTTCAAAGCCTCGTGTAACCACAGCCGTGAGCGGGGTCATTCTGTAACAAACAGCTGTGGTGGCTCCAAGACAACTTAGAAACAGGCAGCTCTAGGAGGTAGAGGGTTTCCTGCAGACATTTCTCTCGAGAGCCTCCCGCCCACCTCAAAGACTGCACCCAGGCCCAGAAGATCTGGCGAGAATGATGTTTTCAAGATGTAATTAATACAACTGTTTAC
Organism: Orycteropus afer afer; assembly: GCF_000298275.1. Lineage (NCBI taxonomy): Eukaryota > Metazoa > Chordata > Mammalia > Tubulidentata > Orycteropodidae > Orycteropus > Orycteropus afer. The sequence goes on along the minus strand of NW_006921664.1, from coordinate 3,102,800 downwards.
ATGGAACATCTGCTGGGTCATAGATGGTTATTGTGTGCACGATACATCTGTGATTGGAGCAATCTCATGACTGTGAACTCACGATCTACCCAAGGAAGCTCCTGCCTTTATGAAGTACTTGACATAATTAAAAATGGAAAACTAGGTCGAGAGAGTACATGGTAGTTGAGGATAAAAACCTTCCCTTTTGCTATGAGTATTATCAGGTGTCCTGAGGAGGGACATGTGCTGAGCCATAAACTCAGCCCACTGTCAGCCCCAGCCAAAGGGACAGAAGGGCCCCAGGAGGTCTTGGAAATGCTGAGAGATGCTAGTTTTCCATTCAGATTGGCCACCAAACCCACAATGAATGTTTATCTTTTTTGGAAAAACTGGCAGCCTGCTGAATAACATGGAAAGCTCCTAGATCCAGAGTTTTCAGGGCTTTGAACTAGTTAATTCTGGTTTGACCTCTTGCTGAGAATTTGCAGTTCCACCCCAAAAATATACTGAATCAGAATCTACATTTTAACAAGAACCTGGGAATCTATAAGAATCACCTGAGGATCTTGTTAAACTATAGATTCTGATTCAATGTACCTGGGGTGGGAATGCAAATTATCAGCAGAGGGTCGAACCAGAATGAACCAGTTCAAAGCCCTGAAGTTTCTCAGGAAATATTGCATACAAAATTATTGCAACTGTAAGATACAGTCTCCCCTTTAATTTCTGTAAACACCCGTGCATTCAACACATTGGCTCTATCTATGAGAATTTCCACTCATTACCCTATCCTTTTCCTATGAAAAACTTTCCAGTTGGTGGCCAATCTGAATGGAAAATGAGCAAAACTGAGAATGAAGGTCTTTCGTCTTTTGTCTTTTTTTTTTTTTTTTAATTCCACATCTGTTCATAGAAGTTGGCAAAATAAAAAAACTGAGGGTGATTGTGCAATTCATATCGTTTTTTTCTCATGAATCATCCCAGGAGAAGGGGCATGAGACAGTGAGCAGAAGGATGGCTTCATACCACATCACACTACATTACACACACACAATCTCTCTCTCTCTCACACACACACACACACACATACACGCCATCATCACTCCTCAGTGAAGTTCACAGCCAGATAGGCTGACCTTAAATGGGATATGCACCTAGTGACACACTAGACACTAGACACTTTTCTGAGGAAGGGTGGCTTTGGTCAGAGTGGGCCTTGCAGTGTTCCAATGTATGTTGTTGTTGTTAGGTGCTGTTGAGTTGCCTCTGACTCACAGTGCGCCCAAGTACACCAGAATGAAACATTGTCTGGTCCTGTGCCAGCCTCACAATCTTTGCTATATTTGAGCCCATCATTGCAGCCACTGTGTCAATCCATTTCATTGAGAGCCTTTCCCTTTTTTGCTGACCCTCCACTTTACCAAGCATGATATCCTTCTCCAGGGAATGGTCCCTTCTGACAACATGCCCAAAGTAGGTGAGATGAGTCTGGCCATTCTTGATTACAAGGAGCATTTTGGCTGCATTTGTTCCAGGACAGATTGGTTAGTTCTGGCAGTCCATGGTACTTTCAGTACTCTTCTCCAACACCACGATTCAAAAGCATCAATTCTTCTTCAGTCTTCCTTATTCATTGTCCAGCTTTCACAGGCATATAAGGTGATTGACAATACCATGGCTTGGGTTAGGCACGCCTTAGTCTTCAAAGAGACATCTTTGCTCTTCAGCACTTTAAACAGGTCTTTTGTCACAGATTTTTCCAGTGCAATACGGCATCTGATTTCTTGACTGCTGCTTCCATTGGCATTGATTGTGGAACCAAGTAATACGAAATCTTCAAACTTTTCTCCATTTATCATGATGCTGCTTATTGGTCTAGTTGTGAGGATTTTTGTTTAATTTATGTTGAGATGTAATTCATACTGCAGACTGCTGTCTTTAATCTTCATCAAAAAGTGCTTCAAGTCATCTTCTCTTTCAGCAAGCAAAATTGTGTCATCTGCATATCGCAGGTTGTTAATGAGTCTTCCTCCAATCCTGATGCCACATTCTTTTTCATATACTCCAGCTTCTTGGATTATTTGCTCAGCATACAGATTGAATAAGTATGGTGAAAGGATACAACCCTGACACACTCCCTTCCTGATTTTAAACCATGGAGTATCCCTTTGTTCTGTTCAAATGACAGCCTCCTGGTCTATATACAGGTTCCTCATGAGTACAGTTAAGTGTTCTGGAATTCCAGTTCTTCTCAATGTTACCCATAATTTGTTATGATCCACATAATCAAATGCTTTTGCATAGTCAATAAAACACAAGGAAACATCTTTCTGGTATTCTTTGCTTTCAGCCAAGATCCATCTGACCAGCAATGATATCCCTCATTCCACATCTTGTTCTGAATCCAGCTTGCATTTGAAGTTCTCTGTCAATATACTGCTACAATCATTTTTGAATTATCTTCAGTAAGATTTTACTTGTGTGTGATATTAATGATACTGTTCGATAATTTCCACATTCTGTGGGATCACCTTTCTTTGGAATTAGTTCAAATATGGATCTCTTCCAGTCAGTTGGCCAGGTAGCTGTCCTCCAAATTTCTTGGTATAGATGATTGAGCGCCTCTTCCATAGCATCAATTTGTTGAAACACCTCAATAGGTATTCCATCAATTCCTGAAGGAATGTTCTTCACCAGGTCCTTCAGTGCAGCTTCGATTACTTCCTTCAGTACCATTGGTTCTTGATCATATGCCACCTCCTGAAATGGACAAACACTGGCCAATTCTTTTTGGTACACTGACTCTGTATATTCCTTCCATCTTCTTTTGATGTTTCCTGTATCAGTCAATATTTTTCCCATAGAATCTTCCAATATTGCAACTCAAGACTTGAATTTTTCTTCAGTTCTTTCAGCTTGAGAAATGCTGAGCATGTTCTTCCCTTTTGGGTTTCTAACTCCAGGTCTTTATACATGTCATAATAATTGACTTTGTCTTCTTGAGCTGCTCTTTGAGATCTTCTGCTCAGCTCTTTCTTGTTGTAATTTCTTCCATTTGCTTTAGCTACACTCTACTCGAGGGCAGGTTTCAGAGTCTCTTCTGCCATTCATTTTGGCCTTTTCTTCCTTTCCTGTGTTTTTAATGACCTTTTCCCCTTTTTTCATGCACAATGTTCTTGATGCCATCCCACAATTCTTCTGGTTTTCAGTCATTGGTGTTCGATGCATCAAATCTATTCTTTAGATGATCTCAAGGTCAGAAGGGATATAATCAAGGTCCTATTTTGGCTCTTGTGGACTTCTTCTAATTGTCTTCAGCTTCAATTTGATCTTGCATATGAGCAGTTGATGGTCTGTTCCACAATCAGCTCCTGGCCTTGTTTTGGCTGAAGATACTGAGCTTCTCCATCACCTCTTTCCACAAATGTAGTCAGTCTGATTCCTGTGTGTTCCACCTGGTGAACTCCATGCATAGAGCTGCCATTCACGTTGTTGAAAAGAGGTATTTGCAATGAACAAGTCGTTAGTCTTGCAAAATTCTAACATGCAATCTCCAGCGTCATTTCTATCACCAAGCCCATATTTTACAATTACTGGTGATTCTTCTTTGTTTACAACTTTTGCATTCCAAACACCAATAATAATCAACACATCTTGACTGCATGTTTGGTCAATTTCAGACTGATGAAGCTGGTAAAAATCTTCAATTTCCTCATCTTTGGCTTTGGTTGTTGGTGCATAAATTTGACTAATAGTAGTATTAACTGGTCTTCCTTGTAGACGTATGGATATTATCCTATCACTGACTGCACTGCGCTTCAGGATAGAGGTTGAAACATTCTTTGTGACAATGAATGCCACACCATTCCTCTTCAATTTATCATTCCCGGCATAGTAGATCATATGGTTGTCTGATTCAAATTGGCTAAAACCAGTCCATTTCAGCTCACTAATGCCTAAGATCTTTATCTCCATGTGTTCCATTTCATTTTTGACAACTTCCAATTTTTCTAGATTCATACTTCATACATTCCATGTTCTAATTATTAATGGATGTTTGCAGCTGTTTCTTCTCATTTTGAGTTGTGCTACATCAGCAAATGGAGGTCCTGAAAACCTTATTCTATCTTTGTCATTAAGGTCATGTGTATAGCTTCCATTTATGTTGTTGAAAAGAGGAATTTGCAATGAACAAGTTGTTGGTCTTTGAGGAGGCAACTCTTCCTCAAAAGTTGTATTTTGAGTGCCTTCTGATCTGAGGGGCTCATCTTCTGGCACTAAATTGGACAATGTTTCAGGGGTATTCATAAAGTTTTCCAGTAATATATCAGACAATGCTTCACTGCTATTCATAAGGTTTTCACTGTCCAATTCTTTGAGAAGTGGATGGCCCCTTCTTTCTTCTGAATCTGTCTTAGTCTGGAAGCTATGCTGAAACCTATCCACAATGGGTGACCCTGTTGGTATTTGAAATACCGGTGGCATAGCCTCCAGGCTCACAGCAACACATAAGCCACTACAGTATGACAAACTGACAGACAAGTTATGGGATTCAATATGTAGCTCTTAAAATTACGAAGTGCTAAAGGCTCCTTTCCTAGCTACTGCTCTGAATTTCTCCTGTGCATCTGGAACTATGTGTTCTGCTGAAGTTTTTAAATAAATTAGTTTACCTTTTCATAAAAAATAAACTTTCTCATCATGATCATGGCTTGTGTCCTCACATTTACTTCCAATTCTGAGCGCCTAATGGTGGCTTTTAATTCTTAAAAGAATGTAGCAACAAAACAAAACAAGTCAGATGGGGCTGCCCTATCCCAGCAAGGGCATCTGTTATATAATCCAAAGTATGTGTGTAATTGAATTAGACATTGGGTGAAGATCAACCACAACCTCCATAGTGATCTGGGCATGGACTACTGATCCAGTTAATTCCAGAGAATTAATCTGACAGGAGAATACAGAGGAAACCACACACCATGGTGTGTAACAACAACAGGTATGAAAGAGACAACAGAGGAGTACTTTAGGAATTGATTTTCATTTCCTCTTTGAGTATGTGGCAAATGAGAAAGAGGGAAACAGACATCAGCATGTGTTCAGAACCTACTCTTGGTGATGTCCTCTTTTAGGCACTTTTCATGCATTCTCTCATCAGTTCTTCTAGGAGACAGTGAGATGGATATTAAGCACAAATTTTAGTGACGCAAATAGTTAATGCTCTTGGCTGCTAACTGAAAGATTAGAGGTTTGAGTCCAGACAAAGGTGCCTTGGAAAAAACACCTGGAGATCTACTTCTGAAAAATCAGTCACTGAAAACCGTAATGGAAAACAGTTCTACTCTGACAAACATGGGGTTGTCAGGAGTCAGAATTGACTAGAAAGCAACAATAACAGCCTTACATTTCAAAGACATTGGGATATAGGAATCAAAGTGTATAACAAAAATGACCTTCAGACAACACTTGAACACCTTTTATGGTTTACTTAGTCACATAATACTCAGCTACTTTGTTTAACCTTTCTAACAAGTGAGAAAAATAAAGCTTCAAACCACAAAAAGATAGGCACTAGACTGGAGGGACAGGATTGCTGGTTCTCACTTTTTTTTATTACAAGATAATTTAATTATTTGATTTTTACACTACTGGAATAACATATTCTTTGAAGGAAAATTATGACTGCAAACCAAAGTAACTAACGATAGTCACTTGATATTTATATTTCCAGAATCCTTTCTATGCTCACAGGGTAGGGAGGTGTATTTATGTACCAAAATTTTGCTATGCATAACTTTTAAAAATTGCTTGGCTACCATTACCGAATATATATATGTATATTTATCAAAGCTTCTACATAATTGTCCTGATCAAAGGGTAGAAAATACAGAACAGAATTTCAAATTCTCCTTGGAATCCAGACATCTGGAGCCATGGAGGCTAGAGGAACCTCCAAAACTACTGTCCTGAGATAATCTTTAAACTTTAAACTAAGAATATCCCCAGAAGTCTTCTTTAAACCAAGTTACAATTAAACTTAACTGATAAAGAATGTTTTCCTTGAGTATTGTGCTCTTTAAAAAACTATCTAAACCTAACTCACTGCCATGAGTTGATTCCGACCCATAGTGACCCCCATTGGGTTTCTGAGGCTATAAATCTTTATGGAAGTAGATTGCTACATCTTCCTTCCACAGATCAGCTGGTGGGTTTGAACCACCAACCAACCTTCTGGTTAGCATATAAATGCCTTACCCACTACACCACCAGAGCTCCTTCCAAAACTATCTATACGGGATCAAATAGACAACAGCACCTCAGAAGAATAGATAGGAAATTTAGGGGACAGTGAGTTTATGTTAATGAGGGAGGAACAATTTGGAAAAGGAGGATGAGAATGATTGCACAATTTGTAGAATGTAATCAATGTCACAGAATTGCACATGGAGAGATTATTGAATTGTTATATGTTCTGATGTGCATATTCTCAACAACAAATAAATAATAAAAAAAATCCGAGATTCCTCAAAAAAATACTATATATAACTTTTGAAAATTAGCTTTAACAACATATTGCAAATTTTTCCAGTTTGTTTTTGTTGTTATGTGCTGTTGAGTTGTCTCCAATTCATAACGACCCCTCTTTGGGTTTCTGAGGCAGTATTTCTATGAAAGTAGATTGCCCAATCTTCCTTCCAGGCAGTGGCTGGTGAGTTTGAACCGGCAACCTTCTGGTTAGCATCCAGTGCCACCAGAGCTCCTGTAGAACTAAAACTCACTGCCGTCCAGTTGGATTTGACCACAGTGACCCCTCCTTGAGTTTCTGAAGTGGTATCACTATGGAAGTAGATTGCCCAATCTTCCTTCTGAGGAGTGGCTGGTGGGTTTGAACCACCAGCCTTCTGGTTGTTGTTGTTGTTATGTTCCCTGGAGTCGAACCCAACTCATAGCAACCCCTCCTTGGGTTTCTGAGGCAGTATCACTACGGAAGTAGATTGCCCAACCTTCCTTCTGAGTTAGAAAATATTAATCTACAAAATAGTTTTTATGGACTCAAAGTATTTTATTGGATGTCATTACCATTATATATTGAACGTGTCCTTGGTTAGGTGTTTTTGGGTCTTTAGAAATATTTTGCCAAAATAGCACACAGAAAATGATATCAATTTCCACTCTCACTAGAAGCATGTGAGTGTTCTCCCTTCCCTGATCCCTGCCATTCCTGGCTGTGAACTCCATATATCAGCTAATGACAGAAATGTAAGCTATTTAGATGATGAAAAATATCAATGAATTTTCACTTTCTAATAAGGGTACCAACATCCTCAGTTATTTTCCTGTTTTCATGGTCTGCAACTAAATAGAGCCTATTGGAAAAAGGAAAGAAATTCTTTTTTTCTTTTCTTTTTTTTAGCAATTATACTGTCAAGATAAAGGGCAATTCTGTTGTTTGCACTGAAAGAAATACCAATTATTTATCCATGTAACAGCACTAGTTATTGCTGAAAGATATGAATTGAAATTTTTACATTTTTAATTTTAAAATTTCCTATGAAAAACATCTATACTTTCCTACTTAGTAAAAATGATAGGACATACAATATTTTTAAAAAGTTTGGAGACCCAAAGAGAGTTAGAGACTCAAGTAGATTCATGTGCATCAATGTTCACTAGAGCGTTTATTGATAATAGCCAAAAGTAGAAACCCAAGTGTTCATCAACAGATGAATGGATAAAGAATATGTTATATACACACAATAGAATAATATCCTACCATAAAGAGAAACGAATTTCTGATGAATACTGTCATGGATTAACCTTGAAAGCATTATGCTGAGTGAAATAAGTTAGACAAAAAGGACAAATATTGTATGACCCCACTTTACATGGAAGCACAGAGCTTGTAAGTGTGGAAGCACAGAAGTGTTGGGGGTATAGAGTAAAGAATGATGTTATTTGTTACAGAATTGGCTAAGGACCCAGACAACAGTATCTATTACTATTTGCATTTCACTGAGGAAACGGAGTTCAAAGATAAGGTTCAAGATCAGCAACAAGCAAGAGCGCTAACCACAGGGCCTTCTGTGGTGTCAAGAGGTGTATCCAGTTGACTAGACACTATTGAATGGATCTATCGCTGGTAGTGTAGTGCCTAAGGCATTTGACTGCTAACCAGAAGGCTGGCGGTTCAAACCCACCAGCGACTCCTTGGAAGGAAGGTTGGGCAGTCTATTTCCATAGTTATACTGCCTTGGAAATCCAAGGCAGGGTCACTATGAGTTGGGTCCGACTCCATGGCACATAATAACAACAATAACAACATCCAGTAGCACTGTACCAATGGGAGAAAATGACCAGATGGGATTGTGCCTTTTTTTTGTCTATATGACCAGATGTTAGTGTGAACCCAACAATCAGTAAACATTCAATGAATAAATGAGCGAATGAGCTTCCAGACTAAGACAGACTAGGAATAAAGAAAGGTCTAGTGATCTAGACCTTTTGAAAAGTAGTCAGTGAAAACCTAGTGGATCACAACAGAGTGATCATGGGGATGGCACAGAGCTAGGCAGTGTTTCATTCTCTTGTGCATGGAATTATGAATATACAATTAAGTACAGGACCTTGGACAGAGAGGCTATGGAACATAAGCTTCATTAGCTTAATGTGCCTTTGCTGTCTTTAAAAGATGAATCTTTTTTCTCTTTTATTATAAGAAAAAAAAAATCCAGAGATAAGACTACTTGCCAGTCCAGCACCTGGAGGACCTATTTCATAGTTGCTCTTGCCCTTCCTGTCCTCTGTGGAGTTGAGAGGGGCACTAACCCTCCCTCATTTTGGTTTTGCATCACAGGCACTTAACAATTGAATGGGCACTAACCCTCCCTCATTTTGGTTTTGCATCACAGGCGCTTAACACTTGAATGGGCTGGGCTAGTCCTCTAGTACTGAGCAGAAATGCTGGACACAGAGTTTACAGGATGCATTTTGTAGGACCCCAGTGAAATTTTTTTTACATGGATTTATTGGCTAAAGAGTTCCTCTGTCAGGAAATCTGTCCTATGTTTGTTGAGACAATCAGAATGTTAGTAATTTGGGGCAAAGAAAGAAAAGGTGCATGCAAGGAGTTGGTAATAGGGAGCAGGGTTCAGGAAGGGGCAGCTTAGAGGACTAAGCAAGATCCCCTACTCAAGCATTTTTTTGGCTCTATTAGGAGTACCCAGGAATCCACAATTCATTGAATAGCCACAATACATTCAATTCTGACTTTTAAGAAAACTATCTCATAGTTTTTATCGAATCATGAATAAAAGAAAACCCAAACTTTATCTTTAAAATACACATTCTGAGATTATGATTTCTGGTAAGATGGAGGAATAGGGAGAAAGACTGCACAGACCCTCTTCAACAAAGAAAAGGGGAACCAATTAACACAGACGCAGAAGTAATCCTGGACCCCTGAGCCTTGAAGGGAAGGATATAGAAGTGGACTAAACCCCAACTAACAGAAGAATTTGTATGAAAATACCAAAAAAGGAGACATATGGAGCTGCGGTCTGGCAACGAGCCTGAGCAATCCTGACGGCATGGTACAGACAGCTTGGAGAGTGTTGAGTGGTGGCAGGACCTAAGAATTAACCTAAAACTCAGCCCTGCTAGCCAGGGACTGCACTAAGGACTGCTCTGGTGGCTGCTGAATAAAACATGAAGCACCAGCAAAGAGAAAGGAAGACTGAGCTGTGGACTGTTGCCTGTCTAGAGAGCCCTGCCATTTTGAATGTTTACAAGCGGGTTGACCATTTTGAATATTTAAAGAGACAGTGCTCTCTGAGATTCCAGGGGCTTAAGAACAGGTTCTGCTTGCCAGTAACCCCAAGGACACTCCAGACCTGGACGACTGAAAAGGTGCGGCATTCCACTTGTTACTCTCATACCCCACATCCCTTGGTGAACAGAGGTGTGGCCATCCCCCACTCCCACCCACCTTCTGGGCCCACAGGAACTCCATCCCAGTCTGTGTGCTCAGGCAAAGCCTGGGTGCCCTGCCCTCCCCTCCCCTGATTTTTTTCTTTTTTTTCTGGGTTTTAGTTTGCTTGTTTTTGTCTGTTTTAAAACTACTATTATTATTAATACATTTGTCCTTTTTGCTATTATTCTTTATTCTTCCCCTTCCAGGTCCTAGTTTTCAGCTCTTTTTCTTTTCCCTGTTCATGGTTAACTATTTTTCCTTTTTTCTCATGGTTAACCCTGTTCCTTGTTTTTCTTTTTTTATCTTTCCCATTTCTTTCTTCATTATTCTCCTTCTCTACCTTTTTCCTCTTATTGCCCTATACCCAGATATTGCAGGTTTTCTTGTTTTTTTCTTCTTCTTTTTACCCTTTTTTCTTTTTTTTGGTTACTGTTCCTGTGTGATTACATGGTGTATTTTTTGTCCATGTGCTTTTAGTTTTTTGATGGTTATTCAGTTGGAATTTTTGTCTAATTGAGTGGGAGATAGCAACAGTCCCCATAAGACACAACTACACCCACACATCCTGCAACTTCACTTACTGACCAAGAGCTACCACCTCCTTCTCCATCAATGGGCCAATGATAAAAAATCACCAAGAACAGCCTGAAGCACCCTTGGATGCTCTTCACAAACACTTAACAGAGATATTAATACAACAACGCCATGATGTCTCAGAGACAACAGATCATCACAGTCCACACAAACAAGCAAGATAAAGTGGTAGAAACAAGGGAACAGGATACAGATCCAGAACACATCCCTGAGGAAGAAGCAGCATTGGAACTCTCTGATTGGGAATTCAAAAGAATTATATTTAGGTATCTTCAAAGGATTGAGAGACAGACCAAAGAAAACACAGAAAAAACCCTAGAAGAATTTTAGAAGAAAATACAAGAACAAAAGGACAAAATAAATGAAAAATTAGAAATGATTCTAAATCTACAGATAGAAATCCATAAGATTAATACTAAATTGTCAGAATTACATAACACATTGGAAAGGCAAAGGAGTAGAACTGATGCAATGGAAGACAGAATTAATGAGACTGAAGACAAATACCTGAATACTTCTTTGGAAAGGGATCAATCAGAACAAAAATCAAAACAAAATGAAGAAAGCCTAAGGTCCATGTGGGATACCATCAAAGGAATAAATTATATGTCATTGGAATTCCAGAACAGGAAGAGAAAAGTAATAGCACTGAGAAAATTGTACAGGATCTGTTGGAGGAGAATTTCCCTGATATGATGAAAGATGAGAATATATCCATTCAGGAAGTCCAACGAACCCCAAATAGGGTAGACCCCAAAAGAAAATCACCAAGACACATCATCATCAAACTCATCAAAACCAAAGACAAAGATGGAACCCTGAAAGCACCATGGGAATAACAAAAGTTACTTACAAAGGTCAGCCAGTAAGAATAAGCTCTGATTTCTCAGCAGAAACCATGCAAGCGAGAAGGCAATGGGATGGTATATATAAAACCCTGAAAGAGAAAATTTT
>NW_006921664.1:3053523-3091187 GCF_000298275.1 Orycteropus afer afer | reverse complement strand
GACCAACCTTACAAGAGATGCTAAAGGGAGTCCTTTGAACAGAGAACCAAAAATAGCAAACAACAACCGACCATTGATACACAAGATGACACAACCCAGAAACCACAGCTATGGACATATTCAAAGTAAAAGGAGCTTACAAGACTGTAAACCGGGAACCAGAGACATCAATTGGCAAGCGAGGACTACAAATAAAAAAGAGGGAAAATACTGTGTAGTAACAGAACTTCTAAATGGTGAGGAAGTTAAGAGAGTTGCAAGATAGAATGGACTGTTCTAAACTCGGAGAGAAAATTATAAATCATAGGATAAGCTCAAAGAAAAATGATAAACCTTCATATCACAATGAAAAAGAGGACAAGCACAAATATTCAGCAAATACTAAAACAACAGCAACAAAGGAAATGATAACATGATTCATAAACATAATGAGCTCAGCATAAAATACACATTCTACTTTTCCCTCTGACATCTATTAAGCCAAATCTTCCTTAAATTCTTCCCTTATCATTTATTAACTGTGAATGAAACCACAGGGCCAAATGATTTTAGAGAGGGGGAGGTGTACAGAGAGTGCCTATGTGTCTATTCACCAAAGGACAAAGGATTATGTTCACTCTTGATTTCCCCTTTTTAGCTGGAGATGATTCTAAGTTACTAAATTCATTTTATTCACTGTCCTAATATGTCCCAAGTATATGCTTGGTGAACTTAATCATTTGTCAAAGACTTTTTACCTGTGAGCTTGGACGATGAAGAGAGTTGCAGATGAAGAACGAATAAGAAGATCAAGTTCTTACCCTCAAGAAACTTAACATCTGCGGGAAAATAAAGGATGTTAAATATGCCACCCCTCACATACACATATACACACACATATGTCCATCACCTGTCTGTCACTTTTTCATACTGTAGTGGCTTGTGTGTTGCTGCAAGCTTTGCCATTAGTTTTTCAAACACAAACAGATTATCCCATGGTGGATAGTCGTCAGTGCAGCCTCCAGACTAATGGAGTATAAAATAGAGGACTGGTGTTCTACTTCAAAAATTAGCCAATGAAAACATTATGGATCACAACAGAACATTGTACAAGTTTCTTGCTTTGGACACGTCATCAGAAATGATCAATTGCTAGAGGAGAACATCATGTTGGTGAAGTTGGGGGCTAGTGAGGGTGAAGGAGACACTTTTTGGAATGGATTGATCCAGTAGTTGCAACAATGGACTCAAATATCATGAGAACGACACAGGACTGGACAACTTTTATACTGTTGTACATAAGGTCACCTTGAGTGAGTCTATTCAATGTCACCTAATAACTGTGCTGTGTGTGTGTGTTTGTTCAAATTTGAAAGATATTTCAACTAGACAAGTAGCATAGCAAAATTCAAAATTATTTGGACCATGGCTCTTAATATGAGTAAAGGTAAATAGACAAACTACTTAAGGAGGAACTAATAGTATCTTCCTCTCAAAGTCTCAAAGAGTTATCCTTGTCTGGATGCCTCCTGAGTATCTTCTCCCACAAACACTGTTTCTTTTGTGTAACTAAATCTAGTGACAATGATTTTGCATTACCACGAGCATGGTCCTGAATGGTCAAAAATACTTCTGAGAAACTAGTTTGATTTTTCAAAGACAGCTTGTTCATCTTCCAAAGGGGAGGATTCTGTCTGTTGTTGTTGCTTTAATTGTTACATGCCATCGAGGTGGCTCTGACTCACAGCAACCCTATGCACAACAGAATGAAACACTGCCCAGTCCTGTGCCATCCTCACAATCCTTGCTATGCTTGAGTCCATTGTTACAGCCACCGTGTCAATCCATCTTCTTGAGGGTCTTCCCCTTTTTCACTGACCCTCTACTTTACCAAGCATGATATCCTTCTCCAGGGAATGGCCCCTTCTGACAACATGAACAAAGTAGGTGAGATGAAGTCTGGCCATTCTTCCTTCCAATGAGCATTCTGGCTGCACTTCATCCAGGACGGATTTGTTTGTTTCTCTGGCATTCCATGGTATTTTCAGTATTCTTCACCAACACCAAAATTTGAAGGAATAAACTCTTCTTTGGTCAGCCTTATTCATTGTCTAGCTTTCACATGCATATAAGGTGACTGAAAATACCGTGCCTTGGGTCAGGGGCGCCTTAGTCTTCAAAGTGACATATTTGCTTCTCAACAATTTAAAGAGTTCTTTTGTAGTAGATTTTCCCATTGTAATCTGATGTCTGATTTCTTCACTCCTATGTCCATGGGTGTTGATTGTGGATCCAAGTAAAATGAAATCTTTAACAACTTCAAACTTTTCTCCATTTATCATGATGTTGCTTATTGGTCCAGTTGTGAGGATTTTTGTTTTCTTTATGTTGAGGTGTAATCCATACTGAAGTCTGTAGTCTTTGATCTTCATTAGTAAATGCTTCAAGTCATCTTCATTTTCAGCAAGCAAGGTTGTGTCATCTGCATATCATAGGTTGTTAATGAGTCTTCCTCCAAACCTAATGCCACATTATTCATACAGTCCAGCTTCTCAGATTATTTGCTGAGTATGTTATTGTTCTTAGGTGCACTGAGTCATCTCCAATTCACAGTGGCCTTATGTACAACAGAACGAAACACTGACCAGTTCTGTACCAGCCTCAAAATCCCTGCTATACCTGAGCCCACGTTGCAGCTACTGTGTCAGTCTACCTTGTTGAGGACCATCCCCTTTTTTATTGACCCTCCACTTTACCAAGCATGATATCCTTCTCCAGAGAATGATCTCATCTGACAACATGACCAAAGTAGGTGAGATGAAGTCTGACCATTCTTGCTTCCAAAGAGCATTCTGGCTGACTTTCTTCCAACACAGATTTGTTAGTTCTTTTACCAGTACATGGTACTTTCAGTATTCTTTGCCAACACCACAACTCAAAAGCATCAACTCTTCTTCGGTCTTCCTTATTCATTGTCCAGCTCTCACATGTGTATGAGGCAATTGAAAATAACATGGCTTGGGTTAAGTGCACTTTAGTCTTCAAGGAGACATTTTTGCTCTTCATCACTTGAAAGAGGTCTTTTGCAGCAGATTTTCCCAACACAATACGTTGCCTGATGTCTTGATTGCTGCTTCCATTGTTGTTGATTGTAGAACCAAGTAAAATGAAGTCTTTGACAATTTCAATCTTTTCTCTATTTATTATGATGCTGCTTATTGGTCCAGTTGTGAGGATTTTTGTTTTCTTTATATTGAGGTGTAAGCCATACTGCAGACTGTAGTCTTCAATCTTTATCAGTAAGTGCTTCAAGTTATCCTCACCAGCAGCAAGCAAAGTTGTGTTGCCTGTATATCCTCCAATCCTGATGCCACATTCTTCTTCAGATAGTCCAGCTTCTCAGATTATTTTCTCAGCATACAGATTGAATAAGTATGGGAAAAGGATACAACCCTGACACACTCCCTTCCTGATTTTAAACCTTGAAGTGTCCCCTTGTTCTGTCTGAATGACAACCTCCTTCTGGTCTATGTATAGGTTCCTCATGAGTACAATTAAGTGTTCTGGAATTCCCATTCTTCTCAATAATATCTATAATTTGTCATGATCCACACAATGAATGATTTTGCATAGTCAATAAAACACATGGTATTTTTTGCTTTCTGCCAAGAGCCATCTGACATTAGCAATGATAGCCCTCATTCCACATCCTCTTCTGAATGCAGCTTACATTTCTGGAAATTCTCTGTCAATATACTGCTGCAATCATTTTTGAATTATCTTCAGTAAGATTTTACTTGCGTGTGATATTAATGATATTGTTCAATAATTTCCACATTCTGTGAGATCATCTTTCTTTGGAATGGGTACAAATATGGGTCCGTTCCAGTCAGTTGGCTAGGTGGCTGTTTTCTAAATCTGTTGGCATAGCCGAGTGAGTGCCTCCAGCATGGCATCCATTTGTTGAAACATCTCAATGGGTATTCCATCAAATCCTGGAGCCATGTTTTTCGCCAGTTCCTTCAGTGCAGCTTCAACTTCTTCCTTCAGTACCATTGGCTCTTGATCATATGCCACCTGCTGAAATGGATGAACATCGACCAATTCTTTTTGGTACAGTGACTCTGTGTATTCCTTCCATCTTCTTTTGATGTTTCCTACATCATTCAATATATTGCCCATAAAACCAAAAAACCAAACTCACTGCCATCGAGTCAGTTCTGATTCATAACAACCTCTCCTTAGGTTTCTGAGGCAGTATCTCTACAGAAGTATATTGCCCAGTCTTTCTCCTGAGGAGTGGTTGGTGGGTTTGAACCATCAGTCTTCTGGTTAGCCATCATATGCCTGAGGCACTATGCTACCAGAGCTCCTATAGAATCCTTCAATATTGCAACTCAAGGCTTAAGTTTTTTCTTTAGTTCTTTCAGCTTGAGAAATGCCAAGCTGTTCTTTTCTTTTGGTTTTCTAACTCCAAGTCATTGCACATTTCATTATAATAATTGACTTTGTCTTCTTAAGCTGCTCTATGAAATCTTCTGTTCAGCGCTTTTATCTTGTCATCTCTTCCATTTGCTTGAGCTACTCTCCATTCAAGGGCAAGTTTCAGAGTCTCTTCTGACGTCCATTTTGGTCTTTTCTTCCTTTCCTGTCTTTTGAATGACCTTTTGCTTTCTTCTTTCTTGCTTTCTTCATGGATGATGTTCCAGATATCATCACAGAATTCCTCTGGTTTTCTATCATTGGTGTTCAGTGCATTAAATCTATTTGTTAGATGGTCTCGGAATCCAGAAGGGTCGTATTTTGATTTTTGTGGAGTTCTTTCAATTGTCTTCAGCTTCCACTTGAACTTGCATATGAGCAATTGATGGTCTGTTCCACAATCAGCTCCTGGACTTGTTTTAGATGAAGATATTGAACTTCTCCATCGTCTCTTGCCACAGATGTAGTCAATTTGATTCCTGTGTATTCCATCTGGCGAAGTCCACATGTATACCTGTTGTCTGTGTTGTTGAAAAGGGGTATTTGCAATGAATAAGCTGTTGGTCTTGCAAAATTTTATCATGTGATATCCAGTGTTATTTCTATCACCAAGGCCAAATTATACAACTACAGTGATTCTTCTTTGTTTCCACCTTTTGCATTCCAGTCACCAGTAATAATCAACACATCTTGATTGCATATTTGGTCAATAACAGACTGTAGAAGTTGGTAAAAATCTTTAATTTCCCCATCTTTGGCTTTGGTGGTTGGTGTGTAAATTTGAAAAACAGTCGTACTAACTTGTGTTCCTTGTAGGCATATGGATATTATCCTATCATTTACAGCATTGTAGTTCAGGATAGACATTGATAGATTCTTTTTGATAATGAATGCCATGCTATTCCTCTTCAGTTTGTCATTCTTGGCATAGTAGATCATATGGTTGTTTGATTCAAAATGGCCAAAATCAGTCCACTTCAGCTCACTAATGCCTAGGATATCAATCTTTATGTGTTCCATTTCATTTTTGACAACTTCCAAATTTCCTGGATTCATACTTCATACATTCCATTTTCTAATTATTAATGGATATTTGCAGCTGTTTCTTTTCATCTTGAGTCATTTCACATCAGCAAATGGAGGTCCTGAAAGCTTTACTCTATCTACATCATTAAAGGGGGCTCTATTTTGAGGAGGCAGCTCTTCCCAGTCGTATTTTAAGTGCCTTCTGACCTGAGGGGCTCATTTTCCAGAGCTATATCCAACAATGTTTCAGAGATATTCATAACATTTTCCAGTAATATATCAGACACTGTTTCACTGATATTCATAAGGTGCTCACTGGCCAATTCTTTGAGAATTGGATATCCTTTTCCCTCTTCTGAGTCTGTTTTAGCAACCACTGCAGTAGGACAAACTGACAGACAAGTTCATCTCCTTTAGTTATTCCAATCCATCTTGCTTCCTTCCTGGCCTCCCTCAGTTGCTCTAAACCTGCTGTGTCACCTCACTTCCTTCCTGGCCTCTTTCAGCCACACCAAACCTGGCGCATTGCCTCACTTCTTTCCTGGTCTTGCTGAGCATACAGTTTGTATAAGCCTGGTGAAAGGATACAACCCTGATGTACACCCTTCCTGATTTTAAACCATACATTATCCCCTTGTTCTGTTCAAATGACAACCTGTTGGTCTATGTACAGGTTCCTCATGAGCACAGTTAGGTGTTCTGGAATTCCCATTCTTCACATTGTTATCCATAATTTGTTATGATCCACATAGTCAAATGCCTTCACATAGTCAATAAAACACAGGTAAACATGTTCCTTATATTCTTTGCTTTCAGCCAAGATCCATCTGATATCAGCAATGATATCCCTCATTCCATGTCTTGTTCTGAATCCAGCTTGAATTTCTGGTAGTTCTTTAAATATTCTACTGCAACCTTTTCTGAGTTATCTTCAGCAAAATATTACTTGCCTGTGATATTAATGATATTGTTGAATAATTTCCACATTCTGTTGGGTCAACTTTCTTTGGAATAGGCACAAATATTGATCTTTTCCAGTTAGATGGCCATGTAGTTGTCCTTCAAATTTCTTAGCATAAATGACTAAGCACCTCTAGTGCTGCATTCCTTTGTTGAAACATCACAATGGGAATTCTGTCAATTCCTGGAGGCTTGCTTTTTGCCAATTCCTTCAATGCAGCTGGAACTTCTTCCTTGAATACCATTCATTCTTGATCATATGCTACCTCCTGAAATACTTGAATATTTGTTGTTGTGTGCTGTCAAGTCAGACCCGACTCATAGTGACCCCTCCTTGGGTTTCTGAGGCAGTATCACTACGGAAGTAGATTGCCCAACCTTCCTTCTGAGGAGTGGCTGGTGGGTTTGAACCTTAGGCACTACACTACCAGAGCTCCCAGTTGAATATAGACCAATTATTTTTTGGTATAGTGATTCTGTGTATTCCTTCCATCTTCTTTGATACTTCCTTCATTGTTCAATATTTTGCCCATAAAATACTTCAATATTGCAAATCGAAGCTTGAAATTTTTCTTCAGTTTTTTCAGTTTGAGAAACACTGAGAGGGTTCTGTCTAGAGTCCACAAAATGAATACTATGATAACATAGTCCCATAGCAATTAAGATGCACAGAGATACACCTGAAGTACTATGTGTTAATTTCTTTTACTCAGCTTCTCTCCAAAATGGATCTGTAATGGCCACATCAATACATAGTATCATGTACCTTGCATAAATCAAAGACTACATCGGAAAGGAAACTGTTAAAATGCTCTGCAGTAAATTACTCTTTTTATTTTCATTTTATGGGCTTTTAGTAGAAAACTGAGACCTAGCTATTTTCAGTATTTCATACTATATAATCTATGGTCTTCAAATTTCAAGATTCTCCAAATATTAGGCTTTGGACTTCATAAATATTAGATCCTTAAAAAAAATATGATAACTGGATCTACTGACTTGACAGGCTAGTTTGTCCTCAAATAATGGTCTTAACAGTAGGAGGGCCCGAGCCTATGAAGGTGCTTTGCTGTGCACCATGGCTCAGGAAGGGTGCAGCCCAGATCTCATGATCCTGGCACTTGTACAAGGCAGCTGCCTCTCAGGAGCTCTCTCTCCCAAGGATATGAAGCAAGCTTCTGGGTTGAGCCAATTCGTTTCTGTCTCCAGCAGTTATTTGTATCTACAAATAATTTCCAAATAAATGAATGTTATCACCAGATGTCATCCTGTCAAATAATCCTTCCTCATGGAACAACTTTTCCTTTGTAGTGTATGAAACTTAATTTCAGCGAAGCCATTAGGCAGTTTTGTACAATAAGTTTCATTTTTTTATATGTTACACACACCTCACATTGGCCGTACTGTATGTTTTTGGTTAAGGCACTTCCCTTCCCATGTCTGGTTTTGCCATCATCTGCAATATCACTTATGTTTTATGAAGCCAAATGCTTAGTGTCCTTCTGCACCTCCGCACTCCCATGCTTCCTCAGCAACTCCCTGAGCTACCAGTAACAGTTACATGACTGGAAAAACTCCACTCTGCTGGCCAAGCATGGACTGAACTAAAATGTGAAGCATTAAACTACACTGCCCAAGAGAAATTTACAGAACTTAGTTCTTGTGTAACAGATGCAAATTTTCTCTCCTAAAATAAGAGAATACACACACACACACACACACATATTTATTAAAACCACACCAGTGTGTAGCAGAAATTTCTCATCGAAATTAAAATGGGTATAAATGTAATTTTAGCATCAAAATCACTTCACTGTTTATTATCCACAGGTATGAATAGAAAGGAATATTTAATTACTATTTCTAGAATAGAAAATTATGTGATATTGTGAAAGGCAAGGAAAAGTAGAACAGAGGTGACACGTTATGGATTGATTTGTGGCCCCTCAAAAAGATATGCTGAAGTCTTAACTAACCACTGTACTTGTACATGTGACCCTATTGGGAAATAGGGTCTTTGAACATGTTATCAGTTAGTATTACATGAAGTCATATCAGTGTAGGATAAGTCCTAATCCTATATAATTGGTGTCCTTATAAATGAAGAGAAGAGACACAGAGTCAGGGAGACAGAGGAAGAATGCCATGTGATGCTGCAGCTGCAAGCCAAGAAATGCTTGGCGCTACCAAAAGCTGGCAGAGACACGAGACAGATTCTTACCCAGAGTCTTAGAAAGAATCAACATGCCTGATACCCTAATCTAAACACCCAGATTCCAGAACTTTGAGACAATAAATTTCTGTTTTTTAAGCCACCAGCTTATGGTATTTTGTTACAACAGCCCAAATTCCCACTGTCTAATCTAAGCTCTAAATTGACAAATATTTAGCAACATCATCAAAATCACATTTATTATCTACAAATTGCAGGAGATACTGTGCTGGTCATGCGCCACCAGGTAGCTCCACCCAGGATGGCTGATACCATTGTGAGCAGAGGTATAATTAGCCAGGAAAGGAATGACATTCATTTGCTTGTCCTCACACTTAGTAATATTTGATACTACAAACTTGTTTTGAATCAGTGCAAAAGGTTATAAATTTATACCATAAGGCTATTTTGGTGTGATATAAAATTAGAACATTTTTTAAAACTAACTCTTCTGTAAATATATTTAAAAAACTATATATAAATGTGGATATATGCATATATGCATATATATATATATATGCATATATGCATATATATTGAGTTGAGCCCTACTCATAATGACCCTATAGGACAGAATACAACTGCCCACAGGGTTTCCAAGGCTGTAAATCTTTATGAAAGTAGACTGCCTCATCTTTCTCCTGAGGAGCAGCTAGTGGGTTCAAACCACTGATCTTTTGGTTAGCAGCAGCCCAATGTTTTAACCACAGTATATTTTATAATATATACTCTTCAGAAAGAAGGTTGGGCAATCTACTTCCATAGTGATACCACCTTGGAAACCCAAGGAGGGGTTGCTGTGTTTCTCCTGAGGAGCAGCTAATGGCTTCAAACCGCTGATCTTTTGGTTAGCAGCAACCCAATGTTTTAATCACAGTATATTTTATAATATATATACACTTGTATATCTACTATGTACACATGTATATTTTGTAAAATATGTATATACTATATACACGTGTATATATATTATAAAATATATAGAATATTAAACATTGAAAACTCAAGTTCTAGGGATTATAAACCAGAATAATTTAATTTACTGCATTTATGGCTGTGGGTGAGTGGATAAAATTTAAGAACTAAGAGGGAAACAGGAGCCTAGATATGGCATACTTAACTGCAGGTCACTGCCCTAGGTTTTACATATTTCTCATGGCCTCCTGGACTTCTCATGGACCTGGACTTCTCACGGACTTGGACTTCTCATGGCCAGATTTGATAACATACTAGGAGCTTGTATTACCAAAGAATGGAATAGCATTAGTTATTAAGGCTGACACTTATAGTACTAATGCCAATCATGCCAGAGTAATTAAGGCCAATGTTTATCCTGACAGGGAGCCACCTCATCTCACCCTCTAGGGTATTTCCTGAGCTTCTCAAATAAATTTGCATGACTCAGCATCTAATTCAATGATCAAGCTAAGATCAAAGCAAAAAGAGGGGCAGTTTACAAAATTTCACCCACAATATCGTTTATAGGAATCATTCCTCTCCTCTTAGCAGAATTGTAGGTACAAGGAAAGAACAAGGGAACTTATATTGTGCAGTTCTCTGCCAAAGGAGCTCTGGTGGTGTAGTGCCTAAGGCATGTGACTGCTATCCAGAAGGCTGGCAGTTCAAATCCACCAGTCATTCTTTGGAAGGAAGACTGGGCAATCTACTTCTGTAAATAACCCAAAGAGGGTCACTGTAAGAGACCCAAAGAGATTTGATGGCAGTGAATTTTTTTTTTTTAATCAATTAAAAGGTTGTTGTAAAGTCAATTTAATGGATTGCATCTGAATTTTTTGTTGTTATTGTTTAAGGAAGTAGAAAGGGATGGAATGGAATGAACTAGGAAATATCAGAATGGATTACTCTTTAGTAAGACATACTTAAGGAAGCTTGGTGGTGCAGTGGTTAAAACACTCAGCTGTTAACCAAAAGGTAAGCAGTTCTAACCCACCAGTCACTCTGCAGGAGAAAGATGTGGCAGTCTTGGAAGTTCTTCTGGGAGTTCTACTCTGTCTTACAGGGTCCTTATGAGTTGGAGTCAACTCAACAGCAATGGGTTAAGGCTTAATTAGAGTATGCATTATTTCACCAAAATTTAAGTGTGTGTGTGAGTATACACACTGAGTTAGGTTTGCATCAGATGGTTCGAATCCTTCTGGTAGGATGGTAGGATCCTTCTGGTTTGAAATTCTGAGTGTAAGTCTTACTCCCGGCATGCAACTCTTCAGAAGGTTCTTGTCTAAGAGGTGGGCACTGCCCTAGTTTTCACATACTTCTCATGGTCTCCTGGACTTCTTATGGACCTGGACTTCCCATGAACTTCCCATGACCAGATTTGACAACATACTGAGAGCTTGTATTACCAAAGAATGGAATAAAATTAGCATTTAAGGCTGGAATCCTTCAAATCTCATTAGTTATAGTAGGGGAGGGCTCTAGTAGACACATAGCCAGAGAGTATGTGTAGAGGGTAGCTGGAGGATTGACATATGACTACAGGCCTCTCCCCAATCATTACTTCATCTCTCTTTCTCTGTTTGGACCATTATTAGTGTTATTGTTATTATCACTAGACCCTTTCAAGATGGTAGCATTTATCACTTTTCCCCCCATAACAGAAATGAAAGACTCCTTTATCACATTCCACAATAATAGCCCTCACCCAGAGCTCTTCATTCAAAAGGCCCCCATTTGCAAAGTCCTTCATAACTTGATACTGTAGAAATGGACTTTAAATCAGAAATTAGGGTTAAAATTTGGGCTTGATAATTCAATAGCTTGGTGATCTTGGGCAATAATAACTCTTGAGGACAGTACCTCTCTAGTTGTGTTGCAGGGGTCAAATGAGATAATGGTGAGAGTGCCAGACACAGTGCCTGACATCTAGAGGAACACAAAAACCTACTATACCAAAATAATCTCTGTGTTTCATAAAATAACCAACCATAGATTGGGTCTTTGAAAATCACAATGGAGTTTTTAGTTCTTCAGAGTTAAAATGAAATTTCTCCCATAAGTAGGATCCATTTACAATTGTAAAACTTAGCTTTGCAAACTTATAATACTACCTATAACATTTCAAATATATACACATATCTTTAATGACATGAATGTTACTGCTGCTTGCAACATCTTTTATCAGCTTCATTCTTTTAAGCCAGGCTGGTTGTTTTTAAGTGAAAGGCACACACACAAAAGATATATAAAATCAATTTAAAAAGTTACTTAAATATATTCTCAAGACATATAGCTTGTTATCCCTCAGCATCTAAGGCTGTTACTTGGGTTAAGCTGTGCCTTTCAATCAGTGCTTAAAATGCACTTTTCAAAAACTGGGTGAACCTTTTAGGTTATAAAATCAGTGGTTTTAGTAAATCATATATTTTATACTCTTTTAAATGCTTTCACATTTTATTTTATTATATCCTCCAAATCTAAAGTGTTGTATTTTATTCCCTTATATTCTAATTTTTAAATGTATATTTGACTTATATTTAATACACACATATTGATTATTTTCTGAAAATAAATTCAAAATCAATGAATTCTCTGCTCTAAAGTTTCAAGGGAAAAAATAAGAAAGAAACAAGACCCTGTCAAAATTAAAGTTGTACATACAACCCCAGGTGTGATGCAATATGAAGTGAAAGGTACCACCTAGGAAAAAGCCATGCTGAAAAAGTTGAATTTTATTACAATCAAAACTTTGAGGAACTTCTAGTTGACAAAAAGATAGTCAAGATAACTTAACAAGCTGAAAGAAAGCACACTAATCAAATCCAGAATGTGGAGTATTTGATAGCACAAATGTCAATCACACTTACATATACTGCACGCATATAGACACATACACACTCCAAAGGAGCTGCTCTAAAATAAGAAAATTAGAGACCTAACAATGAGGTGAGGTGTGGGTCTAATTATTTGGATCAAAGCAATCATAAAGAAACATTTCTGAGATAACTGGAAAAATTTCAATAGAATTGATTATTAGATGACACAAAAGATTTATGATTACTCTTTGGGGCAGTTCAATTCTATCCTGTAGGGTCCCTATGAGTCAAAATAGACTTGCTGGCACCCAACAACAACATAGTATAACAAAAAGTCTCCAAATAATTTAGTGTTGTGGTTTTCAAAATAGACTTTGGCAACAGGACATATTTTTCAAATTGAAGCTACATATTTTATGGTGAAACCCCAATAGAGAATAGCTATAAAAGCAAATCTGCTCTAGTTGATGTGTAGAGGGCTGTGTGTGTGTGTGGGGGGGGCATATGTGTGTGTTTAGGGGTGTCAGAGCCTTATCCACCAATTTAGATAAGTTATAACAAGTTGATTACAAGGTTGTATTCATCACAAAATAAAAATAAAACACAATATTGAAAACTAAAAAAAAATTATGATTAAATTTTTAGGTGTGACAATGTATCATGGTTAGGTAAGGAAAATTTGTGTATTTTAGAGATGTATAATGAAGTGTGGATTGTTGAAATGACAATTCCAGAAACAGAAGGAGAAATGGTGGAAGGAAAAGCATCTTGATAATTTGGGGCTCTGAATAGTGTTACGGGTAATACAACTTTTGTATATTATTGAAAAATTTTAAAAATATGCATCAAAAAGACCACTTAACTGGTAGCACTTCTTCCAGGTCTTTCCTGGAGATACCCTTTCAATTGTGCACAAAGAAGTACACAAAAGGATGGTCACTGCAGCATTTGCTTAAAAAAAAAAATCCAAAATATTTTAAGTGCCTACCAACATGCAGCCTACATGGAGCACAAGGTAACAATTACAAAAATAAGGCTGATTTATCCATATTGCCATGTGAAAAGATCCCAAGTAAATGGAACTTCAGTTTCAAAAAAAAAAGTTGCAAAACAATATATTTTAGAAGAACTCATTTGCATATAAACAAAAAACTGAAAATATCTACTTTTATTGGTACATATATTTATATGTAAAATATACACAAAATGCTCTGGAAGGATACCTCCCCAAACTCTGGACAGTGGATAATTCCATGGAAGTGGGACTTGATCTGAAAACTGAAAGCTTGCCTCTTGCTTTCTGTAACACTTGAACTTTAATAAAGAGGAGATCTTTTTGTATCATGTTTTAAAATGCAGCCAAATAAATTAAATACATGGAGAAAGAAGAGAAATGATGGAGGAAGTGGAAGAAGAAGGAAAGACAGATGAAATAGAGGAAGGCAAGCAGGCAAGTTGGCCAGTTTCCAGAGCTTGATGTTTCCATATTCAAAGGACAGGGAGTGAGATGTATAACAATTTTTAATCTGCAAAGGCCTTTCATTCCATAAAGAAAACAGTGTCAGCATTAAAGAAATGGAGTTGATAACACAGCTAAACTCTCCATTAGCAGAATGAAGGAGGCTTTCATCATGGCTGGGAGGCCAGGATGACGTGTTCTCCTGGTAATCACAGGGAAAGTCTGTAAAGGTCTCATGCCCATAGGTGCTCCCCTATAATTTGTATTGTAATGAACTATTAGTTGAACAAAATCACGTGCCAGGCATTTAATTTGCAAGTCCAGATGCCTGGCAGTTGACTTTAAAATTACTCTGAAATTATCCTGTGTAATCTGCATAACCAGAAGTGTGACCAGGGCTTTATTAAGAGAGAGAAGCACATAGGGAGAAACTGAATTGCAAAACTTCAATTTCCATCAAAGGCACTAGACCTACCTATGTTCTGCTCTAGGAAGAAGTCCTATTAAAATTCTCTGCATCTGTTTTACAAAATGACTCTTTCAGAAAGGAGTCCTTTGTACAAAGGAAACCCTCCTCTGGCCCTACCATAAAGGCAGGTGCAGGAAGAAATGGAATGAAGAGTCGGAAAACGTTTGCTTTTCAATGTCCTTGGAACTAGGCCATCCTGTTCATTCTGAGGTAGTTCAGGTTTTGTAGGGGCTGCTATTCAGATTGGAGAGGAATGTGCACATGGGCAGGTTTGGTAGATCCCAAAGGTATGAGCAAGAGCATGTTTTGAAGGAAGGAATTCATCTTTTTCAGCCCACTTCAATTACACATTTCACCTCAATGAGACACACACACACACACACACACACACACATTCTTCCTCCTTTGATTAATGGGTTAAGAGGATTTAAAGTTATTAATACCAACTTCTTTCTGTGGCCACCAACACAAGAAGGGAAGAGGAAAGGAGGTAAGGCCGTGCCATACTGAGTGTTAGAATGTTCCTGGGGTCACCTGGCTCATCTGTCTCACCTATGCAGATTCCTGTTAGCCTTGACTCATGGTCAGTCCTTCCCACATCCGGTATGAGAGTGTCACTACAAGGGCTAGGTGCTATCTGGGTGAATGGCTATTCGTGCTCTAATAAACCCAATCAGGAAGTATCCAACTGGTCTCAACATCACAAAGACCATGTGAGGAATACTGGCTCGCCTTACTTCTTCACCATTTGATCTTGCTATTAACAATCCTTTCAAAAATCATAAATCTTAGGTGCCAATAAAACATATTGGCCACACTTTTTAAATCTTGTACATATTTCAGGTACAAGCCATCTTTAAAGCAATAGCTTTTTGGGGTACAGAGAATAAGATTGTTACAATGAACATTCCTGAGCCCTACCCTCAAAGATTCTAATGCAAGGGTAGAGTGTAAGGTCGGAGAATGCACATTTTTAATAAGTGCTACTGCTGAGGTTGACATACTATCTAAGACACACTGGATTAAATAAAGGGACTGTCAATACTTGTTAGAAGCACAGTTTTTTTTTTTTTTTTTTTAAATGAGAAACTTAAACATAAAAATAGTTTTAGTATGAAGGCTTAGTTGGCTAGCAGGGCTCAGCTTTGCCAGTTTGAGTTCTCTTTGGGAACATGCATTGGACTTACTCCTCCATTCAATTCCCTCCGTTTGTGGTCAGAGCACACTCACAGGGGCAGGGGAAAATATTTTTCCTTGTTTCAAGTGGGCAGTGGAAGTAGTGAAAGCCTAAGCAAACTCTGACCATTAGATAATGGGCCATTATAATCCTGGACGACTTCCTGAATGGCCCTGAAAAAATGGGCTTCTCACTTCCTGCCTGCAGAAAAGAGAAATATTAGGATGTGAACAAAGAAAGCAAGCCCCAAGTTAGAAAGGGAGAGAACGAGAAGGGGGTCAGCAATAAAGTGGGGATGGGTGGGAGAACAGGAGGGTGGAAGAAAGTGAGATTGATTCAGGCTTTGAAAGGAAAACAAAAAGAAAAACAAAGTGAAGCTCACACATCTTTTTAATTTGGCACACCAGCTGCAGTGTCCACAGTTGTACTGAGCTGGTTGGTTCTTGTGTGGCCTCCAGAAGCCAAATGAGCACGAACGCCAACCCCTGCCCCTCCATCAGCTGCCTCCACATCTGGGAGGGTGCGGTGCCTGCTGGTCAGTAGTGGTCACTACAGACCAGGTTGACAGCAAGCAGCACAACAAAAGAGAACAGCGAGAGACAAAACCATTAATGAAAATAAAAGTCACTTGGCCACTTACATACAAACAGAAAACTCACTAAAATTGGTTTTATTCCAAGACATTGCCAGGAAAGAATTGGCTCACAGAGAAGCCACAGCTTCATTTTTTTCCCATTCTCTAGTGAAATATCTTTCCAATGCACTTTTTTCCTCAAAGAGAGCAAAATAACCTCAGTTTTTCTGGATTGACACAGAAGTTTGTTTATTTGTTTGTTTTTTTTAAACAATCTTGCAATTGGTAATTACAGGCTCTGTGATATAATTTAAAACTGGAGCGGACTTAAGAACACTTGGGTTGGAAGCCTGGCTCTATCCTGACCAGCTGTGTGAACTGGAACAAGTTACTCAGTCTCTCTGAACTTCATTTTCCTCAACTGTAAAATAAAGCTATTTGGCAGGGAAATTGTGAAGCAATGTAGAAATGAAATTACTTAGCACTGGGCCTGGTACATGGATAACATTCAACAAGTGGTAGTTATTATAATAGTATTAAAAAAAAAAAAAAAAAACCATTGCCATTGAGTTGGTTCCAACTCATAGTGACCCGATAGGCCAGAATAGAACTGCCCCATATGGTTTCTAAGGCTGTAAATCTTTTTAGAATCAGACTGTCTCATCGTTCTCCTGCAGAGCAGTTGTTGGGTATGAACCATAGATCTTTTGGTTAGCAGTCCAATGTTTTAACCACAGTGCCACCAGAGCTCCTTCAATAATATTAATAAACTAAAAAAACAAATTCACTGCCATCGAGTTGATTCTGACTCATAGTGACCCCCAATCCAGGCTGTGAATCTTTAGGAAAGCAGACTACCTCATCTTTTGTCCTCAGAGTGGCTGGTGGATTCAAACCATTGGCCTTTTAGTTAGCAGCCAAATGCCTTAACCTCCACACTACCAAGGATGGTGTAATCCCAGAGTGGTTTAGATGGTTGCTAACTGAATGTCTGGAGGTCTGAGTCTACTCAGAGGAATCTCAGAAAAAGTCCTGACTTTTTTTCAGTCACTGAAAACCCTATGGAACACAGGTTTTACTCTGACAAACATGGGGTCGCTATGAGTTGGAATTAACTTAATGGCAAAAGGTAACAACAGACAACACAGATTGGAGGGAGGGGAAAACGGGCAGTATTATTTATTGAAGGGATAGAGCGTTTCTGTTTGTTGTTGTTGTTATGCGCCACGAGTCGGACCTGACTCATAGGGACCCCTCCTTGGGTTGCCGAGGCGGTATCACTACGGAAGTAGGTTGCCCAACCTTCCTTCTGTTTAGAGAGATGAAAAATGTTTGAAAATGGACAATGGTGATGGTTGCACAACATGGTGAATGTAGTTAATGTTACTGAATCATACACTTAAAAATGGTTAAGATGGCAAGTGTTTTGTTATATATTTTGGCACAATAAATAAAGTACCTTTTTTGGTTAATTCTCTATTTATTACATGTCCACAATATGCCTGATTGCTAAAGATCATGAAGTTGGTTATGCTTCTCTGGTATTTAGACATGTGGCCAAACAGGTAGAGCCAGGGAAGAATGCGGCAGGTGAGTGCCCCAGGACGTAATGAATTTCCACAGCAATCTCATCACTCCTCTCCTCTGTATGTCAAAGAGTCATTTCTTCAGATTCCCCTTCCCAATCAATATTTGAAGACAACTATGAGTCGGGTTTGACTCCACGGCACATAACAACAACAACAACATGATATCCTCCCTTATTTTCTCCCAGATAAATGTTCTTAGTCCAACACATCTTCATCTGTCATTGCAACTTTTCCCAAATGTCTTTCCCATCCTCTGACCCATTCATTTGCAAACATCCCTCTCAAGAGCAGACTCAGAACTGAACACTTCTAATCAACATATACGTATCCAACTTTATTATAGTCTTTAGTTCAAACTGACCCAAACAAATGACAGAGGTCACCCCCATGACTAAAGGCCAATGTGAAGGGACTTTTTCAGATATAATTAAGGCCCCCAAATCAATTGGATTTGAGTTCTTGAAAAGGGACATGATCCTGGGTGAACCTGACTTAATTACGCAAAATCTCTTAAAAGAAGGACTGCACCCTTCCAAAAGAAAGAGACATTTTCCTGTAGGCTTGGAAAAAGCAAACAACTACGTTATGGACTTCCCATGGAAAAGGACAATCTTTAGGGGCTAAGACCCTTGGTCCTATAACCTCAAGGAACTGGATTGTGCCAACAGTCTGAGTGAGCTTGGAAGAGGCTCCAGATGACAACACTCTTTGTGAGCCCTTGAGAACTCACAGAACCCAGTTGTGCCACTCCAGGGTCTTGACCCATGGAAACTATAAGATAATAACTGTATGTTGTTTTGAACTGCTAAATTTGTGGTAATTTCTTACAACATAATACTTTGGACTCATATTCCATTTAGGTAAACTAAACTATTTTTCATAAGTGCTTTGGTAAACCAGCCTCCTGTACCCTATGGTTTTGCAATTGACTTTGTCTTGACCTCATTACTAATAAATTGTACCATTTTGTTCCATTCATCCTGTTTCAGGATCCTGATCTCACCACCTGGTGTATGTTAATCCCTCATGATTTCTTGTATTGAATAACCTGGGGGTGCACATTGAAACTGGATGCTCATTCCCAGTATATCACCTACTGACTCATGCAGGCAATATACAAAGACTTTTCAGTATATTTAAATATTTATGATAGTATGCATTATTAGTTCACAGATTTCTAAACCATACATTGTATTAATAAGTAGCCATTCCCCTCCCCACACACAAGAAAAGGATTCTCTTCCCTCCCAGTTATCATCCTACTTGCCTTTCTTTCTATAAAGAAAGATTTCAGAACTCATGTAAGGAAGTAATAAATGGTTCTTTCTGCTACTGATTTATTTGTAAGTATTGAAATGATCTTTGCTGAGTGTGATGGTTCTAGAGAAAGTGATGAACTTTTAACTAAGAGGAAGTATAAGTTCACTGATCTCCACACATGCCTAGAAGTAATTTACAAGTCTGGATATATATATTACATCACCATCTTACTATGTTGGTTATACCACAGATAGGTTTGTGTGTCACTCTAAGAGTGACCTACTGTGTGTCTTTCTCTTAACGCATTCAGTAAAGACAATGTTCAGAAAAAGTGTCTAGACCTTTGGCACAAGGCATTTGCTAAGTTCTTCTGAACAGAATGGAGGCACAGTGTACTGAGTAATGAAGAAAAGCCAAAGGAAGCCCTTTGCTGGAGCTGAAGGCTGACTTACTGTCTGGAGATTGCTAAGGAAGTGAACACAACATTCAGAATATATTTGAGAGCACATATGCTTCAGGCTGTCAATGACACTGTGAAGCTGCAGTGATTAACACTATAAGATTCTAAGCCTCCAGGGAGGAGTGCTTACATTTGAGATTGCCCCAAGCACCTCCCCCACCCTCAGATATCTACAAGAGGGTGGCAGACAGAGGTGAGTCTAGAGCAGTGTGGGAGACTGGTCCCATCTGCTGCTGGTGTGGATTGAGAGACTGAAAGCCTAACAAGGGTGATGACAATAAAAACCTGGGACAATAATCTTTCATGAAGCAGGCAGAAGCAAAACCTTGTTTGAGGTTCTAGAAAATAACCATACTAAGATGCTCCAGGCTTTGCTCTTGTGGGTGGTTTTGTATCTAAGCAATCTTTTTAGCCTTCGGTGCCATCAGCTGAGTTTAAATAAAGTGTTCTATGCAAGTCTCCAAAAGGCTATAAAGTCACAGGTTGGAGACAAAGGAAACTAAAAGAAAACAAATAAGCTTATAAAAGCACTGGGATATGCGTGGGAGGGGAGAAGAGATGGCTGAAAGGGAGAAAAGGAAAATGGGGAACAGTAGAAGATAATACAGCTTCTATAGATGCCTGGGTTTCAAAGACTACCTCATTCAGGTACTAAGAATGATCCAAGCTTCCCTCACATATATGGTATTATAACAGTGCTCTAACTCTGCCTCTGCCTCTGAATGTCTTTATAACTCTGGGTTAATCACTTATTCAATCTTGGTCTCAGTTTCATACTCTGTACAATGGAGAAGTGAACTATACTGATATTTTGAACGGTGGGGGGGTCTCAACTCAGCAGTGTGTGGTGAAATCATTTTAGTGGGTGGAGACAAGTATAACAAAGAAAGAAAGAAAAACAAATAGAATAGAAAGAAAACAAAACAGATGATACCAGAGTGATATTGTATAGGTAGTATTATTTCATGAAACTATATAAGCATATGCATATATATATGGGCCAAAAATACCAAACTCACTACCATCAAGTCAATTCTGATTCATAGCAACCTCCTTCGGGTTTCCAAGGCTATAAATCTTTATGGAAGCAGACTACCCCATCTTTCTTCCATGGAGCAGCTCATGGGTTCAAACCATTGACCTTCTGGTTAGCAGCCAAATGCCTTACCCACTATACCACCAGAGTTCCTTATGTATATGTGCACTGCAGTGAATTACTTAATATGGCCCTTCTAACCATAGTCTTTCATTTTGTGATGTATTGTAAATCCCAGCCTCTATGTTTGCGGTTATAGTCCCATTTTGGGATAAGTTTTCCATTATGTTACTGAGGCAGGATTAGAGTGGAATATATTTTGAATCCTGCCTTACTAGTGGGTGTGACTTAAGTTACCGCTCACTCTTAGTTCCCTTGAAGGCATGTACGTGAATGCTCTGGCAATATTCACTCTCGCTCTGGATCCTACATCTAGTTCGTCATCATCTCACCCCTCATTCTTGGGACCTGAGACAGCTGTCAGTCATCTGACCTGCTGATTTGGGATCATCAGCCCCTTCAACCAAGTGAGTGAGAAGAATCTGCCAGACTGATGCCTGACCCATGGATTTGGGACTTGCCAGCATCCACAACCACATGAGCCATTTCCTTGGCAGTTCATGAGTTCTGTGAGACATCACAGAGAAAAATGGAACCTAAAGATGGATGCGAGAATACTGAGGGGAAGAGGAGGAGTTGATATTACAGATGATGGAGTGAAGCAGCAGTTTGGAAAAGTTAGACATTTGGGACATCTTTAACCTCTGCCTCATAGGGAGCAGCCTTGTGTTGATCCGTCTAAAATTATTTGAGTAATATGTCATGATTATAAAATGCGTTTCTTACTTTAATAAGTTAAAAAAAAAAAAAATTCCTGAAAGCCACTGTACTAGAGATATTATCTTGGAGCCCTTCCTGTGGCAACTTCTTGTGAGTCTTTAATTGGGTTCAAAAGCGTTTATTGAATAAACTGTTGTTGTTATGTGCCGTTGAGTAGGCCCCGACTCATAGCGACCCCTCCTTGGGTTTCCGAGGCAGTATCACTACGGAAGTAGGATTGCCCAACCTTCCTTCCGAGGAGTGGCTGATTGAATAAACTAGAGCACACTAACTACAAATTCTTGGGAAATGAAAAAAGCTTACAAATTAAAAAAAAAAAAAAAATTCACTACTCCAAAACTATCTCTTCATCCTCTCTTCTCTCAGCAGGCACTCACTGGTCCAGGAATGGCCACTCTTTGTCTGGGTTAGTGGGTAATTCGGTTGCTGTCTGTTTGCAAAGGGTGGAAAATGGTAGTTTTATTTCATCAGGGGGAACACTGAAGAGCCCAGGTCTCAAACAGGTGGCTGACACACTGCATTTGGAGCCAGTGCTGGGGTGCAGGGTCACTCAGGTACTGGGAACTCATGCTCACTCAGTCCCTTAGGACTGGCCTTTGTAGGGGGTCTGTAGGACTCTACAAAGAAGAAAGCTAGAATTCGTTCTAAGCAAGACTCCATACCAGTAGTGTGAATAACTGAGAAGCATATGCATGTCACCCTGCTCAGCAGTGCATTCTCCTCCTGCTCCTTTTGGTGGATGAGGAAGAAGACTGTCCGTGGAACATATGGACACATATCTAGGGTATGTGTCCTGGGCATATACTACATAAAAAGATAACATCTCCTATACTAACAAAAGTCCACAATCGATAACTTCCCTGTTAATCATTTCCACTCCCTATCTGCAAGGAGCCTTGCCAAAGGTATGTTTCAAAACCCTTTCTGTTCAAATAAAATTACTGTTGCTTTACTTAAGGAAAATTTCCATCTGGGAAGCTTTTTATCATAATTATGGAAACCAATTATTCTTTATAAGCATTTAAAATCCAGGAATGAGCTCTTTCTTGGAGATCACATTTTGCAGGATACTTTTATATAAGTGTGTGTTGGCTTATAAAATAGAAGCATTAAGATTGTGAACAGCACTTGAACCTCCTGATAAAGGATTAATGTCACTAGGTCACTCTTGGGTCTTGGATCAACAGGGAGGAACTTCCCGCACTCTGTCCTGCAGCAGACCGATCCTGCAGGGACTGACCTATATTAGACACAGAGCAAAAGGAACCCAAATTCTTGATAATTGTAGCTAACTAATAAATTTCAAATCAAGTAGAGATTTTTCAACAAATGGTGCTGGACATCCATGCCAATCACTTCAACAGAATAATGAAGGACTCCCAGAGAGGTGAATGTATTTTCTGTTCCTTCTTTTGAAACCAAGCCTGAATATAAGCATGCTGCCTGGTGCCTAGAGGTGGACAAAGGGGTAGAGAGGAGGTTCTGATGCCCTGTCCATGTGCCATATTCAATGCCAGAAATGTGCCCCAGCCAGGAGATAAGGGTGTAGGAGCTAAACAAATAAATGAATCCCCAGAAAATTTACTTGTTTTTAGTATCCCCTACTCTAATTTTCTAGGAG
This sequence comes from Orycteropus afer afer, assembly GCF_000298275.1. Classification (NCBI taxonomy): domain Eukaryota; kingdom Metazoa; phylum Chordata; class Mammalia; order Tubulidentata; family Orycteropodidae; genus Orycteropus; species Orycteropus afer. The sequence continues at coordinate 3,068,270 of NW_006921664.1, read as the reverse complement.
CTCTGGTAGCATAGTGGCTAAAGCACTTGACTGCTAACCAGAAGGCTGGAGGTTCAAACCCAACAGCCACTCCTCGGAAGGAAGGTTGGGCAATCCTGCTTCCGTAGTGATACTGCCTCAGAAACCCAAGGAGGGGTTGCTATGAGTCGGGGGTCGACTCGACGGCACATAACAACAACAACAAACTCTAATTTTCTACGGAGAAGGTGCAGGTGGCAAGGGGGATATACTGTGGCCCAGATACCTCGGATTGCCCACAGTGCAGATGCTAACCCAAAGGTCAACAGTTCCAACTCACCAGATGCTCCACAGGAGAAAGATGAGGCAATCTGCTTCCTTAAAAATGATAGTCTTGGAAACCCTATGGGGGCAGTTCCACTCTGTTCCATAGGATCACTATGAGTTACAATCAATTTGATGGCAACAGGTTTGGTTTTTGGTTTGGTCCACACCTGTCTCTGAGATGTTCCCCTCTGTTCCTCTGAGCAGAGCCTCCCCCCCTCGCATCACTGTTTCCAGTCTTGCAGAGCCTGGCTTGACACTTACAAAATCCAATCATTGTTAGGTGCCAGTCTAGTTGATTTTTGACTCGTAGTTTCCCCATGTGACAGCAGCCAAGCACTTAACTGTTCCACCACCAGAGCCCTTTATAGAATCCAATAGATTAATCAACTGGAGCCTTAATGTGGTTCCCAAATGGACACGTGCGTATTAAAATTTTCTATGCATCCACAAGCTCTGGTAGCATAGTGCCTAAGGCACTTGACTGCTAACCAGAAGGCTGGCGGTTCAAACCCACCAGCCACTCCTAGGAAAGAAGGTTGGGCAATCTACTTCCGTAGTGATACCGCCTCGGAAACCCAAGGAGGGTCGCTATGAGTCGGTTCTGACTCGATGGCACATAACAATAACAACAACATGCATCCACAATACTGTCTTCTTCAGGGTACTGGGGTCAAAGGAAGGAGGAAGGAAAGTGGATGCAGTCTTTGTGCACTTCTGTATTACTTGGCTCAGTACCTAAACTAAACCCACTGCCATCTAGTTGATTCTGACTCATAACAAGCCCATGTGGCAGAGCAGAACTGCCCCATAGTTTTTCCAAGGCTATAAATCCTTATGGAAGCAGACTGCCTCATTGTTTTCCCACAGAGGGGCTGGAGGATTTGAACTGCTGACCTTCTAATTGGCAGCTGAATGCTTTAACCACTCTACCACCAGAGCTCCAGTACAGTTAATGTATATTCTTTGGTAATAGGAAATAAAGTAAAAGATAATTTAGCAATTGTACTTGGTACATCTGGAGACAGTGCCATACCTGGCTGTAAAGGGAGACATTTCTGGCACCACTGTAGGAGAAGTGTGGTGAAATACATATGTGGGGGGCATGGAAGGACAGGAGTACATCACCCACGAGGAGTGGTTCACCTCCCACCCTTGTCCTCACAGCTGTTCCCTGTTCCCCTTTCTTCCCTTCCCCACACACCCACATGCAACAAACATTCAAGTAAGAAATATATCACAAAGGGGAAAAAGTAAACATTAAAGTTTCTAGAAAGCCACTAGGAACAAATTCTCCCTCCAATACGTGCACATTATTCTAAACTGTTCCCCAACACCAGAAGGAAGTCAGGCCCAGAGTGTACTTTACCCCAAGAGAGCCAGCGAAAGCTGGCCTACCCCCTCTCTCCTCTTTCCTTCCACACCCACAGTACCATTGGTTCCCTACAGATAACATTTAACTGGTGAAACACTGCAGTGGTGCAATGCTTTACTAACTAAACAAAACAAAACCCCGTGGCCTTAGAGTCCAAGCTCTCCAAAATGAGGTCAGAGTACAATGTTTAGGGCTTTGTAGTTGCCTCACTTTAAGAAAAAAGACAGATCTTCCTGCAAACACCAATCCATGCTCTTTTTTTTCTTCTTCTTCTTATAAGTATTTAACCAAATTTAGTAACAAAGAATTGCTTTAGTCACCCAGAAGTTTTCTGTCCTGTTCTTCCATAGAAAATTGGTATTCTTGCTTTTGCCTATTTTCCAACTCTCTAGCAGGCTACCACTTTTAGCAGGAACAGCTGTCTTATCGTAGGTTATCTTGGGTTAGTTTCACTTTCAAGAAAATATTTCTGGCATTTAATTAATTATATAATAATCACATTGGAAGAGACTAACTCGAAAAGGCGGGACATGCAAAAGTGTTCACTTACTTGTACATAGTTTGCACTGTTAAAAACAAGATAATTTTTGACTTTTTCTATATGTATACAGGATCAAATTCAGAAATCAGTGTGATTTAATGTGCTACAATTTATGTTTGGCTAAATCCTTAGTTATGGGCAATTTTAACAACATAGGAAAATAAATTCAGAGCTCCATATGATCTTTATCACTGAAGTTTTATTTACCAAGGAATGAATTTATTTATCAAGGAATTTCTATGTGGCTGGGGCCCCATGTCAGACACACCGATGCTCTGTTTAAAAATTCCACACCTAACACAGAATATTAGTTACTCAAAGTGCGAAATTTACACCTAGATGTACAGAGGAGATAATCTGACCCAAATATCTTCTTTGGAATCTTTTGAGTCTAAATAATATTCTTTAAAATTGATTCTGTCTAGACAACAAATATAGAGCAGCAGGCTATATTTGAGACAAAAAAGTCTTACGTTGAATGATTTATCAACACTTCCATTACTACAGGGTGTTCAACAATTGTACTCACATACTGGTATTAACATGGATCTTTGTACAACTTTTTTCCTCCTCTTATATATGGAAATTATGCCACTGGTATTTCAGGTATCAGTAGGGTCACCCATGGTAGACAAGTTTCAGTGGATCTACCAAACTAAGACTTGGAAGAAAGGTCTGGCAATCCACTTCCAAAAATCACAGATCACAACAGAACCTTATCCGATGTAGTGCTAGAAGATGAGCCTCTTATATTGGAAGGCAACTTGGACTCAAACAGACTGGGAATCATGAGGATGGCATGGAACTAGACAGTGTTTGGTTCTGCTGTACTTGAGTCAGAGCTAACTCTATGGCAAATAATAATAATAATAATAATAATGTCCTACAACTATAATGAACTTAGTTTTCAGACACCAAACCAGTGAAAGTTCAGATGTGTGGTTGCAAATTTCCCTCATTCTCTTATTGTTCCACTCATCAAAATTTACTGACAGTGTAATGACAATGGTCAAGGATGAGAAGCACATAGCAGAAAGTTCAAAAATAAATAAGGGGATGCTCTCTGGTGGCGTAGTGCCTAAGGCATTTGACTGCTAACCAGAAGGCTGGTGGTTCAAACCCACCAGGCACTCCTCGGAAAGAAGGTTGGGAAATCTACTTCTGTAGTGATACTGCCTCAGAAACCCAAGGAGGGATCTGTATGAGTCAGATCTGACTCAATGGCAGTGAGTTTGGTTTTTTTGGACAGTACTTCATGGGCATTACATTCTAGTAGGGAAGGGATGGTAAATACATAATAAATCTTATTTAAAAGTTGCGTGTTCTACAAATAAAATTCAAAAGGGGAAGAATTTTGTTCTTTTTGAGGAAGGGATGATAGATGCGTCGGAGAAGAAGAGATCAAATATGAAGGATGTTTTACTGAAGGACTCATATAGGTGAAAGAGCTGAAGAAGTGCATGAGTGTTTGTGTATGTGCATGCATGCATGTGTGTATTTGTGTGTGTTGTCTGTTTTTGGCTGTTGTGTGTAGAGGTAGTGGTAATGAAGAATGAAAATAGATGTCCCAAACAACAGAAACCAAAGGATAATCATTCCTGAACTGGTTGAGACTGGAGGATGTCTTGTATCTATTGCCTTGAGGTACTCTTCAAACTCTGAAACAAAACTAATCCCTGAGATCAACTTATAGGTAAATAACAAAATAATGAATATCACTCATAAATACGATGCTCCTCTTTAAAAAAAAAAAAAAAAAAATCTTAGTGCCTAAGGAATTTGACTGCTAACCAGAAGCCTGGCAGTTCAAACCCACCAGCCACTCCTCGGAAGGAAGGTTGGGCAATCTAGTTCCCGTAGTGATACCACCTTGGAAACCCAAGGAGGGGGCACTATGAATTGGACATGACTCAATGGCACTGAGTTTGGTTTTTTAAGTTTTACATGAGCTCAAATGGTCAACAATTACTTAAAACAAAGGTGAGAATGTAAGGAGTCAGGAAAACTAGATTAATAGTTTTAGAACAACCAGAGCAGAGATAATGAGACTGTTCACACATTGTGAAAAATATAACCAATGTTACTGAACAATTTGTGTAGAAATTCTTGAATGGGAACCTAAATTTCTGTGTAAACCTTCACTTAAAACACAATAAAATATTAGCAAAAAAAAAAAAAGGAGAATCTTTCTCTTGATATTAACTATGTTCCTAAGTCCAGACAAAACACTGTTGGGAGTCCTAAAAATTTTAATCATCCAAGTGATTAAGTACAGTGGTTATTCAAATTCTCTATATCCAACGAGACAGCTTTTACTGGTATCTCTAAGACTTGATAACAAAACTGTCTTGTATTCCCCCTTTGACAGAAGTTGTAAGTTTTTCTTGGGTTTTAAAAATGTTTAACATTTGTTACCATATCTGTTGATTTATTCAATTATCCTAAGAGTCATATTTCAATTTAGAATTTTAGCAAGTTATGACATCTGAAAACTAATGACGTTCACATACTGTTTGGGTTTTAATGCATTCCAAGCTAATAAAAAATGTCAATAGACTATCCTAATAAATAGTGGCAGTACCTTAAATGAGATGTTTTGTTACCAAATTTCCCATCCATGGCTAATTACCAATGAACAATTGCTGTGAGTGGACAAGTGGACAAGTACAACTAATAGAGATAAACAGGCTTTGACACTTCCAGTGGAATGGAAATTATCGCACAATGTGCTTGCTCGTCATTTTAAAAGAACTCTTATGTAGAGCTACACTATCGCACTCCCACTGGTTGAAAATCAGCCCATGTAATTTAATGGTCTTTTTAGCTCAGCAAATTCTGATTTGGAGAATTGATTTGCATGGATTTTTGTGCAATCCTATTTACAAACCAACTGGGGGAAAAAAAAAAAAAAAGAATTCCAATCCCAGAGTACACTATGTAGCTTGGAGCTTGCCAGAGAAGGCAGCTGTGATGCACTTGTGATAGCCTCTGAGGACACTGAGCATGTTGTCCTCACCACTGGGGTTGGTTTTGCCTCCTGAAGTGTATGTATCAGGGGAACTTGAACTTCAGGTAGTCCCATTATAATCAAAGCAGGTTATAGTTCAGGAAGACATGTTGCCAACACTTGAGTGGACTCAAGCTATGTACCAGCTGTGTGATCAACTCCAAGGAAAAAAATTCAGTCTGGCAAATTTATTCCAGAATCCATTGATTTTTTTTCCCCCAGCTAAATTCACTTTGAATATATTCTGAAATGCAGTATTAACTGTTTATATTATGAAAGCACTAAGACAAGAATTTCTGTCATCATGTTTACAATTCAATTGATAAAAAATGACCTCCATAAAAAGAAGGGCTCAGAGCAAAAGGAACATGGCTAAAGGAAGCCAGAGGCTTTGTGTACCTTCAAACAAAAAACCCACTGCATTGAGTTGATTCCAACTCATGATGACCCCGTGTGTGTCAGAGTTGAACTGTGCTCCATGAAGTTTTCAATGGCTGCTTTTTTTGAAGCAGATTGCCAGGGCTTTCTTTCAAGGGGCCTCTTTGGGTGGTCTTGAACCTCCAGCCTCTACAAGAACTTCTAAACATAGGTGTGGTACAAGCAAAATGGGGATGTGGTGAGGAACTATGTATTTCCTGAGTTTAAAGTGACTTATTAGCATGTGTGGAGACCTCGAGGAAGGAGATACACTTCCTGTCAGTTGAAAGTTCACCACTTGATCCAGAACCATACTACCCAGCAAAGATCACTTCAATATTTGTAAGTGAATCTGTAGCAGAGAGAACCATTTATTGCTTTCTCTACAGAAATAAAGTCAAGTTGGATGGAAATGAAAGGTGAAGAAAAGAGAATTCTTTCCTTCTGGGGGTAAAAAAAAAAAATGCTGAGTTCTTGAAAATAGATATCCAGGCCTTTCTTCCAAGGTGCTTCTGGGTGGACTTGAATGGCCAATCTTTTAGAAGGCAGCACAGCACGTTAACCATTTACCGCACACGGATTCCCTCTCTAAGACATTAGAACACAGGTAAGTGGAGCCCAAATTGCTATAGATGGTGTCCTCTGGTTGACAGAATTGTTTAAAACATTTTCTTTTAGCTCTAGCTTCCAATGTGACAAATATGCTCCTCCCTATAGACTAATGTCATCTAGAACTGCTTGACATTGCTCTAGCAGCTAGATGATGGTTTGAGTTACCTGTATAACTTCTTGACTTTTTATTCAGTTACTTACAAATGTTGTTTACCAGTTTTAAGAGGGCAACAAAGTGATTTCACTAGTATTGTGAGATGTTTTCTTGAATTGTTCTTTGGCTGGTTTTTCATTAATGTGACTGTTTTCTTAAGAACTTTTGTCAAAGATTTCTAAAATACCATACAGTTTCAAGGTCCTAATTCTAGGTGGAAGTAATGTTTTGTTGAAATGGCCTTCAAAACAGAGCTCTTTATTTAGTAATCAGGATGATCAGCTAATTCCACTATTGCCTGGCTACAATAAGAAAAATAAATTTTGATTTTGCCAGCTAAATGCTTATTAACTGATTACAAATTTCTTTGACTTTCAAGAATGGGCCAATTTGTAGGAGTAATTTATCAAATCAAATAGAGCCCAAATATTAGAGATTCCTTAAAAATATTATATATCCAAGTTAAAAGCAGTAGGTATTTGAGAAACAGGTTAAATAGGTATTTTTAAAAAAATTTATATTCTCAACAGTAAGTCTGGAAAAACATTAGAGGCCTTTCACACTGAGAGAGAAATATGGTGTGACTAACTTATACTTTGTGTTTCTATTTTTTATACATAAACAAGACAGGGGGAGGGGATGGTCAGTTGTAAACTGATGCTCTTTTTTTTGATGCCATCATCATAACTTAAAAGTCCAGCTGGGAGACAGCAGTATTTATATCTAGTGGTGGTATTAAAGTCATGAAATAAGTGACCAATGAGGAGGGAAATCAAAATGAGATCTGACTGTGAACATGTAGATCTGGATGGGGACTCATTGCCAAAATAGATATTCTGAAGCATTTTCAACATGACTCAGAGTAAGTGGGAAAGGCAAGGAGCCAGTCCCTTTGTCTTCTCATGGGGTTAATAGTGTGTACTTTAGAATGAGCCAGAGCACAGCAGTGTAACAGAGTATGACTACTTATCCCCCAGGAGCTAGAAGCTGTGAGCAGGACAGACATGGAGGATGACACAAGAACCCACAGACCACATTGATTGCTCTGCAGTGCCCTGCACATCTCTCACATACCTGGTACAGGTGGGGCTTACACTGACTTTTGTTCTGAAAAAAAGACTTTAACCCAATCTAAGAAATGAATATTATTTCGATTTTAAAGGTAAAGAGATATAAACAGTATTTTAATCATAATTTGCCTAAAGTGTATTCCTTGTAGAGGATACATATCCCTCTACGTATGTAAAACATAGGACTTCTGGTGGCACAGTGCCTAAGGCATTTGACTGCTAGCCAGAAGGTTGGTGGTTCAAACCCACCAGCCCCTCCTCAGGTCACTATGAGTTGGATCTGACTCGATGGTAGTGAGTATGGTTTGGTTGGTTTATGCAAAATAGTGAAAGAAAAATGTATATCACTTGATTAAGTGACAGAATAAACCACACATTGACTTTTGTTTTTAATTACATGAAGTTGACAATATCTTAAGAAGTGGGGAAAACCAAATGTAATGTAGGTGTGGATGTCCCTGTGTAATTAACAGGGTGTCAGGGATGGAGTCCGGTGACGTTAGAAAATAATTTCTGTTCCTTGGTTTCTTAATGGGAAAAATAGGATAGAGTAGATATTATAAATGTCCACAGTAACAAGACCTAATAATGCTATGGAAATTCAAAATTAAGTTCATACTTGAGCTTTATAAAATAATACACATTTCACATGCCTATGGGTCACATGCAAAATGTGAGCTGTATACCAAGCCCTGGTTGAGAAATATTTGGTAATATCTACACACAATTGTGGTGTATATACTGGGTACTGCCTTCATCGCAGTGAGCGCAAAAGTATTCCTGGCACATCCATGTGTCCAGGTGAGGTGCTAACAGCTTTCAGCAACTATTTGATTTTATTTTCACACACGCACACAATACTATTAAGAAGGCACTATTATCACATCTGTTTTACAGATGGGGAAAGCGAGACCACTTGTCCAAGGCCACACAGTTGATAAAAGCAGCCACAACCCAATTAATCTGATACCTATGATAGCACCTTCACCATGCTCAATATCAAATCACCCCTTAGACATTGGACATGTGTGAATTGAGGAAAGTCCTTCAGGATTTGGAAAATTCATGGATTATTCAGTGATTAAGTAGCAGGGGAAAAAAAAAAAAAAAGACTGAGAAAGTAGATATTTGCATTGCTCCAAGGGAGGAGACATGATGACAAAATTGGTCAGGTAGTTAGTTTCCAAGAGGGCTCTGTTATAACAAAGTTTGAGAATCTTTTATCTAAAAGCAATAAGGCGTTCAACAGGAGAAATTTTAGTTTGATTATCAGGAAACTTCCCAAACAGTGAAATGAAGTGAACTGTAGCCACGCACCTAAAAAAACTAAGAGAAGTCCTTTGTGTATGACATTTTGTTGTTGTTGTTATGTGCCGCTGAGTCGGACCTGACTCATAGCGACCCCTCCTTGGGTTTCCGAGGTGGTATCACTACGGGAGTAGATCGCCCCATCTTCCTTTCGAGGAGTGGCTGGTAGGTTTGAACCGCCAGCCTTCTGGTTAGCAGTCAAGTGCCCTAGCCACTATGCTACCAGAGCTCCCATATGACATATGACATTTTAGTAGCTGGCAAATACACAAGGAAGACAGGTTCACTGGGAGATGCCAGATGACTCCTGACCTCTGTGCAACTGCACGGTCATTGTTCAGGCAAAGAAACTCTTTTAAGGACCACAAAAAGAAAGGAGACAAACAGCAGACAATTTAAAGCATCTGTCAGTGTTTATCTAAATACAACTAAGCACTTGATTGTGGAGCAACCAACTAGTAGTCATAAAATGACAGGAAAACCATTCATTGATCTACAGATGGAAGATGTGCTAGTATCTTCCTAAGGACAAACCGCTTCTCTATAGAAAAGAAAACTCGGGACCATTGCTAATGATAGCAGCCAACACTCCATGTGCCAGGCACACTTCACACCCATTAGCAAACATAATGTATATGACATCCCCACGAGAGTACCATTATTAGCTCCATGGTTTGGACAAGAAAATGTTTGCTCAGGTGACTTCAGGAACTTCCTAAAAGTCCTACCATGGTAAGTGGGAGAGCTAGAATTTGCCCCTGGTTCATCTGACTGGGATGTCCCTTCTTTTATGCACATTGATACCATGCTACAAATGAAGCACTAAAACTCACCTGTAGTAAGTTGTATATGACAAATGACAAATGATGTCCAAAGTTTCTTCTAAAAAAATTCCAAATTCCTTTGGTAGTAATAGCTATGACACTTAAATTAAGGTTATGTAAATTCAAAATTAAGTTTGCACTTGAATTTTATAAAATTATACACATTTAACTTTCTTGCAGGTCACATGCAAAATATAAGTTGCGTTCCACACCTGGGTCAGGAAATTTTGGGAAATATTTATGTGTTATTGCAGTATATACACTGGATTCTGCTTTCATCTCAGTGATTGCAGAAGTACTTCAGGTTTCTTGGCTCTGTTTTCTATGTGCTGTTTCTGATCCAGTCCAAGAAAAAAATGTGCTTCAATACTGGCTCTATTCTATTTATGTTGCTAAGCTACTGAATGTTTTGCCTTGCCTTGCCCAGAAAACTGTGTTGTCTTTAAAGAGATAAGCTGCATTCTGGAACATCTTTGTATACGTGCCCTAAATATGCTGAGAGTATTTCTGTAAAATAAATGTTGTTCTTTTCTTCTCTTTCAAGTAACATTTGGAGAGAGTCATGTGCTGCTACAGTGATTAGAAATCTAAATTCCAAAGATATTAGTATTTAAGTAGACATATATCTCTTTAAACTCTTTAGGAGCTATATAGGTGTACACACATACACACACACATATTTCGAGACTATTTAGAAAAGAAGGACATTCACACTATGAAAGAGAAAATAAGACTGTGAGAAGCAGGCAAAAAAAGTGTCACTCTGAAAATAAAGACAGGCTGTAAGGTAAAGAATGGTCTGGATTCTGTATTTTAATATTGTTGTTAGGTGTCATTAAGTCAGTTCTGACTCATAGTGACCCTATGTACAACAGAATGAAACACTGCCCATTCTCACTATCATTTCTATATTTGAGCCCATTGTTGCAGCTCCTGTGTCAATTAATCTCATTGACTGAGGGTCTTCTTCATTTTTTGCTGACCTTTTACTTCACTAAGCATGATGTCCTTCTCTAGGGACTGGCCCTTCCTGATAACTTGTAGCACAGTGGCTAAGGCACCTGACTGCTATCCAGAAGGCTGGCGGTTCAAACCCACCAGCCACTCCTCGGAAGGAAGATGGGGCAATCTACTTCCGTAGTGATACTGCCTTGGAAACCCAAGGAGGGGTCGCTATCAGTTGGGTCTGACTCGACAGCACATAACAACAACAACAACAATGTGAGATGTGTAGTCTCACCATCCTAGATTCTATTGAGCATTCTGGCTGTACTTTCTGGCTGTACTTCCAAGAAAGATTTGTTCATTCTTCTAGCAGTCCACCACATATTTAATATTCTTCACCAACACCATAATTCAATTCTTCTTTGGTCTTCCTTAGTCCTTGTCTAGCTTTCACATGTACATGTATCTTAATAAACTCAGACAATTATGTTGGATTTCCATTCCCTTTTCAAAAAAAGTCCTGGGAGAACTTTCCTGCACAATGGACCTGATAGGTTGCAGACCGGACTGTTGTGATCCATAGGGTTAGAGCACCAGTCCTTTCTTCCTAGTTCATCTTAGTTTGAAAGCTTCACCAAAACCTGTTCAGCATCCTTGCCATTTGCAAGCCCCATTGACAGAAGAGTGGTGGCTGTGCATGAGGTGTATTGGCCGGGAATCAAACTCATGTCTCCAGCATAAAAGGTGAGCATTCTGCCATTGGACCACAAATGTCTCATATGCAGAGGGTCCTAGAAGATTAGTAGTAAATGGAGACATCTCTACTGCAAGTATATGACCAAATCCTTTTTCACTGTGTCCCTCCAACTGCTCTTCCCTCAACCCATCCATATCCAACCCTACTTCCACCACTTCTTTAATAATAGACTTAAACTTTATTTTTTTTAAAGTAGTGTTTGGTTTACCAAAAAACTGCACTGAACGTACAGAGCTCCCATATATCCCCCTCAACCTCCTACATAGTTTCTCCTATTAACATCTTGCATTGGTGTGTACATTTGTTAGAACAGATGAATCAATATTGACACATTATTATTAACTGAAGTCCATTAGTTTTAAACAGTTAACTCTTCACATTATAGAGTTCCATGGGTTTTGACAAAAGTCATAGTCATTATAGTATCACTTATAAAGTGTGAGTAGATGAAGCCTTTCCATGAGATCCTCTCTTTCTATTACAAGCTTTATCCAAATTTGTTCTTAAATGTTGATAGCACATTGCCTTGAAGTCGATAGGATTACTTCAGATATTTCAGTCATCCATGGGTGACATGGAGGAAATGCTGCCACTGTGCTACTTGGGTGATGGCTTCAGTAGGCACAAAAAGTAAACCCACAGCCATTGAGTCAATTCCAACTCATAGTAACCTCCAATGGGTTCCAAGGTGATAAATCTTTATGAAAGTAAGTTGTCCCTTCTTTCTTCTGTGGAGTGGCTGGTGGGTTTGAATGGAAAACCTTCTGGTTAGCAGCCATTGCTGTGCTGCTGTTATGTGCTGTCGAGTCGGACCCGACTCATAGCGACCCCTCCTTGGGTTGCCGAGGCAGCATCACTACAGAAGTAGACTGCCCAACCTTCCTTCCGAGGAGTGGCTGGTGGGTTTGAACCGCCAACCTTCTGATTAGCAGCCAAGTGCCTTAGGCACTATGCTACCCAAGCTCCCAGCAGCCACTAGAGGAGCAAATAAGAACACTAACCATCAAGGAAGATATTCATGGAAGGTTCAGTTGGTCAGAGATCAGTGTGCCCTAGACATGCAGACACAAGTAATCATTGGTTTGACCTTGTTCTGTGTCTCAGTCTATCTCTTAGAATAGCCGTAGCCTAATCTGGAATTGCTACTACCAGAAACAACCAAAGCCCACATAAACACTATCTACTAGCAAGAAATGAGATAAAAAGGAGAATGGGGCTGCTGCCACAGGAATTTTTGTATCTTGTCTTTGTACCCTCCTCTATTCCCAGAAGAATGTTTCAATATCAAGCATGAAGTCTATAAACAATACATGAAACCAAATGATGATGTTTTGTTGAGGATTTTGTTTCTCTATGGAATATTATTAATCATTCAGAACCAGATATCTCAAGACAAAAAAGGCAAAACCAAAACAAGAACAGTTCTTTTGACTAAATATTCAATGGGAAATTCTCACTTCAAGTTTTCAACATCATATACCAATAATTAACCTTTCATACAAAAAAAAAAAAAAAAGAAAGAAAGAAAGAAACTCACTGCTGTGGAGTTGGATCTGACTCATAGCTACCCCTCCTTGGGTTTCCGAGGCAGTATCACTATGGAAGTAGATTGCTCAATCTTCCTTCTGAGGAGTGGCTAGTGGGTTTGAACCTCCAGCCTTCTAGTTAGCAGTCACATGCCTTAGGCACTACACCACCACAGCTCTTTGATAAATAGTTTGCTTATTATTATAGGCATCTATTTGCTTGAGTGTACATTTTCCATAATGATGGCTTCTTCTAATAAGTGGGATATCTTGAGATAATTTTCGTATGGGTAACATTCATGTTGTGTCTCTAGGTAATCTTGAAAGCATCTTAGGATATAAGAGAATTTTCTTGCAGATATATCAAATTTGAGTATTATTTCTTCCTAATCTTCAGTGTTTAACTCTGAAATCATAGAACTTGGCTCACCCAGAACACAAGCCTACGATGTACCAGGCACTGTAGTAGGTGCTGTATATCCTTACCTCATTTTAACATAAGCACAGTGGTAACAGAGAGATAATCTCCACCATAAAACCAAACAAGTTGCCACTGAGTTGATTCCAACTCATGATGACTCCATGTGTGTCAGAGTAGAACTATGCTCTATAGGGTTTCCAATGGCTGATTTTTCAGAAGTAGATCAAGCTTTTCTTCTAAGGCACCTCTGGGCCAACTCCAATGTCCCATCTTTCAGTTAACACCTGAGCACAGTAACTATCTGTAACACCTAGGGACTCCATTCTCACATAAAGGTGAGGAAAGGCAAGATGCAAAACCCATCTAGGATTTCACAGTTTACAACTTGGTGGAGATGAGCTATAAACATCTGACTGATTGCAAAGCAGGTTTGCTTAGCACCCTGCCTCTTGGATTGAGTTCTGTAATTTTACCTCTACCTGAAAGTGTTATTTATTTTTAAGTTTGGGAATGTCTATATGAAAGAGAAATTGAGTTTTGTTTTATTTTTCTTTGTTATATCATTGTCAGGCTTAAGATCACACATCTTTTATTTATTCCAGTTTATTTCCAGTTTATTTGAAAGGAAGAGGAACTATACAACTAACTTAGGGGCAGCTGGAATAGGTTGGCATTTACAGGGCTGACGGAGCTGTCCTAAGCAGACATTCTCTTATTTCTGAATCCACAGCATCATGAATTATGAAAGGGAATCAGCATGAGCTCTACCCCTAGTACAAGACGAAGAAAGAATTTATACATTTTCTTAATATCAATCTAAGAATCAAAGCTTCTGAACTACCTGCCCTCTCAGCAACTCAGCAACTGAAACTGAGAAGAAAAGCAATACCTTTGCAACATACTCAGAATGATTTGATATGATGTGTTATCAACCAATTTGCTTATGGAAATCTTGGCTTTATATTTTATTTGCTTAGATCCAAGACTTTTCTGTCGCAGGTTGACTATTCTCTGTATGCATTCAAACTACATCCTGGTACTGTCTCTTCTCTACTCACAACAACTTGCCAGAGCACATATCATACAAAATGTTGCTTTGCAAGGCTTAATAAATTTAAAAACATTGAAATATTGCAAAGCATCTTCTCAGATCATAATGCTATCAAATTAGAAATCAATAATAGGAGGATCAGGAATGCCCAACCTTCCTTCCGAGGAGTGGCTGGTGGGTTTGAACCGCTAGCCTTCTGGTTAGCAGTCAAGTGCCTTAGGCACTATGCTACTCAGATCATAATGCTATCAAATTAGAAATCAATAATAGGAAGATCAGCAGCAAAAGAGTAAACACATGGAAACCAAACAACACCCTCCGTGAGAAAGACTGGGTAAGAGAAGAAATAAAAATAGACATTCAAAAATCCTTGAATCAAATGAGAATGAAAACACAACATACCAAAATCTTTGGGACACAGCAAAAGCAGTGATCAGAGGCCAATTTATAGCAATAA
>NW_006921664.1:3003954-3049858 GCF_000298275.1 Orycteropus afer afer | reverse complement strand
TATGGGGAGGAAGTGGGAGGGGAGCTGCTGCATTGTAAATTTTGGTCAATGAGATGAGACAAAGTATATGTGAACTGCTGTATGAAAAGTGAATTTACCCTGTAAATCTTCACCCAAATCCTAATTAAAAAAAAAAATCTTGCTTTGTATTTTTTTTTTTTTAAAAAAAGACTACAAATATCTAGAAATTATAGGATACAAGACAATTACTTGTTTTCTATCAATTGCCACACTCTGATAACCACAGGATTAATTCTTCAGTTACCAATTCTCTGAGTTTTAAGACATGGGTTGTAATTTGCAGAAATGAATCTAGCATTTTCAGATGTTATTTATATTTATGAGATGAGAACAACTCCTGCTGAAAAGTAAAAGTATCCTGAAGTCAAGAGAAAAATCTTATTTTGTAAGACAGAAGAAAGAAGTACAACATAATTTATAGGCTATCTTCAGGACACATTTTTAGCACCTTATATAGATATCTCATGTGTACTGTATTTCCCTGCACCGCAGATTTTTAAAAAATTGTCATTATATAAATATATATGGAGAGAGAGATATAGAGATGTACCACAAAATTTACAATTTTAACCATTTTTACCTGTATATAACTCAATGGCATTATTTCTATTCAGTGTTGTGCATCCATCACTACTATTTACATCCAACTTTTTTCATCTTCCCAAATAGAAACTCAGTATCCTCTTAGCAATAGGTCCTCTCACCCCTTCCTTCTCAGCCCTTCCTTCTCACCCCATCCCCCTACCCCATAATAATTTACTTTGGTCTCATTGCATTTGCCTGTTCTAGATATTTCATTAAAGTAGGATCATATAATATTTGTCCTTTTGTGTCTGACTTGTTTCACTCAGCATCATGTTTTAAAGGTTCACTTATGTATAGCATGTATCAGGACTTCTCTTTATGGTGGAATATTATTCCATTGTATGTATATACCACATTTTGTCTATCCATTCATCTGTCAATGGACACGTGGGTGGTTTCCACCTTTCAGCTTTGTGAATAGTGCTGCAGTGAATATTGGTGTACAGTATCTGTTTGAGTCCCTGTTTTCATTTGGGTATACACACAGGAGTGGAATTGCTATACATTATATTTTAATCACATAGTCATTAATAGAAAAAAAATATGTTAGAAACAATATATACCTTTTTGGAATAGTTTATCTTTTTCATAATTGGGAAAGACTTCAGAAATCTCTGAGTTAAAAAAGAGGACAGGAGCAGAAGATAGTTTGGGAATGACAGAGACCATATGACTCATCTTCTTTTAGTAAAAGAAATTCCACTTACTGTGCTGTTCCCTAGGGCCTTCAGCTATATCAAGAGGCTGTTAGTAGAGAGGAGACATGGGGGTGGTGGTTAAGGTTGTAGGTCAACTTGGCTGGGCCTGGTTGAGTGGCTGGGCAGCTGGATGTAATTATTCCCTATGGTGAGAATGGTAATCAACTCCATGGTGGAATCTGCTGGAGCAGGTGAGTAGCTGCTTAGGGATGTGGGCTGCTTCCAGTATATAAGAAGCAACTTTGAAGAAGGTCTCCAGCTTATGACACACTTGAACCTTGCATATAGCCAAGTTGTTCAGCAGCCTGCCATGCTCTGCTGATCTTGGGACTTTCAGTTGACTTGAATCAATGGTCTGCCATGTGGTTTGGTAATATTGGGACTGTGCCTTTTCGCTTGTCGACCTTGGGTTTGTCAGCCTCAGCAGCCAGCAGCTGCCTGACTGAAGAGATGCCTCTAGCTTCAGTGGGCTGGGAGCAAAAGGCAGAGCTGAATCCCAAGGCAAGGGGCTTTTACCCAGCCCCTAGAGCCTGCCACTTGGAACTTGGACTTCTATTCTAGCCTCCAGAGCTGTGAGAGAATAAACTCCTGTTTGTTAAAGTCATCCCACTTGTGGTATATTCCTGTCAGAGAGGCACTGAGGTAACCAGTACAATGGGAAAATAAACACACTCACTTTTCTCTTAGAAAATTATGGTCCATATCCCCTAACTCCCCAACACTTTCCAGCCTCTATCTTGCTCTGATCCCTTCTCTAGTTTTATTCACAGACCTCTGCCTGGCCAGAGTTAACATGTTTACAGTATGATTCACTGTGCCCTGATCCCAAGCTATTTTTTGTTCCTTTTGCAAAAGGAACCTTTTAATGAATACTCTCAGAAATGGGAAACTCAGTTTTTAATGAGTTTCCTGTTCTTGACTTGTCCTTATAATCTTAAAATACAATTGATCTTTTTAAGGATACAAATGTGTTAGTGGTCACCCAGATATTTCTAGTGAGTAAATTACTCTTCTGGCATAATAAATTGGATTCTTTTGAAAGTGCATTAACTGTTTAGACTCACCCAGTCGGGTTCACTTGCTTAGGGAATTTCCACCCAGCTCATGAGTCACCAACAAAGGTTACTCTTCTACTCCTCTTCTCTTTAGGGAGCAACTTACTTAGATCATCTAAGTGTTTATAAACTAAAAATCCAGAACACAGTAAAAATCTCCAATAAGACTAAAAAACTCCAGAGTGACAATCCTGAGAAAGTAGCAAGAAAATCCCAAATCTAACTCTCCCATTTATCAAGGAACCAAAAAATGTCCTCTTCTAGATAACTCAGGTTAACTTCTGTAAGCCCCAAGAATGCTTATCTAAAATGTTCTCTGTGCCTTCTAATTTTATTATATTTTATTTAGAATGTAACACATGATTGAACTTTTTCATGGGACTTCAAGTGGTCATTTTGACCAGCAATGCTGGGACACACAATCTCTAAGGCTGCTGGTCAACATAACCAAACCAGTTGCCATTGAGGCAATTCTGACTCATAGCAAACCCACGAGGAACAAATGTCCTAGAGGGTTTTCTGGGTTGTAATCTTTATTCAAGCAGATCACCAGGGCTTATCTTCCACAGTACCACTGGGTAGGTTTGAACAGCCAACCTTCCAGTTGCACCACCCAGGGACTTTTTTGGGCTATTGGTACATGGGGTTATTTGCACTTCTGTGCTCGTGATATTGTTAGCCTGGTGATACTGTGTGTTTCTGGTTGATTTCAAGATGGGTAAGTCTCAGAAAAGAAAGAATAACTGCTATCTATGCTGATGGTAAAACACTTTGAGAAGATCTCAAGGGAAGGGAATTTTCCATAAGTGTAAGTTTAGCGGTTACTTAAAAATAGACTTTTTGTTCATTACAGTTCCTCTACTACACCTGGTCTTTTAATCTTAAACACACACACCACCCCTCCACAATTCAACTGCTGTCCGGAGAATACTGTATCATTCCAATCACATCAGCACATATGGTTCCAGGTAAATTATGGACCAAACTAAAATAAAGGCCTAGACCTTAATGACTTCACCAGGAAAGAGGTTTCAAACAAGATCAAGGAGGAAACATGGGGGAGCGAAAATCTGCCAAAGAGCAGAAAAAGATGGAAATGAGAGGAGGCAAATGCAGCCAGTTGAACGAGGCCAGCTCCACTTGCTTCCGGGCATAGATTTCTTAATTTCTCTTATTGTTTGAAACTTGACCCCATCTGTTCTTTCTATTGGACTGTAAGTGGAAAGAAGGGAGATGCAATGTGGTATAGTGGAGTGGACAGACTCTGGTGCTTACAGAACTGGGCCTGTGGTTTGGCTCTGTGAGTCTGGAGAAATTACTCAACTTCTCTGATCCTTGTTTCCTCACCTATGAAAAAGGAACCACAATGCCTGTCTTGCTGACTAATTTTAAGTGCTAAAATGAAGCAACAATGAGCTTAAAGGGCAGTGCTAAGTATGTGCCAAGCTTCCAGCACATGGTTGGATTCATATTGTATAAGCAGAAAGAGCTCCATAAAGTTTGGGCTATAAGCATATTTTCAAGTTGATAGCAAAGCATTCCATTTTAAGCAGCTCTTCAAAGATGCCAAGACAGTATCTGATATTATTCTATTAGGAAAGCAAAAAAGGCAACTGGAATTCAGAACCACCACCTCCACCACCTCCTTCATGATAAAAATGATAATGTTGTTGTTGTTATTTGCCATCGAGTCGGCCCCTACTCCTAGCGACCCCTCCTTGGGTTTCCGAGGCAGTTATCACTACGGAAGTAGGATTGCCCAACCTTCCTTCCGAGGAGTGGCTGGTGGGTTTGAACCGCCAGCCTCCTGGTTAGCAGTCAAGTGCCTTAGGCACTATGCTACCAGAGCTCCTAAAAATGATAATAGTGACTATGTAATAATATATGTGGTTTGCTCTCTGCCTGCTTATCAAATATGATCCTACAGGCATGAATGCAATGGGAGCAAGTAGCACAAAATTATACTTCGAAAACTATGCACACGTTTCCATGCAAATGAGCAGCAAAGAGAGAGTAAACATATGTTCTTTCAAGAAATAAAGCATAAACGATCATTGCTTTAATTTAACTTAATTTTTCTGCAAAGTATTTTCTAGGGCTATAGTTTTAATTAAAGGGTTGAAAGGGGTACTTGGGAGTTCTTAATTTTTCTGTTTAATTCTTTGTGGCCATGCATCATTCTAATTTTGATTCTGTGCTTCTAAAGCCAAAACGCTTGCCTCTCACACAGTGGATCACAAATGCAAGTGATAAAGTTGTTATGAACTGAAAATTGACTCTATGGTACCCAATACCAACAAACAACAATAACAGAAATCCACAGAAATATCACCTGATATTTCTTTGAAGTCTAATTTAAATACAGAAATGAAGTTTTCTCCTCTAGAAAGTCTTAGGAGCTGCTGTGCTTGGGCTGAGACCATGTTCTAGGAAAATCCCTCTCCTCTTGCCCCATTTCTCTTACCATTCTAACAAGCTCACTAAGTACTATCTGAAGGGTTCTCTTGTTCTCTTGTTCTAGATAGATTGCGTACTTTTCATGTACCTCACCAGGATCGAGTTCCCTTCTGGTTCACTGGACTCTTCTATTTCCTTCTGCAGGATCCTCAAATGCCCTGGAACTGACATTCGAGTTCTATTAACCTGGACAATGGATTGTCCTTGAATTTCAGCCTACAATAAATGAGCACCAAATTCTTGATCTTTGGATTAAGACTCAGTCAGAATCACTGTCCCAAACAATCCAACCCATTTAGTACCTTTGGTTTTTGGGATGCTTAAATAGGTTTGTTTCTTGGTGTTAAATAAATTATGTCAATCAAATTACAAACTGCTTAGTAGGTTAAGTAGATTAGGTCATAGTTAGTCTACCTCCTTTTTTTTTTTTTTTTTTTTTTTTAATTTCAGTCTCTTGGCTAAGTTCCATTTGTCTTGGTTCCAAAAATTCACATGTGGAAAAACAAAGTTTCACACCAAGATATGTTTATATTTGTATAGTGATTTATATATATAACATCCTTTGAGACCCTCATCTATGGTAGGGAAAACCTTACCTCACACACAGCAAATCTGGCTTATGAAGCACTGTATTAATCAGAGCCAAGAAAATTATGCAGTGGAGAGCTGTGATAAAGTGAAGAGTTACGTTATAAAAGTATATCCATTGCTGTCTCCTTCCC
Organism: Orycteropus afer afer; assembly: GCF_000298275.1. Lineage (NCBI taxonomy): Eukaryota > Metazoa > Chordata > Mammalia > Tubulidentata > Orycteropodidae > Orycteropus > Orycteropus afer. The sequence goes on along the minus strand of NW_006921664.1, from coordinate 3,044,320 downwards.
CCTCTGTGGTTTAAAATTTGCATTGACATGGGAGACTTGAACTGATAAAGACACAAACCCGGGTTATGTATATTGGGGCTGATTGGAAGCAGCTGAGAACAGTGGGGAAGAAAAGCTACCCATATTTGGACAATTGCTTTTCTTATTGTGGGTGGGCCAGCTTGTTTAGGCCCCCATAGCCTTCCCAGGGGTGGGACCTGAAAGCTGAGCTGCAAACTATTATCTTACCCAAAAGGCAGACTACTTGTCCAAGAGATTTGCACACCCATTACTAAGTGGCCTATTAAATAAAATGAAGAAAACCCATTGCATACTCCTTAATTAATTCAGAATGGGGCTCTGTGTTTTTTCAACACAAAAATTGTTGTTGGATATCCCATCATCAAAAGCAAGGGTACTGCTGCTTGGGCTGTGGTTTGCACCTTGTTTATATAGCACAAGGAGCATCTTCCAAAATATATTTCATCTTCTCTAGTCACTTCAGAAGACCAAAAGTTGGCAAAAGATAAAATTTGGCTGTCTCTAAGTAAGGTAGTTAAAAATAAGAGTAATCTGCTAAACTTTCACTATTTAGTGTCCTATCCATTACCCAGTGGGTAGAGCTGGGATTTAGCCCTGGTCTCTGGGGCTCCAAGACCATGCTCTTCTCCATGTTATGCAGCATCCAGAATTCCAAAAACCTATCCATAGACCTTTCAAAGGGAACTGCATACTTTTCACTGAAAGCAAACGTAAATCATCATCTAAACTATGATGTCCACCATACAGCCTTCTGCCATAACTATCTAGGGCTCCCAAAACACACGATGAGAAGTTATAAAATGTGTTTCAGAGTAGGGTTTTCAGTGACGGTGATGTTTCAGAAATAGATTGTTGGGCCTTTCTTCCAAAATGCCTCTGGGTGGATTTGAGCCACCAACTTTTTGGTTAGTAGATCAGTGCTTAACTGTTTACTCTACCCAGGGCCTCCTCATCAAATGGAGTTCCCTCAAAACAGAGGTTACACTACAGTAGTAAGAGGCAGTAGTTTCTTCTCAGCTGCACTGGATTGTGAAAACAATACTACATACATTCTGAACTAACAGAATTTAATGTATAGACCACAGGAATGTCAAAATTTCCAGCTAAACCTATTTTATATTAGAAAATCAAGTACCTGAAATGTTAAGTGACTTGAGCAAAATAAGAGGACAGTGGAAACTAGATGCAAGTTTCAATTCAAAGTTTAATAAAATGCTATAACGAAACCATACTGACCCTCTTCCCTTGACTTTCAAACACCAGTTTTATTCTAAATAAACAACAACAAAAAAAAAAAATCATAAATTGTCTGTGAAAGAGTAGGTGTTTTACTGAATAGTTTCACCAAGAAAGCCAAGCTGCAGATGTAAAAAAAAATAAAATGGCTTCTTTTAAACTCTGAGCTTTGCTAACTTAATTAGATGCTTAGAGGTGAAGCAACCCCAAATCCTACTGAACGTAGGCATCTCCTCTAAGGAGGGCAGATTATGAACAACTGCCCATCCCAACTTTGCTTAAACTCTTCCAGCGTGAGGAATTCACAACTTTATGAACAGCAAATTCCATTTTGGGATTGCTCAAGCTGTTTATAAAATCCTTTTTTGTGTTGATCCAAATTCTGCCTCCCTCTAACTTCAGACCATTTATCTTAGTTTTGTACTTTGGAGACAGGAGAGTAAGTATAATTCCTTTTCCACATTATGTTGTTGTTAGTTGTTAGTTGTTGTCGAATTGATTCCGACTCATGGCAATCCCACGTGTGCAGAATAGAACTGCTCCACAGTTTTCATGGCTGTGTGACCTGTTGGAAGCAGATCCCCCAGCCTGTATTATGAGATGCCTTGGGTGCATTTTTGAACTGCCAATCATTTGTCCAGTAGTGGAGTGCTTAACCATTTGAAACACACAGGGGGTACTTCTACATCATAGCACCTCAAATAAGGACAGCCGTCACATCACTCAAGGAGCTCTGGTGGCATAGGGCCTAAGGCATTTGACTGCTAACCAGAAGGTCAGTGGTTCAAACCCACCAGCCACTCTGCAGAAGGAAGACGGGGTAATCTACTTCTGTAATGATTTACCACCTCGGGAACCCAAAGGCGGTCACTATGAGTCTGAATTGACTCAATGGCAATGAGTTTGCTTTTGGTTTTTTTAGTCACATCACTCATAATTCTGTCCTTTCCTGTGCCTTCAGCTACTCTCTGCATGAATTCTAAATCATTATCCTTTTGGTCCGACTCCACTCCACAAACTCCAGCTCGCTGTGGTCCCTTTAAAATGTGCCCTAAATTTTATACTATACTCCACTATACTATGGCCAGCACAGGGCATGGCCAGATTATTACCTCCTCAATCTGGAACACTGCACTTTTATTAATGTCCTCCAAGAGCCACGTCACACGGTTGTTGGCTCATATTGAACTTGGATCCAACTAAAACACCCAAACCTTTTTCGCACTTATGCAATTGGTGTTTTTTCATTCTGTCAGTCACTCAACAAATATTGCCTTCAAGAAAATTATTTCCACACCAAAAGCTGACAGTTTTTCATAAGATGGCTGGGAGACAAATAGACTAAGGAAACACATAGACTTTTGACCTGAAATTATACATTTTTTGAATCTGAAATTATAGTTTTTCAATGAATTAAAAATCCAACTATATTATTTATCAGTTGTTAAAGGACAAAGTAATCCCACAGAATTCCAGAGATATGTGAAATGTGGACTACAATAGACAAATGAAGTATAATTCCATCATGTTCCACTTACATATTCAAATTACTTTATTTAGAAGGACACAAAGTATATTTCTGAGAAAGAATCAGATCTTGACTGTCTCCAAACTGAAAAACAGTGGAACTTAAATCCTTAGGGTAGAACTTTAGGTCAAAATATGTTATTCTTAGAAATGCTACAAATAGCACTGGTAGCTACTTTACTGTGTATGACACATCACACAAGTTCCTAAATTTTCCAGGTGCCACCCAACATATAAACATAGAATGATATTTCCTATATATTTAACTTAAACATTGAAAATACTTACGAGTTTTCTACAAATATCTTAAGCTACCTAAATTGCTAGAGCCACAAAATTTACTCAATTTATTCAATCTTCCCTTACCTGTCTGGTTGTCCACACTTTGTGGATCATTGCTTAACAGCCAACGATCCAACTTTTTTGAAATCATCTCTTTAATTGGTAAATTGTTACAGAATCAATTACTGAGCACATACAAGCTCAGAGCTGGAAACAACTCAAGGGACCAACCAACCCAATGACTTTATTATACAGATGAAAGTATTGAGACTCATGGGAATTGCTTTCATTCATTCAGGTATGTTGAGAACCAGGGGCAGGAAGATAAGCATGAGCTTATTTGTACTTACTTATCAATCTGTAGCAGACAGTTTTCCATGCTTTGCCCCACATTGCACAAAAAAGCCTGTCCTTGTAATGCTTATTGGGTACTCCATTCCCTGTCAGGGATTGTAAATTTGAAAAGAGGTTTTGAGTCTATAGGACAGTGCTGTGAGCTTGGGAGAGAGACAGATGCCATACATACCTTTGAAGCAGACTCTTTGATGTGGTGAAAAACAGGTGAAACTTTACTTTAGTAAGTAAGCATAAGTAAGCCCATGCTTACCTTGGTTACTGACTATTCTCTCCCTACCAGAGACTGTAAACTTGAAAAGAGGTTTTGATTATGTAGGAAGGTACTGTGGGATTGGGAGAGAGGCAGATGCCAACCATACCTACAAGTAGAATCTTTGGTGTTGTGAAAAAACGTGAAATTCTTCACTACAGATTAGTAGGTAAGCAGAAGTAAGCCAATGCTTGTCTCTTATTGGGCAATCCAACATTGTTTAAGAGCACTATGTTAGGCACTGTGATTTCAGGAAGCTCAAGACACTGACTAATTAAGAAGAGAAACACCGGTGATTAAGAGTAAATGACTCCTCTAACTGGACAGAATTCAAGAGGAAGATCTTTGTGGAAACAATGATGCTGGTGTGCATGCGTGTGTATGTGTGTGTGTATGTGTGCAATACTGGAGGAAGGGGAGGGAAAGGTGAGAGAAGAAGTTGGGTGACTACATGTGGGTCAGTTCAAGGCCAACATGTCATGTACCGATGAGGAAAATAATCACATGTTCCATTATGCTTACAATGTGTTATATACAACTATAGTAAACAGTTAATAAATAATGCCTGTGGGCTGATTGAGTAAATGCACAATTGCAAACATGTGTATATTGATTACAGATAAGTTTAATTTTGAACCTTAGATAAAGGGAGCCACCTTAAAAGTAGCTCATAACATGATCAGATTGCCACTTTAAAACAGTAATTGTCAACCCTAGCTACACATTACCACCTAGATAACTTTTACAAGGCACTTAGAAGGTCCCATCCCAATTCAGCTGTATCAGTATCCCTAGAGGTGGACCAGGTGATTGAAAGACTGAGAACCATTGGGTTTAGGGATTGCTCTGGCAGCAATGTGCAGATGCCCTAAGACAGACTCAGGAAAATGGGCAGGAGATAATTACAGTCATTCTCATGGGAGATGGTGAAGTCTGAACCAAGTCAGTATTCACAGGGAACAAAAGATGGGACGGAAGGAGAGAGGGACATGAGGAAGTCTATGATGGCTCCCAGGTGTGTGATTCTGATGCATCTGTGAACAGGAATGCAGCTCCAAGCTGAAATTGGAGCAACTGCAGAGCCTACAAGTGCAACACTCAATGGGCTCCATAAACATGGCACAGAAGAGAGGCCCAGGCAGGTGGTGAATACTTCCCCATAGGTCAAAGGTGGCCTTTAACCATGAAAATGGAGAAGAGTATTTAGAATGGGAAGGGGAGGGTCAAAGATGGAACCTGGGGATATCTTAAAGGGAAACAGATGCAGTAAATTTATGAGGAAACCTTGAGGACTCACAACAATGTGAAGAATGCAATGTCAGAGGCACTGTGATACCACCTGCCCCTTGACCTGAGTCCTAGGCTTCCGGCTATTAAGTGTTCCAGATTTCACATCTTCTGGCTTATTGTCAAGCCATGCTTCAGATCAAGTGTTTTAATTTTTAGAACCAAAAACATGACCAGAGTCTAATGGCCCAGAGCACCATATTAGCTGACCCCAGCTGCAGCAGTTGCTGAGAGATGGGGGGGCCATGGGTCAGGGGAGTCTTCCCTCTTTCCAAGCCCAAATGCCTGCAGATGAGGCAGGAAAAGGCAGACCCTTAAAGAACTCCTGGCATGACTACATGAAAGCCATGCTCTGCTGAGACCCACGTCACTCCTTGTCTGAACAAACACAGCTTTTGCTGCTATCTTAAAAGTGGTTTTCAATCTCCAAGTGGTGTTTTCCAGGCAACAGGAACTTAGTGCTGAACACATCAAAAGGAGGATGACTTGGGGTTGGAACTCTGAGAAACTTGTCAAGGTCACTTCAGGTCAAGTAAGGAGAACTAGAAATAGTTGGGTTCTTGCTATAGGTTGAAGCATCTGTTAATTCCCCAAAGCACTAGAGACAGAAAGAGAGAGACAGAGAGAGATTGAGAATTTGGCCTTGCGGAAGCCAGGAGACACTGTTTAGGTGGTCTGAGGGAGAAGAGCTTATAATGCCAGGTGTACACTTGAATGTACAGAGCCAACACAGTCCAGAAAAGAAATGGAGTAGGGAACATGGGGCAGGAAATTAACAAGGACAGGCAGTCCATGAAGACACCCTTGCAAGGGCTAACAGAAATCCCTGGCATCTCTCTCACTAAGGCAATCGTGAAGGCTCATGGAAAATATTCCACTATGAGAGGAGAAAGAAAATCTGTCTTTTTTTGCAAGTGGAGGAAAATGGAAACTCCTCCTTAGAGACTAGAGAAATCAGTAGTGTCTCCTGGGAATCACATTTGTCTGTTCTAAACAAAGCTAGTTCATTGTAAAGCAGATCAGTTAAGAACTTTTGAAAAAAAGAGTGTGAGCTCATAGGAGTCACCTGAAGGAAATAGCCAGGGAATCAAATGTCCTTCTAGGAAAAGTGCCACCCCACTGAGGTTACTTGGGACAAAGGGCTGGCTGGGCTGGGGAGAGGAGGAGGCCAAGGCCTATAAAGGCAGTTGGAATTCATGAATTTGACAATCTTCACATTTCTTCTGGGTCTAGAGTACAAAGACAAGCCTGGGTTGCCTTCTCAGCTCTAGGCTCCCAGCCCTCCTTTCCCCCCATCCCTCTAACCCTTACCACCCTCCACCCCCAGCAGGCAGCTGCTTTCAAAGCACTGCCCTTCTCTACTCTGCTCCTGCCCAAGGTCTCACTCTGCTTCTAAATGTTGTTGTTGTTATGTGCCGTTGAGTCAGACCCGACCCATAGCGACCCCTCCTTGGGTTTCCAGGGCAGTATCACTACGGAAGTAGATTGCCCCATCTTCCTTCCGGGGAGTGGCTGGTGGGTTTGAACTGCCAGCCTTCTGGTTAGCAGTCAAGTACCTTAGCCACTACGCTACCAGAGCTCCCCTGCTTCTAAATGGAAGCTTCATAAATTGAGCTCACTAATGAAACTGGGGATTTGTTCCTTAATTGCTTTGTGACACTGCTGGGAATAGAAAACACACAGGAGGGAGGGCAGCTCCAATGACTATCAAAACTGGAACATTTAAGAGAAGGCCAAAGGATGCCCAAATTGAAGAGTGTTGGGGCGCCCAAAGGGCAATCCAAAATAATAAATCAAGTCCATTAGAAAGCATCCTGATGAGGAGCCACAGGCAAATGAAATTCCATTGCAAACCCTTGTAAATCAGGGCACCATCCACTGGACTATAGACTAAAAAACAAAACAAAGGCGTTGCCATGAGTTGATTCAGACTTATGGCGACCTCCTGTGTTACAGAGTAGAATTGGAGTGCATAGGGTTTTGCTGGCTGTGATCTTTATCAAAGCAGATCACCACACACTGGATGGTTCTAACTACCAACCTTTAGGTTAGCAGCTGCGTGCAAACCCTTTGTGCCACCTGGGGAGTGGACAACACAACAATGCACTGCCATTGAGTCAGATCTGACTCATAGCGACCCCTTCTTGGAGTGGAATGGAGACTATGTATTATTTCCACAGACGGTACCTTCTGCTCTGTGGCTATTCTTATTTCTAGAGGGGCAATCATTCGTTTCCAGTGGTCAAAGAACTCTCCCTAGCCCCCTGAAGTTGAGTGGTTAAGTTCCTACAGGAATCAGGCCCATGAAGTCTTATTTACTTAAACACAAAGTTATGACACACAAGCAAGTCAAGGAACCACAGGGATTTTCCTTAAATAAGCAAAACACACATTAAACTGGTAATAATTAAAATAGTCTGCCCTGAAGAATGTGCAAAGAGTTGCATTTTCTCCCTGACCTAAGAAAGGCAAATATCTTCTACAAGTTAGAAAGCTAAAATAACATATTTTCATCAAAATTGTGCCCTTAAAATGCTTGAAGGGCACTATTTTCAGAGATTTTGGGGAAAATCTCCAGGGCTGGCATCAAAGCTTTATTTTCTTTTTTCCTTTCCCAGTCATAACTTTACTACCACAAGTGAACTGTCTTTGAGATCCTCAGAGAATTACCTTGGGTGGAGGAGTAATAAGAAGTCAAGAAAAGGCACCATCTTCTGCTCTTCTGGAATAACTCCTCTGCTTTTGTCAGTGGTATTACAGTACTGGAAGCCACTGTCACCCAAAGCCACAGCTGCTCCATCAGCCCCCAGTCTCCATTACCACTTTAAAAAAAAAAAAAAGTGTGAGCTCATATGCATCATTAAGTCCCTATGGACTTCCCCTCATCGGCCTCTCATTTCCTCAGGTCTCTTCCCCTGCCTTTGCTCTAGACCGGATGCAAAAGCCAAAATGCAGCTGGATGCCGGGAATATTTCCCCTAGCTGATTGCGATTCTTTCCTTGTTCGACCAGGGGTCCACAGACCTGAGCTGGACAAGTTTTCTGAGGCTTCTGGGAAGACCAGTGTTCAATTTGTGAACAGCCAGTCTGAGGCAGGGTTAGTTAGACTTATATTATTTATTTCTCTGTGTTTATCTATCTATCACCTATTTATTAAAACTATTGGAAGGAAAGTCTGCCTTCTGAAGAATCAAAAGGATTAAAAAATGGAGGACTCAGACAGCAGCATCAATCAAAACTGGGGACACACTGCTTTCCTAGGGCCCATTTCTTAAGACATCTAATTAATGAATAAAATGTGTATGAGGAAGGAATTTTGTGTAAGTCCCCCTAGCAAGGCTTGATGCTGATTATTTCTGTTCAGAGATGCACAGGCATAGTGCTCAGCACCCATCTATGTTCCTTGGGTCCTTGAAGATACCCGAGAGAGGGGAATTTTTATTTTATTTTGCAGAAGAGGAAGCTGAAGCCCAGGGCAACAAGGGCCTTGCCCAAAGTCCTACAGCAGAGTGAAGTGCTGCAGTGTGGGGTCTGGCCTCACTAACTCTCTTGCTCTATGTGTCAGTCAAGTAGCCTTCAGTGCTGGGCTCTGGTGTGTACAAGTGAGTGAAGCAGGGAGGAGTTTTGCCCACAGAGTTGCCCATCTTGTTGGAGAGATACTGAAAAGCAACAAACAGTCCTACCAAGTATGAAGGTGTCTACAATGGAAGAGCTGGAACACAGGTTTGCCAGGTGGAGAGAAAAGCTTGTGCAAAGGCCCTGAGTGAGAGAGATAAGAACTTTAGTTTGAGAAACTCTTTGGTGGCCAGTATGGCTGGAATGGAGTGAGCAAGGAAGAGAGGAGGTGACATGACATTAGAGAGTAGGCAGGAGCCAGATTACAATGATGCTCTTTACAAGTTCCACTTTGCACTAGCAAATTATAAAGGTCTATGACACTAATTTGAGCAAAGAAAGGTGCCTCTTACCTTAGTGTAAAAGCTTCCTAGGGCCATGGTTGCCAACATGGATCACTGCTGGTACCCAGAAGAAACTCATTTAATGAGCTATGTACTCACCAGCAAATGGAACATACAAGTTAACAACAATTTAACAATGACTTTCCTGTGGGTCAGAAGCTATCACACTACCAAAGGGACCTTCAAGTAAGTGGAGTAGGTCATCAGAGGAAAGCACATACAGCAAAACCAGGATTTCCCAAATGAACTGGAGGTTGACCCCACCCTCCAGGAGCTCACTTTCTAGAGGTGACAGGGACACACATATCATGAATTACAAGACAGTCACAGAAGAGGATGTAAGGTGCTACAGCAATGCTAATGAATCATTCTGCTTTGGTGGACAGGGGGCAGGGAAGTGCCTTGTGCTGAAGACTACCCAGAGGGTATGACCCTTGGGCTTTTGGGGTTTTTTGTTTAGAAGTGATAGGATCAGCATTCTAGATGGAGGACAGAGCACTGACACAAAACCAAACCCAAACTCACTGCCATTGAGTTGTTTCTGACTCAAAGATGTAAGTCTTTATGGAAGTAGATCATCCATTCTTCCTTCTACTGAGCAACAAGTGGGTTTGAACCACTGACCTTGTGGTTAGCAATCAAGTGCCTTATCCACTACACCACCAGAGCTCCTAACACAGGTAGATGAAAATGCAAGGTCCATTCAAGAGCAATGAGCAATTAGCCAGACAAGTAGCAGGGAAGGGCTGATGGGAGAGGACAACAAAAGACATCATCTCTATGCCACAGGCACTGGGATAATCACTGAAGATTGCAAACTGGAGAGCGACTTGATCAGTCTTGGGCTCTTAAATGAGAAGGATGGAGCTGAAGAGGATATGAAGAAGAGCTGAGAGGGTGTCAAAACAATTTATTAGAAGTGAGAACAGGGTCTGAAGATGGGGCACAGAGGACAATTTGAGAGGCATTTTGGAAGAAAAGTGGATATGAGGAGCAAGAATGGGAACACTGCAGTTAAAGATGACTGCCAGATTTCTAGACTGGGGGGTTAATTTTAAAGAATGTGCCCTCAGAACAGTACGTAAGCAAGGGATTTGTATTCCTCTGATCTTGTGGACAGACAGTCTAGATTTTGTTTGCGCTTATCATTTTATTATAAATAAACAGCACAGCCAGCTCTGCGTTAGTCTTTTCCTGAGATGGGCTGAGCTGGACCCCAGTCCTGTTGGTCCCTTGCTACTTGGAGACCTCACCCTTGACGCCCCTGCAGGGCCATGCTGGGCTGACCATGAATTGAAGCAACACTAAGCAGTGATTGGACTCTGCTAGGAGTTAAGGATAAAGGGTTTGGAGGAGGAGGAGAGGAGAAAGCATGAGTCCCAATGCTTAAAGAACACATAATCCCCAACTGTCAAAAATGAATTATGGAAGAAGTTCAAATTGCCTTCTCTAGAGATGTTTTCCAGCTCATATGCTTACTAGTTCGCTTGAAAGGCCCAGGTACAACTCTCCAGCACAGGCGGTGTGGGATCACTGGGTCGGTATAGATTTGTGCTTTAAGTTAAAGCAACACCCAGGGAAATGGTTTGGTAAAGAAATGATTGGTGCAAGGGGTTACAATTGTTTCAATTTTCCCCCAATACTAAAATATATTAAAATTCTGTTCTTTTCATGCCTCCTGTAAGAGGTTATAAACTTGGGCTAGAACTACCTATGAAGGTATTAATAATCACTATTCCCATGTCTAATTTATAAAGAATATTACGTTTTAAGATCTGGATGGAATTCATTTCTTTACTAACTTACTTGAGTATGAAAATTCATGTATTAGCATTAGCAGGACTAAAGTAATTCATATTGTTAAGCATAAATAATAGAAGTCAATAACATTTCAATTTATTTTAAAGGACTGAAAATATTATTTTTAAATAGTACTTTGGGCTTCTAGTTCCATCTAATGAAGCCAGAATGCTCCTGAAAGCAAAAATGGCCAGACTTCATCTGACCTACTTTGGGTCATGTTGTCAGAAGGGATCATTCCCTGGAGAAGTATACTATGTTTGATAAAGTAGGGGGTCAGTGAAAAAGGGAAAATCCTCAATGAGAAGGGTTGTCACAGTGGCTGCAACGACAGGCTCAAGCATAGCAAGGACTGTGAGGATGGCTCAGGACTGGACAGTGGTTCTTTCTGTTGTACATAGGATCACTATGAGTTGGAGGTAATTCTATGGTACCTAACAACAACAACAACAGTTCCATCTTTGGTGTAATTGTAGAGCATTTATGTTCTCAATTATTAGAGCACAACCACTCCATAGGTTTATTCCATATGAATATCCTCTTAGGGGGAACTTAGCAAATTGTGTTCTACTACCCTTTAACAGCCTGAGGGTTCTTCCTAATGGGTTTTATTCCTTCTGATTTTCCAGGAAGAAGAACTACTGAGGTCTAAAGAGCTAGGTTATGATCTTGACTCCCTAACTCTCCACTAACCAGTCACATGATCTTTTGTAAGTCATTTTACCTTTGGGATGCCAGTGCCAATTCTATAAAAGCCACTGAACACATGAACCAATTTAAGTTATACACTTTCCCTGATCATTTACAGCAAATAAAAATACTGATGTAATATTTTTTATTAACAAAATAATATTCAGATTGCTTTCCCCAGTTATTATACTTGTCAAATTATGTGTGTGCATAAACTAGTTGAGATTGTTAAATCTCTCTCATATCACTGCTATAAGAATGCTAAGTTAAAAATCACGGGGAATAAGGTGAACAAGATTAGACACAACAACCATTTATAACAGAATGTTTTCTTTTTTAAAAAATGTTAACTATAGATTAAACTTCCCAGAAATGTATGTGGGCTAAAACTGACATAGTAAGCATTTGGAAAAAAATGCAATATGACTCCTATAAAATTTTAACTCAGAGAATAATTTCAAGAATTAAATCAGTTATAGAACAGCCAAAACAACACACTGTACTTTTTTTTTCAAAAAAAAAAAAAACAAAAAACACCACACTCTTACACAGTTTGCATAGAATTAGGCATTTCAAGAGAAAAGAATAACAACAAATGATATTGAGTTGATGCCAAATACAGGGTCATCATTTTGTGTTTCACAGACACTACTCAGGTAGCCAGACAACATGCCTGGGGAAAAGATTTAACCTGTACTGGCTTCAAGTATAACTTGTAGTGAGTGACATGAGCAGTAATGATCTGATGATTTTACATCAGCTTTATACTATAATTAAAATAACCAATCCAAATTCCCTTCCATACACTAATTGTTATCGAGTCAATTCTGACTCATGGTGACAGCAGAACTGTGTTCCATTGAGTTTTCAGTGGCTGATCTTTCAGAAGTAGATCACCAGGTCTTTCTTCCTGGGCATCTCTGGGTGGCATAGAACTTCCAACCTTTTAGTCAGCAGCCAAATGCATTAACCATCTGCACTACCCACGGACTCTTGCAATTCAAATATCCAGCCCATAAAATAAAAAATTTCCCTTTAAAAGTATCCTTTAGAGCAAAGTAGGCAATGGGGGTCACTTAGTGTCTACATCCAAACTCAAAATAGAAAGTCTGGGAAATATTTCCTAACAGGAAAAGAAAACCTTGCTGAGTCTTGGTTTGGTGTGTAAATTTCATTTGGTACCAGTGTGGCTTCATTAAGAGACAGCTCTTAATTTGATGCACAGCTCCTTCTGCTTGAGTGTCATCTGCATTTTGATGTCATTAAAATTCTTATGATCATTCAAAGCAAGAAAACCTGTTCTAGGTCACTTAGTTTATTTAGTCCTTGATTGAGTTTTCAATCAGCTGCTACTATATTTTACCTCACAGGGCTACCAATGATGTCATATAATAGTAATGAACATCTGTGAGTACTGAGGGTGTGGCAGGTGCTACGCTGCGTGCACTATCTCATTCAACGCTCCCAGCAGTCCTATAAGGTGAATGCTCTGTCCCCATTTGTAAGAAGAGAAATCTTGGATCTTTCCCAAGGTCACACAGCCAGTGAGAGACAGCCTCTGTTTGGGCTCAGTCTGTCCATACAGAGGTCCCTTTAACCACTAATACAGTGAGCTCTATTGGCTCCTGTGAAAGTCTGTTAACTAAAAAACAGACAAAATCACTTTAAAAGCATCACAGAATGTCCTACCATGCCAAGAAAAAATGCACATGTTATCTCCAAAGGTAAGTAAACTTATGTCCAAAGTCATCCAAAAGCCATCTGGGCAGCATCAGCTGTATTTACCTAAGCTTCTTCAACTTCATCAACACATATAGCTCTGCAAGAAGTGGTAAGGCCGACATTCCATGGACATGGACATGGAACCAGCTAGGGAGCTTTTACACACCCACACCTCCTCCTAGAGTAAAACATGGGTTGAGACCTGGGTTTGATTCTCAGCCAATGTACTTCATGCGCAACCACCACCCATCTGTCAGTGAAAGCCTGGTGCTGCTATGATGCTAAGCAGGTTACAGTGGAACTTTCAGACTAAGATGGACTAGGAAGAAAGGCCTGGCAATCTCTTTCTGAAAAGCAGCCAATGAAAATGCTATGGATCACAATGGTCCACTCCATAGCCAATCATGGGAAGTGTGCAGGGCTGGGCATTGTTTTGTTCCATTGTGGATAGGATCTCTGTGAGTCATGTGCCAACAATAAAACCTCTCATTACTTATTGAAAACTAGTGAGGAGAAGGAGCCGTGATGGTGCAATGGCTAATTACTCAGCTACAAACCAGGCTCCTCCAAAATCCTTTCTGTGAATGCCTTTTAAGGGAGTGAGGTCCATGTCCTCTGCCATAGCTGGTGATGTAGATTTCAACAGCAGCCCACTGAGAAGAAGAAAATATGAAAATGGAAAACTGGGTCTATCCTGAAAATGTTCACTGTGCCAAAAATGTGTGAGGCAGAAAGAGACAGACACCCAAGAAGGAAGATAGGTATAGGGGAAGATGAGCGTGGGGGATGTAACTTCCCAGTAATTACCATGGCCTCTGTGAGGTGGCATCAAACTGTGTATGCATTTGGATGACAGTGGCAATGGGTCTGTTTTAGCTGAGATACTACATGTTTGTGTCAAGAACGGAATATGTGTTGTCTGTGTAACCTGGCTCTTCTTTAGAAATAATCACTCATGTAGACAATTTTAATGTCTTTCCCAATGGAACTAAAATAAAAGTAACACAGTAGAGAGACGTGGCAGTCTGCTTCTGTAAAGATTTACAGCATCGGAAACCCTATGAGGGGTTCTACTCTGTCCTATAGGGTTGGCATGCATCAGAATCAACTTGACAGCAATGGATTTGGTTTGGTTTGAGACTAGAGCAATAGGGTCTGTATATTTTTTACCACCATCCCTAATTATTTAATTATTAAGATATACACATCCCAAAACAAAACAAAACAAAAAAAAAACAAACACACTTACTGCCGTCGAGTCAATTTGACTCATAGCTATCCCTCCTTGGGTTTTTGAGGTGGTATCTCTATGGAAGTAGATTGCTCAATCTTCCTTCCAAGGAGTAGCTGGTGGGTTTGAACTGCCAGCCTCCTGGTTTGCGGTCAAATGCCTTAGTCATTACGCCACCAGAACTCCCATGATATACACGTACTAGTATACTAACTAATAAGGAGCTCTGGAGGCACAGTTGTCTGAGCATTCTGTGGGAGAAAGATGAGGTATTCTGCTTCCATCAAGATTTACAGCCTTGGAAACCCTACCGGGTAGTTCTACTCTATCTCACAGGGTCACTATGAGTTGGAATTGACTCAATGGCAATGGGTTTTAGTTGAATCTACTAATACTACATACTGTGCATTATAAAACATTCACAAAAGAAAAAAGATGAGATAAAAATTAATGAAATTATAGTATAATCTTTTTGCTTCACAATGGAATATTTTCCTACTTGATCAGTATGTTGGGAAATTTTATTTATTGCATAGATTATTTTTTAGCCATGCCAAAAAATGTGTTTAATTGATATAACACACAGATTTGTTTGATTCCAACTTTAATCTTTTACCAAAACAGGCCACATCAAGTACACATACAAAATATTTTCTATTCAAAAACATTCTGATTTAATGTGTTAGAGTTTTTCCTTTTCAAGACATTTTTAGAGAGACATTTTTTCTGCATCACAATACTTCAGTAATACATATTCTCCTGAATTGAAATTTCAGTGACCATACTCTGAAGCAAGGACCTCTGATGGTGTAGTGGTCAAAGCATTCAGCTGCTAACCAAAAGGTTGGTGGTTTGAATCCACCAGCCGTGGATGGTCAGTCTGCTTCCATAAACGTTTATGGCCTTGGAAACCCTATGGGACACGATAGGGTCACTATGAGTCAGAATTGACTGGGTAGCACACAACATCAGTGGCTTTGCCTAACTGTAACTTGGGAAGCAATAAAAACAAGGCCTGGAGTCAAGACCATGAACCTGCAAAGTCTTTCACCGCAGCCAGGAAGCTTGGAGCTGATTTTCATGCTTAACTGCAGCAAACATCATTACCCTACATTTTTTAGTAGGGCCTTTATGACTGTACTCTTGTTATTTTAAAACCCTGTTGTAATGGCCTCATTGTATTTGTAATTTTCATAAACTGTAGCAACTATTTTCAGGAAATAGATCAGTTATAAATAAATATAAACTCAAGGCAGAGCTTTTGCAATTTAAAAAATTTAATCCAAACAAGGCATTATTTTTTAATATCATTTGACAAACCAAGAGCAAAAACTGTCTTATTAAGGAGAGGTTGAGATACTTGTAAAATGAGAATTATCTTGTTTTTCCCTTTCGCTCTTTGTAGAGAAGAGTTTTATCACTGAATTCTTCCAACAAAGGCAACTGGTCAAGAATCATCTCATACATTTCCAGAAAGACCACTTCAACCTAACCATCCCTAAAAAACATTGTTTGAGGAGATAGACCCCTGTCATTATTTAAGAGATTGTTTTTGAAACTGTGGCCCATGCAGGCAGTGGGGGAAGCAGTAGCATCACTGGGGGTGGTGTCATCCAATGTGGTAACTAATGGTATCATCCTTCCCCCCACCATGGACCTTCTCCTATACTAGGCCATACAGAATCCTTAGTGACATTTATTATCAATTTTAATCATAGAATAGTATGTAACAAATATAGTTGTCAACTGCTTGAATACAATATTTCTTAGAATGTATGAATACTAACAAAATTGTGAACTCTACACTGAATTATATTATTAGCTACATTATTAATAACTGAAAAGTAGTCTTATTTTTTTGCTCCTTTTCCTTTAATTAGTACTTCATACTAAAAAAAAAGGAGCTCTGGTAGCATAGTGGCTAAAGCACTTGACTGCTAACCAGAAGGCTGGCGGTTCAAACCCACCAGCCACTCCTCGGAAGGAAGGTTGGGCAATCCTACTTCCGTAGTGATACTGCCTCGGAAACCCAAGGAGGGGTCGCTATGAGTCGGGGCCGACTCGACGGCACATAACAACAACAACAACTAAAAAAAAAATTGATATAGTTTAACAAATACTAATTATCGCAATATTATAACAGATACACCAAGAAATTTGACAAAGTCAGTGACTATAAAAACACCAGCAGCAACGAAAACAACAGCGCATGCAGATGAAACCACATACGTAATTCAAAGAGTCATTGTAATTGGGTAATAATGACAGCATGAGTTAGAAGGTTCAAAAAGTAAATTAGCACAGACTAGGTATATTGATGTATGTAAACTGGGCTTACAAAAAATGTTTTTGTTATAATTATAGGGATATTTTTATAAAAAATTATAAATTTCTGCTAAAACACTACACAAAAATTTTATAGACAGTCATTTTGGTTTCAAGCCCTCTGGCAGTGGCACCTGATGTGGTTCACCCCCACCCCTTGTTGTTGTTGTTATGTGCCGTCAAGTTGGACCCGATTCTTAGTGACCCCTCCTTCGGCTTCCCAGGCGGTATCACTACAGAAGTAGATTGCCCAACCTTCCTTCCGAGGAATGGCTGGTGGGTTTGAACCATCAGCCTTCTGGTTAGCAGTCAAGTGCCTTAGGCACTACTCTACCAGAGCTTCCACCCCCCTTACACTTCCCTAAAAGACACTACTGAGTGAAGCGTCTTAGAGATATTTTTTGAAAAAATGATTTTGTGGTCAAATAAAATTTTAGTAATTGTGGGTTGTAAGACTCAAACAGACAGACTCTTTTATTGTAGGACTTTTCAGAATATATAATTTGGAATGCAGAGTCCCCGGGTGGTAGAAATGGTTAACTCCACTGTTAACTGAAAGGTTGGGGGTTACACTCAATTGAGAGGTGCCTCAGAAGAAAGGCTTGGCCATCTACTTCCATTGAAAATACTATGGAACACAGTTCTACTCTGACACATATGGGGTCGCCATGAGTTGGAGTCAATTCCATGACAATTGGTTTTAATATGAAACGTACACAAGAGGTGGTCTTGTAGATGCAGTGCTTTAGAAACTTCTTATGCTCCCCTGCTCCCCCCCCCACCAAAAAAAAAAAAAAAAAATGTAATAACACTAAGTTTCTAAGGCACAGAGGTGGAAAAAAAGACTTGGAAAACATCAAATCAAGCACTGCCCTTGCCCTTTATAGTGCCTCTCAATTGCTATAAAGGGTAACTCATAAGCAAGTTTAGTGACACTCAGTGGGCTCTCCAAAGGGTAAGGAATTAGATCTCACTTTATTTATTAGAAAGGAGCTCTGGTGACACAGTGCCTAAGGCATTTGACTGCTAAACAGAAAGTTGGTGGTTCAAGCCCACCAGTTGCTCCACAGAAGGAAGATGAGGCAATCTACTTCCATTAAAGATTTACTACCATGGAAACAGAATGGAGAGTCACTATAGGTTGGAGTAGACTTGATGGCAATGGGTTTGTGGGTTTTTTTTTTTTTTTGTTTGTTTATTTATTAGAGGTAGTTTATGCTTAAATATTCTCCTCAGCCAGAGTAGCACATCAGAAAGCAAGGTAAACTCTTATACTAATTTTTTTTTTTTTAAGTCTATAAAAGTAAGTGATTTGGGTCCAAGATCTAAGGGCTAGAAGTGGAAGAGAACAGGAGATGCTTTAGGTTCTAACAAAACCAGGAACCCTCACTGCTTACATGACCTACAGTACTGTCTATTATCTATAGTATGTTACCTATAGGACATGGAGTTACTACAAGTTGGGGTTAACTCAAAGACAACTGATTATTGGCATATGTGACTCTAAAGTTCAAAGGGGTGAGCTCTGGTAGTGTAGTGCCTAAGGCACTTGACTGCTCACCAGAAGGCTGGCGGTTCAAACCCACCAGCCATTCTTTGGAAGGAAGATGGGGCAATCTACTTCCGTAGTGATACCGCCTCGGAAACCCAAGGAGGGGTCGCTATGAGTTGGGTCCGACTCGATGGCACATAACAACAACAAAAACAAAGTTCAAAGTGGAGTGATGGTGGCATTTATTATGTTTTACACACTTCTGTTTCCCATTGATCACATGAATTAAGGGGAGAAAACAAGCTCACAACCACATTTGTTTTTCAAACTGGTTTCCAATCTATGAAGGATCCTATGGTCACCTGCCCTACTCCAGTGCCAATGGAATTCCTCACAAGTGCCCAGTTCTAGTCCAACAGTCTTATAACTCCCTTAAAACAGGACCAAAAGCATGATGACTTCACAGCCCACTCAGAGATTCCAGGCAGCTGAGAGGTCAGGCTGCCTTAACATGCTGGCCCGTGACCTGTGCCTAGCTTCCGTTTCTTCCTCTTCTAGGATATTAGGTAGAATAATCAAAAACTTTAGCATCAATCACATTATTTTAAAGTACTATAAAACAAACAAGGCAAGTATTTACCATTCATTTGTTTAATTCAAACTATTAAACACAGTTTCACCCTTGGGCATGCTGACAGCAAAAGACTATTTTTCAGAATGGAGCAGCTGCCTTCTCTCCATGACAAAGCTGGGCTAGAACAAGCTGGTTTTTCTTCTGGCTCCCAGCAAGTGGGGTGGTGAAAGATTTCTTTACCTAATAGTGCTCTTGCTCTTGCATTGCCAGAAGAGGGGGGAAAAAAAAAGTACATGTTTTATGTTAAATTTATGTTGTTTCTACAACAGGGAAGGAACCAATTTCTAACTCCAGTGTTCATGGATTCCTTTTTAAGCGAGTTTATGGGTGGGTGTAATTAAGGCGTCTTCTTACAGCTCTTGCTTTCACTTGGTAAGTTTTCAGGTTGGACAAGCTGGTGCAGGTGAAGTTGGAATGCTGGCCGAAATGCAGCTTGTCAGGAATGCCAAACTTCATGCTGGCTGTTGTATTTCTGAGCACATACAAAATTCAGGCAAAGGAGTAATTAACTCCAAAGCAAGAGGAATAAAGAATAAGAGTATATTCTAATGTAATATGGAAGATGATGGATAAATGTGAGCTAATTATGGTTGGCTTAACCTAACCCAGGTTTTCTCAACCTCAGCACTATGCACAATTTGGACTTGGAATAAGTCATTGTTGTGAGAACTGTCCTGTGCATTGTAGGGAGCACGTTTAGCAGTACCCATGGCCTCTACCCACTAGCTGCCTAGCACACCCTATGGTGACAATCAGATTTCTGTCGACATTGCCAAATGTCCCCTATACCAATTGCCATTAAGTCTTTTTCAACTTATAGTGAGCCTATAGGGCAGAGTAGAACTGATCCCTAAGGTTTCCAAGGCTGTAAATCTTTACAGAAACAGACTACCACTTCTTCCTCCCATGGAGTGGCTGGTGGGTTCGAACTGACAATCTTTCAGTTAGCAGCTGAATGCTTAATCACTGTGCCACCAGGGCTGCTAAATGTCCCCTCTCAAAATAAATAAATAAATAAATAAAAACCCAAACTCACTGCCATCGAGTTGATTCTGACTCAGTGCTGCTCATTTGGTTTCTAAGGCTATGCATCTTTACAAAAGCAGATTGCCTCATCTTTCTTCCATAAAACAGCTGGTGGGTTTGAACCACTGACTTTTTGGTGAGCAGCCAAATGCCTTAACAACTACACCACCAGAGCTCCTTAAATGTTCCCCAGAGGGGAAAAATTGCTCCTACTTGTAAACCACTGGTCTAGGCCCCCATATTCCCCAAATCTACAAATTAGATTCACAACTGAAGTCACTGGCCACATTTGAAGTTCTAACTTTGAGTGTAGTGCTGTGAACATACAACTATTCCTCACTTATCAACATGATTAGGTTCCAAAGACCAGGGCATTATGTGAAAATTGGTGTTGTGATAAATGGAGAATGACTATATGGGATCACAAATGGAAGATGACTACATCATTACACAGCTACCAAATGACATCATTACATAACTGCCAAATATTGAGAATCACAGCCCAACCAAATTGACACATAGCCTTAACCATCACAGGCATCTGTCACAGAAGGAAAATACAAATATATTCTATTAATAGAGAGTGAAGAAAAGGAGTACGATTGTACCCTGTCAAAGGAGAAAACTTGCTAGGTCTGGAAAACAAGGCAGTCTCATTGAGTTCTGGCTCTCACAGTTTTCACTATATATATATATATATATATATATATATATATATATATAATATATAATATATGTATATATATTATATATATCCACTTACCATGATTAAAAAAAAATCTCTAATATGATATAGCAGGTCACACCTTATTAAGTCATATAAGACTGGAGGAGAAGATCAGTATTGCTCTTGACTGCACATATAAGTTTAACAAGTGGTTCTTTCTAATTTACCTCTAAAATTGGAATTTAGCACTGTAAGTGGCTTTATTGGGAGGTGGAAGTTATCTGTGAACATCACTTTGGTGTTGTTTTAAAAACAGAATATCACTTAAGCATATCAAATATTATGATATTTATCATCCTTTAAAAATATAAAGTACAGTTCTATATCAGTATATATACTACCTATTTTAGAACCAAATGGCATCAGTCCTTCAAATTGTCATCTAACAACTGCCTATTACAGTGAAACTATAGGGAATAAGTTTGATTTTTACTGGAATATAACATAGAATATCTGTTTGCAAAAAAATAAAACAGGATCTGTATCTTACACTATACACAAAATCTAATTCAAAATGGATCAAAGACCTAAACATAAAACCTGAAATCATAAAGTTCATGGAAGAAAACAGAGACAAACCAAGGGGCCCTAGTTCATGATAAAAATAGACTATATAACATAACTCAAAAGGCACAAACAACAGGATAGAAACTAGATAAATGGTATATCAAAAAAATTAAATACTTACGCTCATCAAAAGATTCACCAAAAGAGTAAAATGAGAGCCTACAGAGTGGGAAAAAGTTCTTGGCAACAATGTATCTGACAAGGGTCCAATCTCTAAAACTTATAGAAAATGTCAATACCCCAACAACAAATAAGACAAACAATCAAATTAAGAAATGAGCAAAGATGAGTAGCGACTGGGATCTTAAAAGCTTGCAAGCTGCCATCTAGATGCAACGATGGGTATCTTCTCATCCAGAGAAAAGAAGAATGAAGAAGACCAAAAATTCATGGAAACAATGAGTCCTAGCGACTGCTACACCATCCAATCTGCAGCCTATACAACTATGAGACCAGAAGAATTAGATGGTGCCCAGCTACCACTGTCATCCACTTGGAAGGGAATCTATGTAGGAGATCCTTGAGAGAGTGGGAGAACGATGTGAAACAAAACTCAAAATCATTTGGAAACAGAAAAAAAGGGGGGACCAGGTTTGCTGGTCCGATAGAGCCTGGTGGAACCACTGAGACTATGGCTCCTAGCTGCCCTTCAAGACTGGAATTGAACCCACATCTGTGGCTTCCAGCCAAACAAAAGTCAGGCATATGAGTTGAAAATTTACCTGAGGTAGATACACTCCTTAGAGAGAACAGTCATGGGAGAAAGAAGGGCTGCTTATGCACAGGAAGACAGCTCAGGGGGCAGGAGTGCATGGAGGGATGGACACAGGGAAGAGGTAACTATTGGGAGGAAGTGCAATGGGAGCTGTTGCTTTGTGGTAAATTGTGGTCAATGTCATGAGACAAAGTGTATGTGAACTGCTGTATGGAAAGTGAATTTGCTCTGTAAATTTTCACCCAAATCACAATAAAAAAATAATTAATTAAAAAAAAATGAGCAAAGGACATGACAGACATTTCACTAAAGACATTCATGAAAAGATGCTCATGATCATTGGCCATTAATGTGCTGCAAATCAAAACTACAATGAGATACTATTTTGCCTCATCAATAATGGTACTAATAAGACAAAAACAGAAAACAACAAATGCTGGTGAGGTTGTGGGAAGATTGGAACTCTTGTACACTGTTGATGGGATTGCAAATGGTACAGCCACTATGGTTGAACTGCCCCATGGGGTTTCCATGGCTGCAAATCTTTGCAGAAGCAGGCTGCCTCATCATTCTCCCATGGAGCTGCTGGTGGTTTTGAACCTCCAACCTTTTAGTTAGCAGCTGAATGCTTTAACCACTGCACCACTAGAGCTCCTTCTATGGAAAACAGTATGGCACATCCCTAAAAAGCTAGAAACAGAAATACCATGTTTCCCAGCAATCCCACTCCTAGGTATATATCCTAGAGAAATAAGAGCTCTGACATGAATAGACTTATATGCACCCATGTTCATCACAGCATTTTTCACAATAGCAAAATGATGGAAACAACCTAAGTGTCCGTCAACAGATGAATAAATAATCAAACTGTGGTACATACATACAATGGAATACTGTGCAATTATAAAGAATATAATGGATCCGTGAAACACCTTACAATATGCACAAATCTGGAGGATATTCTGCTGAGTGAAATAAGTCAATCACTAAAAGAGAAATATTGTATGAGGTTATATTATACAAAGTCAAAAATAAGTTTATACATGGAAAGACACTT
This sequence comes from Orycteropus afer afer, assembly GCF_000298275.1. Taxonomy (NCBI): domain Eukaryota; kingdom Metazoa; phylum Chordata; class Mammalia; order Tubulidentata; family Orycteropodidae; genus Orycteropus; species Orycteropus afer. The sequence goes on along the minus strand of NW_006921664.1, from coordinate 3,021,416 downwards.
TCTTTAATTGTTGCCAGGAAACAGAAGACGGAGGAGAAAAAATCACTAACTAGAAAGTACACAAGTGTTAATTATGGTGAAAGGAAAGACAATATACAATAAGGGGAAGTAGCCCAATGTGAAGGAGCTCTGGTAGCATAGTGGCTAAAGCACTTGACTGCTAACCAGAAGGCTGGCAGTTCAAACTCACCAGCCACTCCTTGGAAGGTAGGTTGGGCAATCCTACTTCCATAGTGATACTGCCTCGGAAACCCAAGGGGGGGTCGCTATGAGTCGGGACCAACTCGACGGCACATAGTAACAACAACAGCCCAATGTGACCAAGGCAAAGGAACATACTGAGATGTATAGAAGAATAAAGAATAACTATGGTAAATGCTATAACATACACAATCCTGCAACAACAGTTATAATAAACAATAATTTCTGAACAGATACATAGGTAAATATGTATGTACGTATGGGAAGTTGTATGGGAGTATATTTGCATATATATAAGTATGGTGGTAGATATTTCTATATACCAATTTGTCAATGCTGCATGTATACTCATATCATCAACCTGGTTAGCAACCAAATATCTTACCAAATGCCACTAGAGCTCCATACTCAAATATATATAATATAGGGGGCACAGTTATAAAAACTACTTAGACATTGGAACTGAACTACTGGATTTGAAGGCTAAGGACCATAGTTTCAGGGGACATCTAGGTCAACTGGAAAAACACAGTTCATAGATAGAATATTCTACATCCTAGTCTGGCGAGGAAAGTCTGGAGTCTTAAAAGCTTGCAAACAGCCATCTAACAAGCGAGTATTGGTCTCTACCTGCCTGGAGCAAGGAAAAACTACTCAAGGAAGCAATTAGTTCAATGGACCAATGGCCCACATGAACCACAGCCTCCTCTAACCTGAGAACAAAAGAATTAGATGGTGCCTGGCTACAACTACCAACCACTCTGACCAGGACCTCCAATAGAAGGTCCCAGTCAGAATGAGTAAAAAATGTAGAACAAAATTCAAATTAAAAAAAAAAAAAAAAGACCAGACTTATTGTCTGAAAGAGACTGGAGAAACTCATGAGACTATGGCTCTAAGACAACTTTCTAACTTGAAACTAAAGACATTCCAAGAGGCCACTTTTCAGCTCATTACCAAAAAAACAAACCAAACTCACTCCCCTCAAGTCAATTTCAACTCATAGAGACCCTTCCTTGGGTTTCCAAGGCATTATCACCATGGAAGTAGATTGTCTGGTCTTCCTTCCGTGGAGTAACTGGTGCATCATTGTTGTTGTTGTTGTTATGTGCCATAGAGTCAGACTTGACTCATAGCGACCCCTCCTTGTGTTTCCAAGGCAGTATCACTACGAAAGTAGATTGCCCCATCTTCCTTCTGAGGAGTGGCTGGTGGGTTTGAACCGCCAGCCTTCCGGTTAGCAGTCAAGCACCTCAGGCACTATGCTACCAGAGCTCCCGGTGGGTCACTAGTAGACCGAAAAACAAAAGCCAAACCCACTGCCACTGAGTTGATTCTGACTCATAGTGACCCCCATTGGGTCTCCTAGGCTGTAAATCTTTATGGAAGTAGATTGCCTCATTTTCCTTCTGTGGAGAAGCTGGAGGTTTGAACCACCGACTTTCTGGTTAGCAGCCAAATGTCTTACCAATTATCCCCCTTGAGGTCCTTAATTAGTAGACAGCCTTATAAAATAAACAATAAAACCCAGGAAGAATGTGCTCCCTAGAACACTCAACAATACGAGAACAACAGGGCAACATTTGCCCAAAACCAAAGATGAGAAGGCAAAAACAGATAGGGAAACCAGACGAATGCAAATGGGGAACCCAGAGAGGAAAAGAGGAAAGAGTTGACATGTTGAAGGGATTGCAACCAATGTCGTGGAACAATTCTGTGTATGAACTATTAATTGGAAAACTAATTTGATGTGGAAACTTTCATCTAAAGTACAATAAAATGTTCAGAAAAAAATCTATAACTTTCAGTTTTTTAGATGGTGAATGCTACAGATAATTTTTAGAGTCTTCTACATACGAAGGCTTCATTTTGATTGTAAGAAGTTAAGATATGCTTTTCCTTGATAAGCATGCAATGACTAAGGCACTTGACTGCTAACCAGAAGGCTGGCGGTTCAAACCCACCAGCCACTCCTCGGAAGGAAGATGGAGCAATCCACTTCCATAGTGACACTGCCTTGGAAACCCAAGCAGGGGTTGCTATGAGTTGGGTCTGACTCGACGGCACATAACAACAACAACACAACAACATTGCTTTCTTAAAAATACTTTTAAACCAATGGTTGTTTCCTACTTTAGGATGAATTATCTGGAAAGTAAAATAAGTAAGAAGTAAGAAGACATTTGTTACACCCATGTTCTCAGATAAGTCCTAGACATTCTTTGTTTTTTTAGGTATCAAAATTAAGTGTAAAGAAGGCCAGTGAGCAAATTTATGGCTTGAGATCATTGCGATCTAATCATCTGCTGATTTAAACAAAGTCTTCTTTTCTTGTTTTCTTTGAATATATTGATGTTTGTCAGTGAGTAAAGATGTTACAATTTCAGAAGTTTAATTAAAATGTAATCATAAATGTGTTTAATAAATTCAGTCAGTATATTTATTTAATGCCTATCATATACAAGGGAGCTCTGGTAGCATAGTGGCTAAGGCACTTGACTGCTAACCAGAAGGCTGGCGGTTCAAACCCACCAGCCACTCCTCGGAAGGAAGGTTGGGCAATCCTACTTCCGTAGTGATACTGCCTCGGAAACCCAAGGAGGGGTCGCTATGAGTCGGGTTTGACTCCACGGCACATAACAACAGCATATATATATATATATACATACACATATATATATACACACACACACATATATACACACACACACACACACATAAATATATGTATATACATAAATATATATATATATATATTCTTATCATATAGTTAATCTTAACTCTGGATGATTAACAAACACTTTCTGATTAAGATTCAGTAGATTTTACCTAATAATTTTTTAAGTTTATGGGTACAATCCTAAATGTTCGAATGACCTCTTACCTAGTTATAAGTGTAAAGTATATACAAAAGTTAATAAATTTCTCATGCTCCTATAAACAAGATCAGATAAACATTCAGTGCCTACTTAATGTTAACCAGGGATTTTCTGGGAAAAGGAATGTTGTCATAAAAGCACAGTATTTAAAAAATAAAACAAAACAAAAAACATGTTTTATAAGAAGAGCTCAAAAAACAAAACCAAAGTCTCTCTTTTAAGTATGCTTATTAATATTTTTTTAAGGAGCTCTGGTGGTGTAGTGGTCAGAGCATCTGGTTGCGAACCAAAAGGTTGGTGGTTTGAACCCATCAGTCACTTTGTGGAAGAAAAATGAGGTAACCTGCTTCTGTAAAGATTCACTGCCTTGGAAACCCTATGAGGCAGTTCTATACTGTTCTATAGGGTCCTAGGAATCAGAATTGACTCGATGGCAGTGGTTTGGTTTGGTTATGAATATTTTAAACCAGTTCTGTGATAAAAATAGCAATCAGAAAAATACAATGCAAAGTTCTAATCCACCCATTTTGTATTTTACCAATGTTTTCTATTATGGAAAAAAATTTCCAGTTATCATCAGAAGACAGACATACTGATACAAATCTTCCAAGCTCTTCCTTTTTTATTAATTAGAGACTCTACTTGACTTAGCACACGTGGGGTTGTCATGACTCGTAATCCACTCAATGGCAACAACTAACAACAACTTGACTTAGCTGTGAGTCTCAGGACTAATATTTCTTTGAGGAAATGTAGGGTAATACAGACAGTGGTTCTGCAGAAAGCTTATAGGCAATATAGCTCTACCGACACAATTCACTTTTTATGTTTTCCTAGGGAAAAATAAAATCATTCTTCTGAACTCCATATGACCAGATCCATAACTTTGACGCAAAAAATTCAGTCAGCTCTGCAACAATGCTTTCCAATAAACACTTTTCTTCATCAGAAGATAAAATAGATGCAGTGCTGATTCTGTTATGTATCAAAACGTATTTAAGAACAATTGTTTACAAACTATGACACATTCAGGGGATTCAGTTGATGCTGAGTTGGGTATTTTCATGGAATTTTAAAGATTTCATGCAGCTGCATACAGAATGAAGTGTTCAGCCTTCAAAAGCCTCTGGAAAGGCTAGATAAATTTCTGCTCCACCATCACTTAAAAGAATAATCATGTACCAGAGCTGGATTAGTTGGTTTATGAAAGGGGAAGATACAAACTCAAAAACAAACTCTAAGAGGCCCCCATCCCTCTCCCCAGCACTCCTTCATTATCAATAGCTTAGAAACAGTTCCTTGTTTGTTTGCCCTTTGAGAGAAGAATTTCTGGTCTGTGTCCTTTGCCATCATTGGGAAAGCACAGGAGATAATGAAAAGAAATAGAATGCATAGAGTTTCTTTCTTATATACATATGTACTTATATATTCAAGACTCACTGTTCTAATCCTCTCTATAAATGACTCCCTCACTAAAAAAAATAAATAACTCCACAAGTGATTGTTCAGTCACTCAACAAAACACATCCTTTTTGGATTAATTATATGTAATGATTTGAAGTCTTCCTGCTTGTGCCTTTTATCTACCTTTTATCATCCCTAAACCCTAAACCCTCTTACTCATATCAAACTTTAAAGCCATACATGATCATGGGAGCTCTGGTAGCATAGTGGCTAAGGCACTTGACTGCTAACCAGAAGGCTGGCGGTTCAAACTCACCAGCCACTCCTCGGAAGGAAGATGGGGCAATCTACTTCCATAGTGATACTGCCTCGGAAACCCAAGGAGGGGTCGCTATGAGTCGGGTCCGACTTGACAGCACATAACAACAACAATGATCATCAAAGTTCCTCTTCTTCCCATTACATACTCTCAGTTGTTTTAACTACTTTCTAGGCGTCCATGCTTTATGTTATTCCTACTGCTCCTCACACCTCATTTTCCATGTTCCCCTTAAAGTCGGACACTTACAGTAGAACTTGGAATCCTTAATTGATTTCTGTTTCCATAGTGTCATCTAAGCATTTAATCTGCAGGTCATATAAATCCTGACTAATGTCCCTAACAAATGTCCCTAACAAAAAACAAACAAGACAGTCTACCTATTTACTCCTTTGTTGTTAGGTGCCGTCCAGTCAGTTCTGACTCATAGTGCCCTATGTACAACAGAACAAAACACTGCGTGGTCCTGCACCATGCTCAATTGTTGCCATGCTTGAAACCATCATCACAGCCTCTGTGTCAGTCCATCTTGTTTAGGGTCTTCCCCTTCTTCATTGACCTTGTATTCTACCAACATGATATCTTTCTCCAGAGATTGGTCCCTTCTGACAACATGACCAAAGTACAAGAGATGAAGTATGGCCATTTTCACTTCTAAGGGTTTGCTCCTGGAAGCTTCTATTATACCTAGGATAAATATTTACTTACAGCAGTGTCTCCCAAATGCAAACAACATACAGCCCCTTTTAAAGAAAAAATAAAGTCCATGGATCCCAATTTGAGATGCAGTAACTGTAGAACTAAGGTTTTAATTGATAAAAATTTCATTAACAGACTTCTGCTTCTGGCCATTACTGAGTAACTAGGTGCCAGACTTTGTCCTCCTGCTACAAACAACCCTAAGACTGAGCAAAATATCTGAAATAACTGTTTTTACTTTCCATTTGGACTTTTTCCTAAAACTGACCTACCTGACAGTGCCATGGGCTCTAGACTCATTTTCCCATTTTTTTTTTCTTTCCCACAATCACCCTTCTCCCACTTTTCAGAAAAAGGCGTATGTCTCACCTATCATCTTAAAATTTTTTCAGGTCTCTAGTACAAAACTTAGGAGCTCTGGTAGCATAATGCCTAAGGTACTTGACTGCTAACCAGAAGCCTGGAGGTTCAAACCCACCAGCCACTCCTCAGAAGGAAGGGTGGGCAATCTACTTCCATAGTGATACTCCCTTGGAAGCCCAAGGAGGGGTTGCTTTGAGTCAGGGCCTACTCAATGGCACATAACAACAACAACAGTACAAAACTTATTAGGTGCCACACAAAGGCACGTTCTGGGAGTGCATACTACCTGACTAGTAACCAAGATAACTTTGGTTGGACATACTGAAGCCGAAGATGTCTTATCTCACTCAGGCTACTCACTCGTGAGAAGTCTCCTTGCCCTATCGTCCATTAATTCATCAAAACACCCATCTTAAAATTGCCATTCAGAACTAAGACAGAGCTTTTTAGGAAAATATTTTTTTTTGATGAGAAAAAGAATTGGGAATCATTCTGCTGGAAAGGAAATCTGAGTTGGCAAACCGCTTTTACAATGAGGACTGACTTTACCAAGTACCTGAAATGAGATCTTTCACAACTATTAAGCTTATGGTAAAACATTTTCAGATGTCAACTTAGAAACTTGTGAAAAGGATACGTAGATTTTTAAAACTAATTTAATCCTTATGTGAGCACAGAAGCTTGAAGTCAATGTGTGCATGCCCCTAATCAAGAGATCAAAAGAAGTTTATTCTCATGTGATTATTCCAAAGAAAATAACGCATATCAAAGACCTATGAAAAAGCTGTGAAGTGCTCTGCCAAATAAAGTTACCATTAACATTCACATACCTTTTAGTAAACCCAGTCTGCTTCTTGGGACTATCATTTCAATTTTAAAGTACTCACAACCAACATTAGACTAAATTCTCATGGCTGGGAATGTGAAGGAAGGAATGCAATTCTGGATGACAAACTCCTCAAGAGCAGAGGCTGTCTTGAAACCCAGCACCAAGCACTTTTGTGTACAGTATGCTGTAAGCATTTAATGCATGCCTAGTGAGTTGAAATGAACTGAAAAATTAAAATGAGACATGCAAATCAGATTCCACCAAATTATACCAATCTATTAAAATAAACTGCCCCTGCTGGTAATGCAAACAAAGATTACGGTTGTGCAATATAATGGAGTAAGAAGCAGGGCTCAGAATGCTTAGAGAACTAAAAGGCTCTGGAAACTCCCACAAGAGGATTTGTGGTATGTGTATGTATTTGTTATGTGAATTGGTGAGCTCTCCTTTAGTATGGGACTAACTCTTTCTTCTCTTTCCCTGTGTTGGTCTGAACAAGATTCCACAAAGAACCTGCCTGACACTGGGAGATACCAGTCAAAGAAGGGAGTCTTAATCACCCCAAATGTCTTTCTGTAAAGTTTCTGCAGTTGGATAATACCCATTACAAGAGGAGGCTTTCCTTAGAGAGATTGACTCCCTCTCTCGCTCACTCGCTCTCTCTCTCTCTCTCTCTCTATATATATATACACACACAGACATATATATACATATTGTTGTTGTTGTTACATGCCGTCGAGTCGGCCCCGACTCATAGCGACCCCTCCTTGGGTTTCCGAAGCAGTATCACTATGGAAGTAGGATTGCCCAACCTTCTTTCCGAGGAGTGGCTGATATATACATATATACTCCTTATTTATCAACTATCCCAATATCCACTACTTCATATTTAAAACCATAGTAAAAAATCTATTATTTAACTATTTTGCACATTAACAATGTATATCTGGCACAAAAAACAAGGTGTGAGGTGAGAGTAATGCTGGCTGTGATGGATGAGGTCATGTGTCAACGTGGTTGTGCTATGATTCTCAATGGTTTGGCATTTATGTAATGATGTAATATGGCAATTATCTAGTAATGTAGTCATCCTCCATTTTGTGATCTAATCTGGTCATCCTCCAATTTCACACAACACCAAGTTTTGCATAGTGGACTGGTCTTTGGAACCCAAACATGTTGGTAAGTGAGAAGTGGATGTATAGGTATATATGTATGTTTATACATGTGTATTTACATGTAAAGGAGTACAACTATGCTACTTTGTTGCTACACTTTTCAAATTCTATTTTTAAAACAATATACATTTAACTAAGAGTATACTGAAAATGTAACAAAAAGGAGTTGCACATTGAACTTAACAGACCAATTAACTTTTTATACCTAAAGAAAAAATAGACACATTGCCTTGACTATGAAATGCAATGCCTTCTTTGAGATCCTAAATTTTCTAATAAAAGTCATGGCTTTCCCTGTAGGTTTTCTACACTCTGCATCAAGTGGCTGTGAATCTAGGGGAGCCCAAACACATTTTTTAAAGTTTCATTACAATATAACATATAGAAAGAAAAGAGTACAAATCAAAAGTATACAGCTCCATCAAGTTTTCACCAAACAAATACATCTATGCACTTCAATCAAGAAATAAAACATCTGATTTTTGTAGGTGTGGTGCCTAAGGAATTTGACTGCTAACCAGAAAGCTGGTGGTTCAAACCACCAGCCACTCCTCGGAAGGAAGATTGGGCAATCTACTTCTTAGTGATACCTCCTTGGAAACCCAAGAAGGGGTTGCTATGAGTTGAATATGACTCAATGGCAGTGAGTTTTTTTGTAGCATCTCAGAAGACCTTACTCTAGGGTACCTATACTCACTTGTACTTAAAATTTAATAGAAAAAAAAGAAAAAAAAAATGAAACAGTTGCTGTTGAGTTGATTCCAATTTTAAAGAAATCAATATAGAACAAATAGATGAAAACAAACATAAGATGAATACAGTGGTATACATAAAAAAATTTCTGAATGGAAGTGAATATAAATTTAGCACATATAAATTAATCTAAAAATATAACAGGGTATTTGTCCAATCAATTAATCAATCCTCTCTATATATAGTTGTCTGTCTGTCTATCTGTGTTCTCCCTCTTTTCCTCTTTCTCTTTTTTCCTTATGCCCTAACAGTCTCCAAATGTCAAAGACCAAAAAAAATAATTTACAAAAAAAAAAAAAAAAAAGATTTCTAAATATTATTGTGAAAGGCTATGATTTCTACATCATGTCACTAGCTAAACTGGTGAACTTTAGCCTAGAAAAACACTGGATAAAGATGTCAACACCAAATATATATGTGTATTTTTTTTCCATTAAGATGTTACCATTCAGGAGGCTGGGTAGAGGGTATATGAGACCTTTCTGTACATTTTTTGCAACTTCTTTTGAATCTGTAATTCTTTCCAAATAAAGTTAAACACACACACAGAGAGAACATTGCTATTGCACCAAATAGCTACAGGCATAACTAGGAGATATTGCTGGTTCAGTTTCAGATCACTGCAATAAAGTCAGTATGTCAATAAAGCAAGTCAATGAATTTTTTGGTTTTCATGCATATGAAAGTTACGTGTACACTATACTGTAGTCTATTAAGTGTACACTAGCATTCTGAAAAAGTTTGAAATATTAAGAGAATTACCTAAATGTAACACAGAGACAAGAAATGAGCACATGCTGTTGGAAAAATGGCACCAAAAGACTTGCTCTACACGGAGTTGCCACAAACCTTCAATTTGTAAAAAGCACACTATCTGGGAAGTGCTATAAAGGAAAGCACAATAAAACTGGGTGTGCCTGTATTTGTATTTATATGAGGTACTCAGTGTTTTCTCCTGAGTACAATCTTTTAAGAACTGCAACAATAACAAAAATGTCTCGATTTCCCAATTAAATTTTTTTTTAAATCCTTGGCAAAAAATAAGATCTAAATATGTTCAAACAAATATCCACTCTAAAATGTGTTTCAAAAGTGAGTAACTTGAAGCTTAAAAGCATTATCTACAGGACATACAGCAACTAATTAATGTTTTCATCTTTCCTTCTTCCCCATAAATTTTCCTCCCTTTAAAAAAAAATAATAAATAACTATAAAATTATTCTCAAAGAAAATAAAATGTTTTGCCTCCCCAGAGCATTACATGCTAGGATAATGGTCACTTCCTTCATTGTCATTCATGCTTTCTAAAAGAATGCTGTCATGTGCACTATATCTCCACAAGTGTGCTGTTAGAACTTCAAAAGTCTCATGGATGGCAAGAACTGGAATGAAGGTTAGATCACACTTCAGCCCATTTGTAAATCAAATATCAAATAAATCCTCTCACTGTTTAAAGCAACTATGCCACTAGCAATGTCTCTGAGATAAACTATCATCTTAGAACTGTTAGCTTTTCTATTTTTGGTGTTTCTTGCAGCAAAAGCAATTTATTTTTACTCACAGATTTGAAACAATTTTAAAAGTAACTTATATGCTGCAAGTAGGAAACAGCAAGTGTCTAGCATCTGTTAAGGTATTGTCTGTTACTCTGCAAATTAGAAAAAGAGAAAGATAAAAAGGTAACTGATGTATTTTTATGGTTCCATATAATGCCTGCAGCCCTTCCTATTATGGGCTCTGTGAAGAGTGGGGACCTAAGAAAGTTCTAAAGATAAGAGTCCCAGATAAAAGTAGCAGTACTGGTTACAGGCAAGAGAGTGGCTCAAAATCTATTCCAAATGCACTAAGCATCACCTGAAACAGCTTATTGTATTTTTACTCAAATGATGATGCATGTGTTACGTTTTTTTCTGCAAACCACACAACTCCTATGTACCCTATGAGCATTACATATGAGTCCACATTATTTACATGGGCATGTTACATATAAACCTATGGTAATGAATTTCAGATCAAATAATTATTGGAAGGGGGATAAAAACTCATTCTTTTCTCTCCTTATAAAGTTTGTTGTTACTGTTAGTTGCCATCAAGTCACAAGTCACACCAACTCATGACGGCCACATGCACAATGAAATGGAAAGTGGTCTGCTGCTTCATCATCCCCATGATCAGTTGGGGATTGGACTGTTATGATCCGCAGAGTTCTCACTGGCTGATTTTCAGAAGTAGATCACCAGGCCTTTCTTCCTAGTCTGTTTTAGTCTAGAAGCTTCACTGAAACCTATTCAGCATCATAGCAATATGCAAGCCTCCACTTATGGGCAGGTGGTATTTATGGATGAGGTACACTGAGTGGGAATGGAATCCAATTCTAACTATTGCTAAAAGAGCCACGTGTTCTATCAGGGTTTATCTTTCTCTCACTGAGATGGTCTTTTCCAAAGGCCTTCAGGGGACCATTAAGACATCGTTGGGATTCTTTGGAAATGTATGAGGTTATTATTATCTTGTCTGGTTTAGCAATTGTGGATATAGATGATGAACAAGGGAAAGCAAACAAGAAATACAGCATTTACAGTAGCTGAATTATAAGTTCTAATGTGAGAAAAGCACAGGAAAAAATCATTAAAGGTATACAATTAAATAAAGAGCATTTTTATAATTTTTTTTTAAATGAAAGGCTATTCAGGGAAAAAAGGAGTCCATGAGTGGTATAAACGGCTAAGTGCTCGACTAGATGAAAGGTTGGCAGTTCAGACCCACTCAGAAGCATCTCCTAAGAAAGGCCTGGCAATCTGCTTCCAAAAGGTAAAAGCCTTTTTGAAAATCCTACAGAGCAGTTCTACTCTGCATACTTGGATAGGGTCTCCATGAGTCAGAACTGACTGGATAGCAACTAACAACATTAAAAAACAAAACAAAACAAAAAAAACAACCCACTCACTGCCATCGAGTTAATTCTGACTCATAGCAACCCCCATTGGGCTTCCAAGGCAGTAAGTCTTTATGGAAGTAGATTGCACGTTCTTCCTTCTGCACAGTGGCTGGTGGGTTTGAACTGCTAACTTTCTGGTTAGCAGTCAAATGCCCTAGGCACTGCACCACCAGAGCTCCTGTTTTGGTTTCCTATTGCCACTCTAACAGAAATACCATCAATGGGATGCCTTGAACAAACAGGAATTCTTACAATTTGGAGGCTTTAAGTCCAAGTTCAGAGTGCCAGGCTCTAGGGGCTGGGTGAAAGCCCCTCATCCTTGGGGTTCAGTTCTGCCTCCTGCTCCCGGCCCACTAGAGCTAGAGGCATTTCTTCACTCAGACAGCTGCTAGCTGCTGAGGCTGACAAACCCAAGGTTGGCAAGTAAAAAGGTACAGTCCTGATATTATCAAACCACACGGCAGGCAATTAATTCAAGTCCAATAAAGTCCCAAGATTGGCAGAGCATGGCCGGCTGCTGAACAATGACATGGCTACATGCAGGGTTCAAGCATGCCATAAGCTCGAGACCATTCCCCAGGGCTTCTCCTCATATACAGGAATCAGACCACATCCCTAAGGCAGCTACTCAGCTGCTCACAGTAGATTCCACCATGGAGTTGATTACCAGTCTCATCATGGGGAATACTATATCCAGGTGCCTAGCCATTCAACCAGGCCTAGCAAGTTGACACACAAACTTAACTACCACAGCTCCTTTAACATATGGGGGGGGGTGGAGTAGGACCTACTATGGAAAGAAAGAGAAGGTTAGTTGGCTGTGCTCTGTGAGGCCAGCAATGATGGGTAATGGACTGTCATAGAAGAGACAAGCTGGTCAGAAGCCTTTCTCTTGCCTGGATTTCCATGACTTCTTGTGGGCCTAGCCTGCAGCAGTAGACATAGGAGGCTGAAGCATGCAGCCCTTAGAAGCACAGCCTCTCCAGTGGGAGATCTGTCCACTGCTGCCTCTTTCCAGTAAGGTGGCCTTAGGTAAGCAAAGCAATCTTACTAAGTCCCAGATTCCTCATCTACTACATGGCATCATAAAGACTGTCATGAGGATTAAAGGTCGTAACGTAAGTAAAGCACTCAGAACAGAATAATATGAGCACTTATATCTGTGTTCTGGGAATGGGCAATGTGCTCAATACTATACATGAACTATCTCATTTAATCCTCTCTGAAACTCCAAGAGGTAAGCTAATACTGTTATTATCTTCATTTTATAGATGAGAAAACTGGGACTGATAGTGGTTACACAAATTTGTCAAAGTCATGCTGCAACCAAAGTGGATCCTGGGTTCAAATCCAGGAAGTATGACTCCAGAGCCAGTGCTCCCCCCCCCCCCCAGTATTTCACAGCACTTCCTTCTGTATCTGGGCAATGGCAGAGGCTCAAAGAGTCAGTGGTGGTTCAGTGGTGGAATTCTCACTTTCCATGCAGAGGACCTGGTTTGATTCCTAGACATTGAAGCACAAGTGTAGCCATTACATCTCTGTTAGTTGAGGCTTGTGTGTTGCTATCATACTGAATAGGTTTTTGTGGAGCTTCTTGACCAAGACAACTAGGAAGAGAGGCCTGGTGATGGACTTCTAAATCTCAGCCAATGAGAACCCTATGGAGCACAAGGGAACACTGATTCCCAACCAATTATGTGGACAGTACAGGACTAGGCAGTATTTGTTCCATTCTTAACAGGATCCTCCTAAGTTGAGGGCTAACTTCATGGCAGCTAACGATAACAAAGGCTCAATAATAACAGTCTATCAAAGAGAGAGTTCCAGTAAGATGGCAGAATAAGCAGACAAACACAGACCCTTTTCAACAAAGAAAAGGGGAACCAATTAACACAGATACAGAAGACTATCCTGGAGCCCTGAGCTTTGAAAGGAAGGATACAGAAGTGGACTAAACTCCAACTAGTACAAGAACCTGCATGAAAACACTGAAAAAGGAGACATACGGAGCTGTGGTCCCTCAGTGATCCTAATAGCATGGACAGCTTGGATATGGCTAAGTGGTGTTAAGACCTAAGAATTAAACTAAAAACCAGCCTTGCTAGCCAGGGGCTGCATGGAGGACTGCACTGATGGCTGGGGAATAAAAGGGGACGCAGCGAAGAGGGAGAGAGGCTGAGCTGTGGACCTTTGCCTGTCTGGAGGATGCAGCCATTTTGAATGTTTACAAGTGGTTCAACAATTTTGGATATTTAAAGCTACAGCATTCTCTTAGATTCCATGGACCTAAGAATAGGCTCCATTTTCCAGGAACTACAAGGACATTCCAGACATTAAGGACTGGAAAAATATGACATTCCCCTTGTTACTCTTATACCACTCACCCTCTTGGTGAACTGAGGTGCAGCCATCCTTCACTCCCACCCACCTTTTGAGCCAGCAGGAATTCCATCCCAGTGTGTGTGCTCTGGCGGAGCCTGGGAGCCCTGCTCCACTCTGCCCAGATTTTTTTTTTCCTTCAGTTTGTTTTTGTCTGTTTTAAAATTATTATTATTATTATTTCCTTTTTATTATTATTCTTTATTCTTCCCTTCCCAGATTCTAGTTTTCAGCTTTTTCTCTCTTCCCTGTTCCTGGTTCCCATTTTTTTCTTTCTTGTGGTTAACCCTATTCCTTGTTTCATTTATTGTATTTTTCTCTCATTATTCTCCTACTCTACCTCTTTTCTCTTATAGCCCTCCCCCTAGATATTGTGTTTCTTTCTTTTGTTGTCTTTTTCTTTTTTTGGTGATTGTTTCTGTGAGTTGACACACTGTGTTTCCTGTCCACTTGCTTTTATTTATTTATTTTTTTTATGGTTTTTCCATTTTTGTTTTTGTCTGAGTGCGAGACAGCACCCATGCTCATACGATGAAACCACACCCGCACCTCCTGCAGCTCCACTTACTGAATGAGAACCAACCCTTCCTTCTCCACCAACTGGCCAAACACCAAGAAGAGCGTGACTCACCCTTAACTGCTCTTCACAAACAGTTAACAGAGATATAAATACAAGAACATCATAATTCCTCAGAGACAAGAGACCATCACTGTCCACACAAAGAAATAAGATAAAGGGGTAGAAGAAAGGGAGCATAATACAGACCCAGAACACATCCCTGAGGAAAAAGCAGCATTGGAACTCCCTGATAAGGAATTCAAAAGAATTATATTTAGGTACCATCAAAGGATTGAGAGACAGATCAAGGAAAACATTGATAAATTTAAGGAAAACACAGATAAAACCCTAAAACAATTTCAGAATAAAATACAAGAACAAAATGACAAAACAAATGAAAAATTAGAAATGATACAAAATCTACAGATAGAAATCTAGAAAATTAATACTTAATTTTCAGAAATAGGTAGCACATTGAAAGGGCAAAGGAGAGGAAATTAATCAATGGAAGACAGAATTAATGAGATTGAAGACATATACCTGAATACTTCTTTGGAAAGTAATGAATCAGAAAAAAAGATCAAAACAAAATGAAGAACACCTAAGGTTCATGTGGGATACCATCAAAAGGAATAACCTATGTGTCACTGGAATTCCAGAACAGGAAGAGAAAAAGAAAACCACTGAGAAAATTGTCTAAGATTTGTTGGAAGAGAATTCCTTGATATGATGAAAGATGAGAATATATTCATTTAGGAATACCAACAAACCCCAAACAGGATAGACCCCCAAAAGAAAATCACCAAGACATATCATCATCAAACTCATCAAAACCAAAGACAAGGAAAGAATCCTGAAAGCAGCATGGAAAAACGAAAAGTTACTTCAAAGAACAACCAATAAGAATATACTCTGATTTCTCAGCAGAAACCATGCAAGAGAGAAGGCAATGGGATGGTATATATAAAACCCTGAAAGAGAAAATTTTTCAACTAAGAATTATATACCTGGCAAAAATATCCCTCAGATATGATGGTGAAATTAGGACATTTCCAGATAAGCAGAAATTAAGAGAATTTGTTAAAATCAGACCAACCTTACAAGAGACACTAACAGGAGTCCTTTGAACAGAGAATCAATAATAGTAAACAACAACTGACCATTAATACACAAGATGACATAACCCAGACCACCACAGCTATGGAAGTATTTAAAATAAGTTTACAAGATTGTAAACAGGGAACCAGAGACATCAATTAGCAAATGAGGACAACTACAAATCAAAAGGAGAGAAAAAATGGTGTAGTTACAGAACTTCTAAATGGTGAGGAAGTCAAGAGAATTGCAAGATAGAATGGACTGTTCTAAACTCAGGGAGAAAATTTGAAATATATAATATATCTTTATATTTGTTGTTGTTATGTGCTGTCAAGTCGGCCCCAACTCATAGCAACCCCTCCTTGGGTTTCTGAGGCAGTATCACTATGGAAGTAGATTGCCCAACCTTCCTTCCGAGGAGTGGCTGCCAGCCTTCTGGTTAGCAGGCACATGCCTTAGGCACTATGCTACCAGGGGTCCTATATCTTTATATATTATATAAATATATAAATCACAAGGTAACCTCAAAGAACAATGATAAACCTTCACATCACAATAAAAAAGAGGACAAGTGCAAATATTTAGCAAATACTAAAACAATAGCAACAAAGGAAATGATAACATGATCCATAAACAAAATGAGCTCAGCACAGAAAATTATACACAGCAAAAAAGTCAGGAACACCATGAAAAAACACATAACAAAATGACAGCAACCAATTCATACTTACGATAATTACACTGAATGTCAATGGATAATATGCACCACACAAGAGACAGAGAGTAGCAGACTGGATAAGAAAACATAACCCATCGATATGCCATTGACAAGAGATACACCTTAGAGACAAAGACAAAAATAAACTAAAAATCAAAGGTTGAAAAAAGATATATCAAGCAAATGGAAACCAAAAAAGAGCAGAAGTGGCAATATTAATTTCTGATCAAATGGAGTTTAAAACAAAAACCACCATATGAGACAAGAAAGGACATTAGATAATGATTAAAGGATCAGTTGAACAAGAAGATAAAACCATAATAAATATCTATGGACCCAGTGAAAGAGCCCTAAAATACATAAATCAGACTTTAACAGAACTGAAAAGGCAAACAGATGACTCCACAGTGCAATGCAACACAGTGCCATCAAGTCAGATCTGACTCATAGCAACCCCTCCTTTGGTTTCCGAGGTGGTATTACTATGAAGTAGAGGGCCCAACCTTCCTTCTGAGGTGTGGCTGGTGGGTTTGAACTGTCAGCCTTCTGGTTAGCAGTCAAATGCCTTAGGCACTGTCCCACCAGAGCACAACTGGAAAGAAACTCAACAAACACACAGAAGTGCTAACAATATAATCCACGAACTTGACCTTACAGACATCTACAGAGTACTTCACTCAACAACAGCACAATATACATTCTTTTCCAGTGCACTTGGAACATTCTCCATGATAGACCATATGTTAGGCTATAAAGCAAGGCTTAATAAATTTAAAGACACTGAAATACTGCAAAGCATCTTCTCAGATCACAATGCTATCAAATAGAAATCAACAATAGGGAGAGCAACAGAAAAATAGCAAACACATGGAAACTTTAAAACACCCTTTTAAGAATGATTGGCTACTGGAAGAAATAAAAAATGAAATTCAAAAATTCCTTGAATCAAATAAGAATGAAAACATAACATACCAAAATCTTTGGGACACAGCAAAAGCAGTGATCAGAGACCAATTTATAGCAATAAATGCACACATCAAAAAAAGAAGAGTGAGCCAAAATCAACACTTTATACCAACATTTCCAACAATTACAAAAAGAACAGCAAAAAAAGCCTACAGTCACCAGAAGAAAGGAAATAATCA
>NW_006921664.1:2965335-3002589 GCF_000298275.1 Orycteropus afer afer | reverse complement strand
TAACCAAACTATGGTACATACACACAATGGAGTACTATGCAACCCTAAAGAATAATGTAGAATCAGCAAAACACTGCATAATGTGAATGAAATTGGAGGACAAGTGAAATAAGTCCATCACAGAATGACAAATATTGTATTAGTCTGTTATTGTAAAAAGTCAAGGAAAGCTTTATATATAGAAGGAAATTTTCTTTGTTGGTTACCAGGGGTGGGAGGGAAAGAGAGGGGGAGGGAACACTGTTAGAAGTAGAGACAAGTATTGATTTGGTTGAAGAGAAAAGCAATATACCAAATGTGAGTAATCAACACTGTAGCATTGATGAAGAGGAAGACAGAGAGAGGTATGTGGGAGGTTCAATAGCAAAAATGAACCTTTTTGCCCATATAGTACTGCATTGTCAGTGAAGGCAAACATTGATATATGGGCAGATTGATGGGCGAATAGGCTGACCTATTACGTATGTCCATGCGGGGGGGGAGGGGGAGTGTGCCCAAGACCATGTACAAGGTTGGCAGACAATGTTTCTACAAGTGTATTGGTATATTCTGTAAGAATACTCAGGTAGGTATATAGTAGGGCTGACAAGGGGTAAGGTTGTAGTCACTTCTTGGTTACAGCCAGCTACCCAGAGGGAGCAAGTAGTTGGACCTGTAGGCTGAGGACCACAGTCGCAGGGGACATCAAGCTCAACTGGCATAACACACTACACAAAAACATTTTTCTACATCCTACTTTGGTGAGTAGCAACTGGGATCTTAAAACTTTGCAAGCGGTCATCTAGATGCAACGATGGATCTCTCCTCATCCAGAGCAAAAAAGACTGAAGAAAACCAAAGATGCATGGAAACAATTAGTCCAAGTGACTGATACACCATGCGATCCTCAGCCTATACAACTATGAGACTAGAAGAACTAGATGGTGTCCGCCTACCACTGTCAACCACTCAGAGGGAGATTTCTGTAGGAGATCCTAGATAGAATGGGAGAACAACGTGGAACAAAACTCAGAACCATTAAAAAGATAGGTAGAGCCTGATGCAACCACTAAGACTATGGCCCCTAGTTGCCCTTTAGGTCTGGAATTGAACCCACTCCTATGGCTTCCAGCCAAATAAAAGACAGGCATTTGAGCTGAACATTTACAATAGGTAGATAAACTCCTTGGAGAGAACCATCATGGAAGAACAGAAGGGCTGTTTATGCACAGAGAGACAGCTCAGGGGGCAGAAGTGTATGGAGGGAAGGACTCAGGTAAGAGGTAACTGTGGGGAGGAAGTGGGAAGGGAGCTGTTGCATTGTGGGAAATTGCAGTCAATGTCATGAGACAAAGTGTATGTGAGCTGCTGTATGGAAAGTGAATTTGATCTGTAAACTTTCAACCAAATCACAATAAAAATTAAAAAAAAAAACAGTCTATCAATCAAACACCCATTCACCATATCAAGTCTAGAGATTTTTAGGTACATTTGATTTTTTGTATATTTATATTGTAGGTTTAGGTGCACATTTTGTTTCCCCCCTTACAAAAAATTAGTATAAAATAACAAAGAGTATCTTTAGTAGAATGAAGTCATCCACAGAGTATCAGCGACAACTAGTCCTAGAATCACAGATCTAACATATTCTTTAGCCCATCACAAGAATTTTCAGATTGGGAGGATTATTCATAGAACTGATAATTCTGGACATACTTAGAACTAGTGGACATTTTCAAACATCTACCTAGTGTCAAAGACCTTTGTTTTAAGAGCAAAGTTATTCCAAGAACTCTAAACATTTGCACAGGTGGCATTTTTTTTTTTTTTTTTTCACTTGGTGATTCCCCTCTACCCCACAAATGTTAGTAAATTCCTGACTAAGGAAGTGTTCCTAGTATCCTCTTTCCCTCCTTGACTCAAGAATTCCTTGAACATTTTCCTCATTTTTGATAAATGACATAACCATTGTACTTTACAGTCAGAAAAAATATAAACAGAAATAGTTTTTTTAGAAGAATCAACTACATACCAACTAGCAGACATGTATAAATGATAAATTAACACAAGCATCTGTGACAAAGTAGTAATAGCAACAGCACAGTACAGTTAGAAAACCAAAAAGATATAGCTAGCTTACACAGCCATGAAAGTAAGTAGTCACATATTTTTGGAGTCAGAGTGTACCAAACTGTAAACAAATCCTGGTTATTTATGTCCCGATTCACATTCCCACCAAAATGTTAGAACTAATAAAGATCACACCAGGGTTTTGCTTCCTACAGATTTGAAGACTCAGCAGAAGGCTATACAGGTGAAACTGTACTCAGAAAACGACACTTGACTGGATCAAGCTCTTTTTGAAAGACAAATTTATCTTCAGATACACTTTTTTTGTTTCCCATAGAGGCTTATTAAACGTCTACCCAGCTACAGGAAGCTGCTTCCTCAGGCAGAAATGGACTTAATGATTTAATTGTTCTCTCCCTCTCTAAGGATGATGTTACTAAGCTGGCATGTTTGATGCTTCATTTCAAAATCACCTGGTATGAATTAATTATTATTTGTTACTTTTAAAGCTACTCTTAAACTTAGCCTGGGCCTTTTTTGTCTTGGCAGACAGAACATCTTGTGAACAGGAGGACATGTGACAATCATAAGATCAGCACAAATGTTATTACATTATGTAGTACCTGGAGGTTCTTTTTTAATTAAAAATCAACCTTCTAAATAGTGTTCAGAAGTCATCAGGCCTGTAAAACTTCTACTAGGCTACAAACATGTGTAATCAGCATACTTGTGTTCACCAACACCAATACACTTCACCTTGCTTATCGCCTCTTCCCTTTTTACCTACATGAGAAAATGCAATCATTGGTCTGGGAGGAAAAAAATATCCAACCTATTTCTAAAAGATGAAAAATTCCAAGGAACCCTAATTTTTCCCTTCCCTGAGTAAGGGGAGTGATAGAAAATTGTAACAGAATACATAGTTGGCAAGTCTTCTCACCTTGGTACTCCGTTTTCACTGGCTTCATTCAGGCCTAAAATTCGTGACTGTTATTTCCCTGACCATAGTATTAATGTTTTATTTTTGTAACTGGGCAACATTATGAACATTTAGTAGCCATTGCCCAAAATTCTAAAAACCAAGTTTTTCTATCCAAGACGTTAAGAACAATACTATGTAATGAGGAAGATGGACTACCCAAGTAACTACCCAAGTCTTCTACCGTCTGGGAATTTTCTCATTCGATTGCCTCTCCCCAACACCAGGCACATAACTAAGATTGCTCATACATAGGGAGCAATCTCTGGGGGTGAGGTAAAGTGAGATGAAAAATGGAGCAACTTCTCTGATTGACTCTTTGTCACCCCCATGTCACCAGATTGCTCAAATTTCTGCTCTGCTTTGGCTAGATAGACTGGTTGATTTAAGGTGAGATGGCATGCTTTTGGCCAAGTATCTTTTGCAAGACTTAAAGGCCCAGTTACTAAAGCCATGTTATAAATACAACCTGAAATCAACACTTAAAATTTTGACTACTTCCTGGAAGGGTTTTCTGATTCAACAAGAACTGTGTCATCTCAGACTCTAAAAGTCGATGTGCTCTCTTACTAATATTTGACAAACCTGCACAACACAGGGAACAACTGAAGGTCAATGGCTCAGCTTACATAAGGGGCTTTTTCCTATTTCACTCTATTACTGAGAAAAGATAAATGTACTTTTATTGGGATGTGCAGGAATACTGATAAGCTTTCACTACATTAGGAATAAACAATAACAACAAAAGAGAGCCTTCCTTGTGGATGAAAATGAACATTCTATTTTGAAATTTATTTTGGGATAGGTAAATAAAAACGAAGTTCCTGTGAGCTCTGATAGCGTAGTGCCTAAGGCACCTGACTGTTAATCAGAAGGCTGGCAAACCCACCAGGCACTCCTCAGAAGGAAGATGGGGCAATCTACTTCTGTAGTGATACTGCCTCGGAAACCCAAGGAGGGGTTGCTATGAGTCGGGTCTGACTTGATGGCACATAACAACAAAAACAACACTAACAGAAATTTGGGCAGTTCAAACCCACCTCACAGCACTGCAGAAGAAAGGACTGGTGATCTGCTTCCATAAAGATTACATTCAAGAAACCCTATGGTGCTCATTCTACTCTGTAATACATGAGTCAAGTCAGAGTCGACTTGACAACAATGATTTTGTTCCTTCCTTTTTCTTTTTTTTTTAAATATATACACATATATCCCAATCAGAGATCAATTCACTGTATATTCCATGTTGCATTCATTCAACCAATAATGCTCTCCCAAGGAATCATTCTGACATTTACAATAATTTTTCCTTAAAACTCAATGTTACTAAATATAAGCCCAGCTAGAATGGCTTCTTATGAAGGATCAACAGCTCTCAACTCAACTCACTGCCATTGAGTCAGATCCAACTCATAGCGACCCCTTCCTTGGGTTTCAGAGGCATTATCATTATGGAAGTGTATTGCTCAACCTTCTTTCCAAGGAGTGGCTGGTGGGTTTGAACCGCCAGCTTTCTGGTTAGCAGTTAAATGCCTTAGGCACTATGCCACCACCAGAGCTCCCTTATGAAGGATATGATATATAAAATGAACAATCGTGGTATGCCACATTACTCATTAAGTTTGCCTCTTGCAGTAATAGCTCTTTATACATCCTAATGAGTTTAAGTGCGTGCTTTCATTTAAATCACAGAAATGACTCTCTACAGATCAGTGTAAGTGAATTAACGCATTTTGCCATAGGCAATGCAAGCTGACCAAACTGCTAAATCAAGCTTTCCCTTCTCATCTTTTTCTTCTAGTATTTATAAGTCTTAAAAGTGTACAGAAGCTTATGACACAACTTTAAAAAAGCATACTTCAACTTTCTAAAGTAAATGTTTTCAAGGCTCACAATTTCATTGCCCTGTATCTTATGAAATTGGCAGTTATAATACATATACAAAAGATTTAACTCAAAAAAAAAAAAAAAAACTTGAAAGGGTGATGGAAATTTTTGGGAATGGTTAATGGTTGATGATTGATCAACATGATAAACACATTTAATGTCACTGAACTCACATGAAGTGTTGAAATGGCGAATGTTTTGTTACTTATATATTTATCATAATTTTAAAAAGTATTTTTTTAAAAAAATGCTTCCTAAGAAGAAGTAAAATGGTAAAGGAACCAAAATAGAGAACATACAGAAATTGTGAGGGGCAGTAAGCATAAGTAATAGAAGAATAAAAGAAATTTTAAGGAATGCATTAGTCTTTTGACACACAAATAGGACTAAAAGTGATAGGAAACATCAATAGCTAAATGAAATCTTATGGGTAGAAGTACGGAGAGTTCTTGGAAATATCTGATGCAGATGTAGGGAGATAGTGCTGCACATAGCAGGAAAATTAACAAATACTTAAATTTTGACTAGTCCAGTGATCATGAGCAAACTGCAAAATATGAGCCTGAATCCCTCACTTTCAAATGTGAATAATTACTTTGATCTCATGGGGAAACTTGAAGTCACTGAGGTATTGTGTAAACTGTAAAGTGATGTACAAATGCAAGGTGTTATTATTATTATTATTATTATTATTATGACATCATTGTTTCAGGATCTAAATTATAGGGGCAGCATACTTATTATCAACATGCTTAAATACATATCTTGTGTGCATTTAGATTTGCTTTTTATTGCATAAGTGTTTTCACCTGGAAGAAGCCTTAGAATTAACTTAGTTTAGATATTTTATGGAAGTTGAAACTAGGAGAGCAGATTCTAACCTGTTCTCTCTTCCTATTATAACTAACAACAGATAGCAAATAACAGTAATAAAATGCATTAAGTCATGCACTGAGAAAAATTCCTCAATCAACACCATTTACATGTATATGTATAATTACATTATATTTATATTCTCCCTAGAAGCAAGAATGGCCAGACTTTGTCTCTTGTACTTTGGTTATTTATCAAGAGGGACCAGTTCCTGGAGAAGGATATCATGCTTGGTAAAATAGCTGGTCAGTGAAAAAGGGGAACACCCTCAATGAGATGGACTGACAGAGGGCTGCAATGATGGGCTCAAACACAGCAACCATTGTGAGGATCACTCAGGACCAGGCAGTGTTTCCTTCTGTTGTATACAGGGTCTCTCTGAGTAGGATCTGACTCGATGTCACCTAACAACAACAACAATATTAATATTTAAATATAACATTTACATTGGAAATGATTAGAAACAGTGAAAGTTTTTGACACTTTTTAATCATTAAAAGTTACATATTATATTTTATGCAGTCATTTCTCATAATTTTTCACTTAAAAATTTTTCTTTCTCTGTGAAGTCTAATTCAAAATTGCTTTCAAAAAATCAGGAAAGACAGGAAGAAAAATTAAGGCAATGAATTATTCTCACTTATAAATATGTTCCATACATTAGGCTATTAAAGTGCCAGAAAATTACACCAGAGATAAAGAAATCAAAAAGTAACTATAAGGATAAGGTTTTAGATTCTCTGTTAAGTTCGTAGCAAAGCAAAGCCAAGAAAAGGTTCAGAAATATGTCATATATAAAAACCTACTAAAATCAATACCTTGAAAAAAGGTGGTAAAACAAGTCTGCAATAACTATCCTTTATTTTTCCGTCATTCATTTGTACTTAATCAAAAGTGGATGAAATTAGAGGTTCTTTTTTTCCTACAGAAGTATGCTAATTGTTTAACTTTCTGATATTATGTTAAAATGTAATTTAGTTAAAAAAATGTTGGACTCATTGGATATTGAAAGTTAGTAGTAGAATAAACTTCAAACAAAATAGTCATGTCCAATTTATCTCGCTAAGCACAATTTTGAGAGCTCTTGTGGCATAGTGCCTAAGGCATTTGACTGCTAACCAGAAGACTGATGGTTCAAACCCACCAGTCACTCCTCGGAAAGAAGGTTGAGCAATCTACTTCCATAAAGATACAGCCTTGGAAACCCAAAGAGGGGTCGCTATGAAACTACTCAACAGCAGTGAGTAAACACAATTTTAACCATTCACAGTGGCTTATGATATAAAATAATTAACCAGAAGAACTTGTAAATATAGAAAATTTCCATACAGCTTTTAGTTATTGCAGTGTAGTATATTACTTTGTGTGGCTTTTCTACCCATAAGTCTTTGTAAACTCCAAGGTGGGATTTGCTATGAGTAACTGAGGAGCTCCTGATTGCTGAAGGTGTCCACCTGGAGTATTTCTGTTGGGAGTGGCACAAAACAATGTTCTGGGAGGTGCCCACTCTCTCCCAGGTGCTTAGAGTTCTGATGCTATAATTGGCTAGTTTGACCACCCTGCGGGGCTCAAAAGGAGGCCTCCTGGAGGCAGAACTCTCTCTGACTGCTGACTGAGGAAGACGTGCTGCTGAAAGAGACACGCGCCCCTGAAACAGACACGTGCTGCTGGGAAAGAGACCCAAGAGACACGCATTGCTGAGTGAGACACTGAGAGACTGTGAGAGACTGCTGGCTGAGGGACAGTGGGCTGGGAGAGAGACTGACCGTTCTTCCTGAACTTGAGTTGTAGCCTGTGGTGCTTCCCTAATAAACCCCATAATCGGTGAGCTCTGTGTGGCCACTGCAGCGAATTATCGAACCCAGAAGAGAGGTGGTGGGTGCTTTGGGAGAAACAGTTGGTGAAAGGGCTGGAGGGAGGCAGCATGTCTGGCCCTAAAGTAATAGGCCTTGGGTTACTGCTGGCAATCCTGTCTTCCTCTTGTGGGATTAGAGGAGGTCAGAACAAGTGGCCTCCTCGCCGTTTTTGCAGTTATTCAGTGTTCGATATTGAGTAAACAAACTAGATTATGGTCATTAAAAAAAATCTTTTTAAAAATTTTTTTCAAAGTCCTCTTTACAATGATCAAAAACTCTCAGGGTTACCTACCTGTCCTTAAGAACCTGCAGGAATTCAATAAATAGTGGGGTTTTATTCCAAACACTGAAATAGTGAAAGATTTGAGTATGGGCAAAGAAACTAAAGTATGCACACTTTTCACACACACATGTCAAATTTGCCATATCAAAGAGACTATATGCAATGTGTTGATTTTTTCAAACCTGGAGTTAGAAAAAAAAAAAAAAAAAGCTTTAGGAGATGGCCATAATGACATCATACAAAAGGAAACACACCTGCTAAAGTAAGTGTGACATCACACCAACAGTATGAAGGTTTGCATGTCAATGGCAGTAACATCATCAGATAACACATTTCTGCTTTTAAAAACAAAATTTCTTTTAAATGCTCTTAAGACAGCAGTAAAGTCCTTACTTCTATATTCTCTTTATATACAGACAATAAGGACACAGTACACCAATGACTATATTCTATCCTTCATTTGTTAAAACTCTGTTTGTTTCCAGATGATCTCTGCAAATAAATAGGTAAATATGTGCAAGTATCAACAGCCAATCAGGAAACAGATGTCTTTTTTAATTCACAAATGGCACTGGCTCATTTAATTTGAGAGACACTTTCTGAGTTCAATGTGACTCAACAAGTACTTATTGAGTTCAGAATTATGCAGATTTTTGCTTCCTTTCTCACTTTGCTTACAGCAGCGGGAGCTAAATAAAACATGTGAAATAGTCATTTTGCCTATCCATTATTGATTTTAGGGACAAATCATGTAGTTGGGTAGAATGTTAAAACTATCAACTACAATCTAAATGCTAGCTAAACTCAAGTTCAATTCTTCACATCTGGTTGGTATCAAAACAGTACACACTGAATGGTTGCACAACTTGAAAAACATAATCAATGTTACTGAATTGTCCATGTAGAAACTGTTGAATTAGTGTATATTCCAAAAATAAATAAATAATGGGGGAAAGAAAAAGAAAAATAGCACAGATTTTTATTTTAAAATGTAAAATACCTTTCAGGCACTTTACTTTTGACATTGTGAGTTTCCTAGTCATCATACAGAGAAATAATGCAGAAAATTCTAAAACTTTAACATCTGCTATAGTAAGACAGTCATGTGTATAGAAATGACTAGAAATGCAGGGCTTAACAAGGAGCACAAGGTCTACAAGTATGTTCTCATTCTTTTCCCTTTGCCTGGAGACCGGGCAAAAATCTCCTTCTTCAAGGCCCAGCTGAATGTTCTCTTTTTGAGGAGCTGCCCCGATTGCAGAGGCAGAATTAATCTGCCCCTATTCTAGGTTCCCACTGAAATAGAAAACCATATCCATTGTAAAACATTGCATTACCATGAGTTGTTCTGATATGGCTTCCCTCCTGAGCTCTTCCAAAATGTGAACACTCTGAGGATAAGCAATTATCTTGTTCCTCTTGTATACTCAGAACCCAGCAAAAGATCTGCATGCAGTTTATTAGTGATTCTTCAACTCTGATACATCAGTCTTTTGGGAGGCTTGTTATTCAGATTGTGGGCTCTATCTCCAGTGTGTCTAACTCAGCAGGTGAAGACTGGAGTCCCTGAGTGGTACCATTAGTTAATGTACTGAGCTGCTAACTGAAAGGTTGCAGGATTGAGTCTACCTAGAGTTGCCTCAGAAGAAAGAAATAGCAATCTACTTCTAAAAACACCCAGCCATTGAAAACTCTACGGAGCACAGTTCTACTTTGGCATACAAAGGGTCACCATAAGTCGGAATCAACTCAATGGCAGTTGTTTACTAGGGGGTAGGGGGTGCAGCCCACAAATATACATTTCTATCAAGTTCCAGGTGATATGGCTGCATCCATATTTTGAAAGCCACTGTGGTAACCTTTAAAGGATCAATTAACGAAAAAAAAAAAAAAATGCAACCTTGAAAATGCTTTACTAATGAAATATAAAACTGATCTTGAATCTTGAAGAATCTTAAGAAATGATTATGAAATGGGGGTCTGAGAACAACAACATTTCTTCTCTGTCACAAACTACATACAACACTTAATTCACTCATCAGAATCACATAGGGAGATTTAAAAAATATGTATGCCCGGGCTTCTTCCCCCAGAAATGAGTCTCCCCAAAGCTCCTGAGGTGATTCTAAAGTACGGTCGAGGTTGAAAAGCCACTGCTTTAAAAAAAAAAAAAAAAACATGTCTCCTAGTCTTTTTGGTTGTCACTAATGTATAAACTTGCATAATCTGCTGCTGTCTTAATTAATAAATAGGAGGATTTCTTTTTGTGGATTTGCAGCAATATGCAAATGTTATGATTTTCAACATACCTACATATCAGTTTTCTTGTGATCGTAGCAGCCTAGCCCAGAAAGAAGTTAATAATCCAGAACCACATCATGGCTCAACATTGATGGTGGTAGTGAGCATGGGAATGGCAAAACAGGGACCTGGGGCTATTCTATGGCCAGTGACAATACCGCCAATGACAATATCTAAGAAAATGACAATTTGAGGCCACTCTACCCTCCTGGACTCCGTATCTGTTTTTTCTGCTTCCTCCTGGACTTCTCCATCTGAGCATTTCAAATTGAACACATCTAAAAGCTGAATTCACATTTGGTTCCTTTCCTTCCTTCCCACCAATTGAATCTGCTTCTCTTGAACTATTCCCAGTCTCTGGCACTGGATTCAGGATCTATCTAGGCTTTTAAGTGCAAAGTCTGTGTGCCATCCTGGAATCTCCAGTTTGTATATTCCTTTCACATAATCATCGATCAGTCCTACCTCCAGATAATCCTTGAGTCACTTGTTCTGCAACCTCACTTCTCCTGTTATCATCTCTCATCTATAGTAGTCACCAATCTCCCTATTTCCACTGGTGGACCCTAAAACCCAGTCCCCACATTGCTGCTACAGTCATCTTTCTAAAATGCCAAACACATCATGTCACTTCCTCACTTAAAACGCTACAGTGACTCCCTATTTCACACAGGATAAAATCCAAAGCCACAGTGAGGACAATGAAGGACTCTGTGGACTGTAGTTTCTTCACTTATCCCTACTCCTGGGACTCCAACTCTTTTCCTCGTACTCAGTTACTAGTGGCTCTTCCCACCTTGATTGTCCTGGCACTTACATAATGCCCTTCACATCCTTTTCTCTGGGGAATAGCTATCTTAAGTTTCAAATGAATAATCCTTTTTTGGAGGGGCTATAGCTGGCCCCTTCTCCAGGTAGAATTAAAGCAAAGGCTAATCTCAAAAGACTTCCTTTCTCCTGTATAGATGCTAAGACACTTTTTCACTTACTATCTTTAGTTTTCTCTTTCTCTAATTGACTATCAAGAGCTAAGTCTGATTCATCCCTGCATCTCAAAACCTGGATGGAACAGAGCAAATCTCTCACTATGGCTCAAACATGAAGAAAAATAATATAAATAAATGCCTACATTGAAACAGGTACCAATACTTGTCCTTATACTTGAAAGACAAACAATAGTCATTATCTTATTTAATTATTCACATTAAATCAGAATTACAGAGAGAAAAGGGATGCTGATCCCTGCAGTAACAATTGTACAAGGCATTCTCATTTAATGATTAACTCAAACTGAATCCACTGCCATTGAGTCAATTTTGACTCATAGAGACCTCCACTGGGTTTCCAAGGCTGGAAATCTTTACAGTAGTAGATTACCTCATCTTCTTCTTGCGGAGCAGCTGGTGCATTTGAATTGTTGACCTTCTAGTTAGAAGCCAAATGTCTTAACCACTATACTACCAGAGCTCCTTACCTAATGATTCCCTAAATTGCAATTCTAGGCTCTTGTAAATGAGAACTTCCAAGTATATTCAGAAACGGAATGTGAATTCTAGGGCTGTTTCCCTGAGAACCCACCAGAATGAGACATAATTTGTACCACAGAGGGGAATTCTATACCCCTACACTAGCTCTCATATATTACTTTCTGAAGCAAGCTGCTGAAATTTGGTAGGAATAAAATTTATTCTAAGCATATGCAATTCACAGATGCTTAGTCAACAAGACTAGGCATTTGATAGTATTCCTTAGTATCTTCAGAGATTAAAATGCAAAATACAGCATGTAGCTTCTAACTCAGTTTAGTAAACACACCCACCCCCACTACTCACTGGCACCAACCACCCCTCCCACTGCCAGCTGGCTCAGAGAGCTTTCTAGACAACTGAATTGAGTATGTCTATCTAAATTAAATGTGTAGCAAGGAAGCTTTACCTATCCTATTGACCCTGAAAAAGTGAAAATTTGAGTCAAACCAGTTATCTGACATTGTCTCAAATTCCTCAATTCCTTGCCTGAATTCAAATAAACTGGCTTGTGCCTATGGGTGACAGACAATCTTGAGATGTTGTCCAAAGAGCCAACTGCTGATATTTTCTTAGAAGAGACTATCTTTTCAGAGGAAAATGGGAGAAAGAAGGTATGGGCATAGGCTCTGATGTAAATTGGGTTGGCCTACCCGTATAACCTAAAATTTTTACTTTAAGGTTTCAGTGGTTCACCTGTACTTATTGTTGTTAGCTGCTATGGTTGCTGCTGTTGTTATGTGCCATCCAGTCAGACTCAACTCATAGTGACCCCTCCTTGGGTTTCCAAGCTGCTATGGAGTTATCTTCAAATCATGGTGGCCTTCTGTATAACAGAGAGAAATGCTGCCCTGGCCTGTGCCATTCTCATGATCACTGGTATGTTTCAGTCTATTGTAATTAATTGCAAAAGGAACTATACTTACTAAATCAAAATTGAAACACACAAACACAACTTTTGCAGCAAACAACATGGAAGTAGCCAAATCTTTTGCAGGGGTCCTAAGTGGGT
This sequence comes from Orycteropus afer afer, assembly GCF_000298275.1. Taxonomy (NCBI): domain Eukaryota; kingdom Metazoa; phylum Chordata; class Mammalia; order Tubulidentata; family Orycteropodidae; genus Orycteropus; species Orycteropus afer. Next base: position 2,989,823 of record NW_006921664.1, on the reverse strand, counting down.
CCTTCAATAGCCTGAATATCATCAACACTTTGATCCCGTCTGTGTCTTGGAGCCTGAGTCACCAGCCTGGGGCTACCTTCTCCTAAACATCCATCTTTGCCTTTATGTTAAGAGTTGGGTGGCCATTCCTGTCAACAATGCTTCAGACACTAGTTACTGGTCCTGGAGCTTAGATCAAAGAAAAAACAAAGTATTTTCTTTTTAAGCAGGGCGGAATCCTTCATCTTCACTGGCACTACCTTTGAAAACATTTCAAAACATGCCAGTGCTGTCACATGGACAAAGTCTCATTATACGGTACAAAGGATTTTGGCAATCTGCTCCTTCAAACTACAGAACGAAGTTTAGAAAAATTTTAAATTATGAAACAAAATAGATGAAGCCAGACATGAATGCTGAAAGCCCATCGGAGTGAGCTATCATCCAGTTAACATAGCCAGTGTTGGTCTGTGCTACACTGGTATTAATATGAACAGAGGGACAAATATAGGACCGAGGTTCTTCTCCAATTTCAAACACAATTGAATGATACTTCTTGTTGTTGGGTACCATTGAGTTGATTCTGAATCATAGTGACCCTATATGATGGAGCAGAACTGCCCCATAGAGTTTCCTAGGCTGAACTCTTACAGGAGCAAATCTTCAGGTCTTTTCTCTCGCAAAGCTACGGGTGGTTTCAAACTGCTTACCTTTTGGTTCATAGCTAAGCGCTTAGCCATTATGCCACCAGAGTTCCTCAACTATATTTAATTAGTGGCTTAAAGAATCACACTTGCCGAAGCAATAACACAAATCATTAAACTTCTACTGCCCTTCCCCCTTCCTTCTTCTGAATTCAGAAATACTCAGAAGCCTGGAGCTGTAAAGTGACTTATCCACATTCATTTAGAGATGGAATGAGAAGACAAGCCTTCTGCCTTCCAGGCCAAGGCGAGGCTTCCATAGATCTGATCTGCTTAGAGAAAGGAGTGGTGGTTCTTTGGGTATAATTCAAAACCCCTGGTTTTGTTTTTTTCTCTTTAATATAGTTCTGAGGCCAGAATGTCTTTAGAGGTGGTGCCAGAGCAGGCTTATTTCTACAAAGCTCACTTGGTTGAAAATTCCGGCATTCTTAGGAGCACCACCTCAGATCTTTCTAGAGAACCACCTTTACCTCTACATTTGCAAGAGCAAGGGGTTTGCTCAACAGCCCTCAAGCAATCTTCATATTCACTGTTTAATTTGGTGACTGAACTGTCTCCATAAAAAGTGGCCAGAGTGACTATTGAATAACTGTGAGCAGGAATCTGGACCACTGAACAAGTTGTTTCAAGTTTCAGACAAGGGACCCATCTTAATGAGCCCATTCCCTGTTCCTTTTCCTTCTCTTTCCAGCTTCTGATGTTAGAAATGCACACACCTGACCTAACTATCCTAAAACCAGAGCTCACACAAACCAGAGGAGTTTGGTGGTGAAGGGAGGACTCCAGAGAGAGAAAGCTTGAGTTCAAACCCTAGTTCTACTTTCTATTAGCTGTGGGAAAGTGACTTTACTCTCTGTGCCTTCTGTTTACCCATATATAGGCATTCCTTGGGTTATGAATATCTGACTTTCTCATACAACCCAACTTAAGTGCAGCACCCCATCCAGAAAGCCTACTAAATTAAACATTTAAGGTCCATACAACTGTTCATAATAATTGTTGTTGTTGTTGTTGTTTGCCGTCGAGTCGGCCCCGACTCATAGTGACCCCTCCTTGGGTTTCCGAGGCAGTATCACTACGGAAGTAGGATTGCCCAACCTTCCTTCCGAGGAGGTGGGTTTGAACCGCCAGCCTTCTGGTGAGCAGTCAAGTGCCTTAGGCACTATGCTAGGCTATACTTTTTTACTGCACATGAAACACTTATTATTACTTTATTATTTTGTTGAAGATGTGTTAGTGTATCTGGAAGTTTCCTTAAAACTTTCTATGCATAAAAAGGTGTTACATACTAAGACAAATTTCAACTACAATTAGATACCAACCGTACCTAACTGTTCCCATTTATGTACAAATTTGACTTAAAGACAGACTTAGGAAAGGAACTCATTAATAATCTAAGGACTGCCTGTATAGGAAATAATAATAATAATAATAAATCAAACTCACTGCCCTCAAGTCTATTTGACTCATAGTGACCCCTCCTTGGGTTTCTGAGGCAGTATCTCTATGGAAGTAGATTGCCCAATCTTCCTTCTGAAGAGTGGCTGGTGGGTTTGAACCGCCAGGCTTCTGTTTAGCAGTCAAATGCATTGTTGTTGTTGTTGTTGTTATGTGCTGTTGAGTCGGACCCGTAGTGACCCCTCCTTGGGTTGCCGAGGCCTATCACTATGGAAGTAGATTGCCCCATCTTCCTTCTGAGGAGTGGCTAGTGGGTTTGAACCGCCAACCTTCTGGTTAGCAGTCAAGTGCCTTAGGCACTACACTACCAGAGCTCCCATCAAATGCATTAGGCACTAAATACACAGTTTATATGCCTGATGTGAGCATTCAAAGGCACTTAAAACAATGTTTGATAGCACTTAGCTATAGGTGCTTCTTTTATTTAATAATAAGTACTAAAACCATATCTTAGAAGCAAACAAACAAAAACCCTCACTAAACTGAAAAAAACTTCTTGAACAAAACTGAGTGTATTTGATTTACATGGGGCCTTTAACACTTTTTATAATTCATCCCTTCAAATTGAGCCTTTTATGTTACTTAACAGAATGACATTTGTTTGCCTACTCACCGTTTTATTCCTGAACATTCTGTTTTAAGTGAATTTGGACAATCAGGCCAATTAAAGAGTATTAATGTTTTCCTCAGAACAAATCTCCAGGCCCTAATAGTAGTGTTCAAAGCAGTAATATCAAAGGGTTATGAATATTTCTGGAGTGAAAAAAGTGATGTGTTGGGGGCACTCTAAAGTGTTCTCCATAGAACAGATGGAGATATCATCTGCTAAAATGACCATACAGTCCACTGATGAGAGAAACAGAATCCCAGGCCCCTGTGCATCACAGGTAGGGAGAAGGGGAGGGGTTTCAAGCTCACACACAAGAGAAAAAAGCTTTCCATTGGCACTTTCACGGGTCGGGGGGGGGGGGGTCCATTGTTGCTGAAATCATTGCCCTCTCGCCTATATTTTGCAAGATTGTTAAGACTCCAGGTGTTCCAGAAGAGTTCTTTATATTGGCAGGTAATCTTTCTGGAGACTTTGTTGTTGTTGTTATGTGCCATCGAGTTGGCCCCGACTCATAGTGACCCCTCCTTGGGTTTCCGAGGCAGTATCACTATAGAAGTAGGATTGCCCAACCTTCCTTCCGAGGAGTGGCTTTACCAATCTTTTCTCTATACCAGTGGTTCCTAGACATGGCTGCCTAACAGAATCACTTAAGGATTGCGTTAAAAATCCAGATGCACAGATCTCACCCCAGACCAATTAAATCAGACTATCTGGAGATAGAAGCCAGACATCGTTTGTTGTTTTTGTTTTGTTTTTAGGTAATTCCAATGTGCAACGAAGCTTGGGAAGCACTGCTGGATGCCTTAGCCCTCTCCTAAAATATCATTCACCACCAAACCCCAACTCCCTATGCCAATGACATCAACAGCAAGTACGGACCTGACTCTTGGAACACAGGCTTCCCGATTTTGAAATTGTGCAATTAAACTTCTGAGGCATGTTTCTTGTGTCAAGTGGGTTTATGGTCGGTAGTCACGAAGCCAGACCCGGCCATGTTCAGTCTGGATATTTGGCACACAAGACCATGATATCGATCCTCTCTCTCTCTTTTAAAATTAACTTTACTGTTTTGTTTGGCCCGATGCTAAGTTGTGCAAAAAGCAAAAAGAAACACTCGAAAGAGGAAATCTGGGGTTTTGCGGGAAAGAGCTTGCTAGGAGCCCTACTTTGAAAAACCGTGGGATCCCGACCGCGGGAAGGTCAGTCTCGGCGGCGGTTTGGACCCAACGGCCCAGCAGCCGCCGGCGCAACCACTCAATCAAGCTCGGTAGCCAAGTTCTGAGAAGCGGCTGAAGAGCTGAAGATGTCCAGGTGAGGGCAAACCTTGGGAGTTTCCAGGAGTCGGCCACCTAACGAGACCCCACGGGGCGAGGCGGCGCCGGTGCCTGAAAGGGAGCTCTGGGCTAGCAGGGTGTCCCAGTGGCTGGGAGCACCTGGCCCAGCAGGAGGACGGTATGCAGGGCGAGAAGCGCGTGTTTGTGCCCAAAGGGCGGCTCCGACCCAAGCCTTCTTTTTAGATGAGGAAACTAAACTCCAATCGCCACAGGTAGGTAGTGACAAAGACCCGTTCTCTGGGCCTCCAAGGTTAAGGCTGAGCGCCAAACCCAGGATAAGAGCTTCCAGGGATCTGCAAGCCGGATCGGGATCCAAGCGGGGGTTGTGGGTAGCGGGGGAAGCCGGGTCCTGCAAGCGGGTTTCAAGTGTTTGACGTGGATGAAGGGAAGGGTGGAGGAGTGTCCGCTCGGGAAGCCGCCTGTCCCAGGAGCTCGAAGGGGTGGGATGGATTCCCGTGGGTCCTTAACTTTATCCAGCCTCTCAGCGTCCAAGGTTGGGACGCGCCCGCCCCTCGAGCTGCTCCAGCTTCCCAGTGCGTGTCCCCCCTGCCCCGCCGCGCCCCTCCGCTCACGTGCCGGAACGCCAGCCTGCAGCCATTGGCACCAGAATGGCCCAGCGCAGACCCCGCACCAAGTTTCCGCCCTCGGACCCGCTTCCAGCCCCCTACCGGGGGCACAACAGCAGGGGAGTAGAAAAGTTTCCACCGCCCTGGGGGCGCCGGAGCTCCGGCCGTGGCTCTCACTCCACGCCCGCAGATCTGCCGCCCTGTAGCGCGCTTTTCCCCCGCTCAGGCCGCCTGCAGACTCGCCCAACCCAGAAACAAAACGTCCAATTCCTCCCACGGTCCCCGCCAGAAGCGCAGCTGATCCTCAAGGAAACAGGAAAGGAGGGGCAGGAGGCCAGGGACCCGGAGCCGGTGCGCCGGCGGCGCGGGGTAGGCGGGCTGCGCGGGGTGGTAAGCGTTTCGCGGTGCTGGCGCGAGGTGCCAGCGGAACACGCCCTTACCTTTCTTTTCCTCCAGCGCCCAACTCTCCTGGAAGTGCGTAACCAGCAGCACCAGGAACGCGGTACCGACCGCCCCAGAGGGTCGCATTGCTGTGCCCAAGACGCTGTTCCTGGTTTCCCCAAATAATCCGGGACAGAGTCAGCCGTGAGTGGTGGCTGCGGCTCCTGGCCGCCCAAGCAGTAGTGGCAGCGGCGGCGAGGCGACTACTCAGGCGGACGCCGAGGTGGCCTGTCGTCCTGGTCCGGGAGAGCAGCGGGCGCCGAGGCTTGCTCCGGACTCGTTCCGGACTCTTGCGGCCCAGGCTGCGGGCGCTCACACCGTGTCGGGGGCGGAGGCTGCTGCTATCGTGAGGCGCTGAGGACTGCCCAGACTTGGAGCTCGCGCGGGCGGAGGCCAGGAGAGGTTGGGCGAGAGGAGGAGGGACCAAGAAGAGAAAGAGGAGGGATCGTGAGTACAAGAGGAGGAGAAGGAGAATGGGAGGAGTAGGGAGGAAAAACTAGCAGCGAGAAAAGAAGCGTATAGGTGTCGGGCGGCGGTGGCCCCCGCGTGGGGCGGTGAGTTGGAGCGGAGCACCATTCCCGGCACGCGCATGCTTGGGCTTCAAGGATGCCGTCCCCAATGAGTTAATTTCCGAGTGGGGGCGTTCCCTGCGCTGACCCTTAGGACCACATTCTCGCGTACAAGCATTGCTGTCTTGGTGGCCCGGCTTCAGTCAACTCAAATCTCTGCCAGAATCCGCAGTATCCCCTTCCCCTTCCTTTACCACTTTCTCTGCTTCCAACTTACAGTGGGAACTTATACCAGGTCCGGACAAACTGGCTGAGCTTAGGGCCAGGGCCGGATAATGGCACAGATGGGAAAGCCACCTCTTTATTCTGGTCCCTAACTATTTCCGCAGTACCTCTGGGATCCATGTGGGGATCTGAGACCTGTCTTGCAGCCAAGGCGCTCTCGCTGCGCCCGCGTGGCAGGGATGCCAGGCGTCTGAGACGGAGCTCTCAAGTTCCAGAGTCCTTTAGATCTCGTCAAGCACCCTTAAAACGGTCTGAAATGAAGACACCCAAGTACTGACAAAGAGGCGGGTGAATACATGAATACTAAGGGAGCCTGCAGCATATCACATGCCAGGAACCAGCCAGTGGTGCTTGAAAAGCAAATGAATGTGGTAAATTACTTCGCAGAAGTGAAGCGCCTTAGATTAAGGGTTAACAGGAGCGCTAGGGGAGATGCTCTATGAGAAGTTAGGTGCCTCACTGCCTAAAGACTGCCAAGTAAATTAAGCAGTAGAAACGCCAAGGAAAATTCACTAGGATTTGGCCAAAGTCTCTCCATCTCACTTTTCTCCTCCCCCTACAGAAAATAAGTAAGTACATAAAAATTTTTAAAAATGCCCTTTAGCTCAATTTCACAACCAGATACCCCCCTCTCCTCACAAGATTCGCTAGTAATATTCAGGTCTGGTTTTATTCTAACCTCCCTTCCTTCTTTTTCCCTTCCTTCTTTTTCCCTTCCCCCTCCCTTGTGATTAAGCAGGAATCACAAAACCTAAAGTGGAGCAGTCCCTGTGTGGCAGAAACGACTTAGGACTGGACTAAGCCACTACCATTGAGTCCATTCCCACTCATAGAGACCCCTATTGGGTTCCTAAGGCTGAAAATCTTTACGGAAGTAGATTGCCTCACTTCCTCCTGTGGAGCAGCACTGGACGACAGACCCCAAAAGCTGGTAACTGAAAGTTGGCAGTTAGAGCACACCCAGAGATGCCTGGGAAGAAAGGCCTGGCAAACTGCTTCTGAAAGGTCACAGCCTTGAAAACTCTATGCGTGATTCTGTTCTGACACTCATGGGGTGGGCATGAGTCCAAATGGACTCAATAGGCAACTGGTTTGAGATTGGACCTTTTCTGTTGCTGCACGTTTCCTTCCCATCATGCAACTCCAGGTTCTATTTCATAAGATCTTGGGCATTTCTTAGATTAAGTATGACAAAATTTCTGCATGATCAAAAAATTCTGTATATTGCATCCATGCACCTTGTATTAGCAAGTATGCTCTGAGACTCTAGTATTTCCCATATCAAATTTAAGAAGGCTGACTCGATGGCACATAACAACAACAACAACAATATCAATTTTCATAACACAGGCTGTTCATTGTCTTTACTGGCTATTACGGATTGAATTGTTCTACCCCCAAAAGATATGTTCAACTCTTAACTCCTGGTACCTGTGAACATGACCTTAATTGGAAATAAGGGTCTTTGAAGATGTTATCCATTACATGAGGTCATGTTGTTGTTGTTGTTATTTGCCGTCGAGTCGGCCTGGGCTCATAGTGACCCCTCCTTGGGTTTCCGAGGCAGTATCACTACGGAAGTAGGATTGCCCAACCTTCCTTCCGAGGAGTGGCTGGTGGGTCACAGTGGAGTAGAAAACCAAACTCACTGCCATGGAGTCAGATCTAACTCATAGTGACCCCTTCTTGGGTTTCTGAGGTGGTATCACTACAGAAGTAGATTGCCCAATCTTCCTTCCAAGGAGTGGCTGGTGGGTTTGAACTGCCAGCCTTCTGGTTAGCAGTCAAATGCCTTAGGCACAATGCCACCAGTCCTAATCCAATCTGAGTCGTTTCCTTACCCCTTACCAAAAACTACCAGAAGTTAGGATATCAGAAAGGATCTTCTCCTAGAGACTATGGAGGAAGTATGGCCTGACTGATATGTAGATTTGTACTCTTAGACTCTAAAACTGTGAGACAATAAATTTCTGCTTTTATAACGATAGCAGTGAGTTTATAGCCACCCAGTTTATGACATTTCCTTACAACAGCCCTAGGAAACAATACACTAGCTACAAATGGGAAACATGTGTGTGTTGGGAGGGGGGGCTCTGGTGGTTATTTTTCCTCTTATAAGAGGTTTCTGAGGATTTTATATAAGATTTCAATCAGAAATTATAGACTACCTATCTGGAAAAGAAGAACCATGGTGATTAAGACTCCTGAAATCATGTACTCTGTGGGAGGGGAGGAGAAACTGGGTTATTTGGCAGAGCGAGGATTTCAACTTCCATCTTAGGTGAGAGGTATTGACCACTTGTTTATCTGGCCTTTGAGGTCAAAAACAGGATTAATGAGGGATAAAACAAAAAACAGAATGGGAGATTTCAGAATAAAAGAGTGTATCTTTTATAAACTACTGAAACTATCTGACAATGGAATGAACTGGCTTGGAGTAGAATGGTTTTCTCCATTCTTAAGAAGACTTTTATCCTGGAGCAACTCTAAGAACTGAACTAGATTCTTTCCAATCCTAAAATTTCAGAAAAACTTGTACTTTTAAAACAGATGTCCATTTAAATGCATGTGCGGTTATCTTTTCTAAAGATATGGTTGAGAAAACATAACCAAACCAAAAACCAAACTCACTGCCGTCAAGTCCATTCTGACTCATAGTGACCCCCATTGGGTTTCTAAGGCAGTAAATCTTACTGCCCAGTCTTCCTTCTACAGAGTGGCTGGCAGGTTTGAATTGCCATCCTTCTGGTTAGTAGTCAAATGCATTCGGCCCTACGCCACAAGAGCTCATAAGAATCTGGTAACAAATTTGCCTTCAGGGGAAGAGAACTAAATGGGTGGTCACTAGAGGTAGAAAAGAGACTTATTTTTCAAATGTTTATCCTTTTATATGTTTGGAATTTTGTACTGTGAGGATGCATTACCAATTTCTATAAGATAATGGTCAATGACCTTGGCATGATTACCTGCTGATGTTCATGTATACTCATGTTGTTGTTGTTGTTAGTTGCCGTTGAGCCTGTTCCTATTCATGGTGACGTTATATTTAATAGAGTGAAATGTTGCCCAGTTGTACACCACCTTTACAACAATAGATAAGTTTGAGCCCATATCTCGTTGAGGGTCTTCCTCTTTTTTGCTACCCTCTACTTTATTAAGTATAATGTCATTTTCCAGGGATTGGTCTGTCATGATAACATGGCCACTTTTAAGGAGCATTCTGGATGTTCTTCCTCCAAGACAGATATGTTTGTTCTTCTGGAAGTCCATGGTATATTTAATGTTCTTTGCCAACACCATAATTCAAACTTGTCAGTTCTTTTCTGGTCTTACTTATCCATTGTTCAACTTTCTAATGCATATGAGGCAATTGAAAATACCGTGCTTAGATCATGTACCTTAATCATAAAAGTGGTATCTTTGCTTTTTTAAATTTTAAAGAGGTCTTTTGCAGCAGATTTGGCCAACTTGCAATAGAGTTGACTTCTTGACTGCTGCTTCCATGAGCATTGATTAGTGATCCAAGTAAAATGAAATTCTTGACAATTTCAATATTTTCCCCATTTACCATGATCTTGCTTATTGATTCAGTTGTGAGGATTTTTTTTTTTTTTTAAGTGCCTCAAATTGTCTTCCCTTTCAGCATGCAAGGTTGTGTCATCTGCATATCACAAGTTGTTAATGAGATTTCTTCCAGGCCTGATATTATATTCTTCTTCATATAGTCTGGCTTCTTGGATTATTTGCTCAGCATAAATAATGAATAAGTATGGGGAAAGGATACATACCTGGCACACACCTTTTCTGATTTTAAAGAACACAGTGTCCCTTTGTTCCATTTGAATGACTGCCTCTTGTTCAATGCACAGTTTCCACATGAGCACAGTTAAGTGTTCTGGAATTCCCATTCTTTGCAATATTATCCATAATTTATTATGATCCACACAGTAAAATGCCTTTGTGTATTCAATAAAACACAGCTAAATATCTTACAGGTATTCTCAACTTTCAGTCAAGATTCATCTGACATCAACAACGATATCCTTTGTTCCACATCCTCTTCTGAATCCAGCTTGAGTTTTGTCTGTTCTCTGTTGATATACTGCTGTAAGCATTTGTTAATTATTTTCAGCAAAATTTTGCTCCTGGTAGAAAGTTTTTATGCTTTTATGATTTCTTAGGCTGTTTATTTCCTCCTGTGAGTTAATTCACCTGAGTTTGACTCTCAGTGGCGATCCATTTCCTTCAGAGTATGAAAGAGGCAGGTTTCCTTTCAGGGATAAGATCCTGACTCAAAATTCCTGAGGCATTTTATCCTTTGTCATTAGTATTCTTCACTTTCCCTAGAGTTGAGAATTATGTAGTATGGAAAAAGCAACACCTTGTTTTTGAAGGCTAGTTTCTAGCATTGTTGAGATGTTGGTTAATTACTTTGTTAAGAATTTTGTAGGAAGCTTCTGGTCCCTGTGCAGTGCTTTACCCATGTCTAAGATTTTATAACCATCATTAAATACTTTTGTCCAAATTGTCACTACTTCTCTCAGGGATAATTATAGCTAGAAATACTAGCCTTAAGGTTGCAACTGGGAGACTACAGATCAAGTATTTTTGTATGGCCCATTCAGTATTTCTTTTAGTGGAATTAATGGTGACATTTAAAAATCAGGAGATTTCACATTTAAAATGTAGATTTTGTGTTTCTCTTGAAAAATGGAAAGTGCTGGCCAACTGGGTCTGCTTTCATTCATGCTGGCAGTTGGCTGGGTAGTAACTGGCTTGTTTAGAAAGGACAAGTCTGTAGTTTACACCTTCCACACCAAGCTTGATTCACTCATTTGTGTGACCTATGTGGTAATGGTCAGCATTAGAGTTTGCAGCTTTTATGAGTCTAGACACAGAGCTTCCATCTAATTAAGTAACAGTACTGCCATATGATATGTTCCTCATCTCTGTTTTTCTTTTTCTCATCTTCTTTCCTCTGTCCAACTTATTCTCATCTCATGCTTGTGTGTGCATATGTATTTTTGATAGATTTTTACCCATAGGCCAAAATATACATCATGATGTACCTCCCTTCAAATGAACATATTTAAAATATAGAATAATATAAAAACTTAAATATTTGTTGCAGTTCATGATTATTCCTTGCCATTGTTATGTTTGACATTCTCTCACAGGCACAATTTTTAAAATCAAATTTAATGTTATTTGGAAGAAAAGCAACCATGCTACAGAATAGAGGAAGCAGGGTGTATCTATCAATTTATGGTACATGCAGAATGATCATCATTTGAACTGGCTTTGGAGGGACGACCTCAATGTCCTCTAATATCTCTCCTCAGTTGATGCTCTGGTGACGATACTACCATCTATAATATGTATTATATATATATTATATATCTATGTATATAATCTGTATGTGTGTGTGTGTGTGTGTGTATACATATATATATATATATATACATAGTTTTGAAGGGAGCAGAAATTTTGTTTTGAGAACTAAGTTACTAAAAACTCCAGTTTCCCCCCACTGTTTCCACCCTTTTCCCACACATTTATCCTACCTTTCTGTGTATCCTGGGACTTGCCCCTTCCTCCTCCTCCATTAACTAGTAGCTTAATTTGTACTTTATTTTAGAATGAGGGCTGGGTGAGAACCAGAGGGAAAAATGATCCAGCTTTGATTATGTGGGTCATTTCAATCAGCATTCTTTATCTCCTATCACTAATCTGATATCTTATTTAACAAAATGATATGGGTTGATTCATAAATGAATAGATAATAGATGACACAGGAATGTGGAAGCAAAGCACTTACTGAGGACTGGGGTGGATAAATGCACTGGTTAAGTGTTTGGCTGCTAACCAAAATGTTGGCTGCTAATTGAAAGATTCGAACCCACCAGTAGCTCTATGGGAGAAGGATATGACAGTTTGCTTTTGTAAAAGTTTGCAGCCTTGGAAGCCCTTTGGGGTTGTTTTGCTCTGTCCTATAGGGTCACTATTATTTGGAATTGACTCGACGATGACAAGTTTGGTTTGTTTTTTTGGAGGAGGATAGAAAAGTATGAGATTCATGGAAGAGGAAAAACTTGAGTTTACTACAAAGGGAAAGTAGTACACCTACCCCTTACTTACTGACTATCTCATTATCTGACATTTCACATTTACAACAATAGTAAAAAATCTACTATTTTTCACATTAACAATGAACGTCTGACAGTAACAAACTCTGAGTTGCAAGGTAAGATTAATGCTGACTCTAATGGGTTTTTTGATAGTTTTTATGATGGTTAAAGTTGTGTATTACCTTGGCTGGGTCATGAGTCTCAATGGTTTGGCAATGATGTAATGATGGAACTTGGGTGTTATGTAAAGAGGTAGTTATCCTCCATTTTGTGATCTTATGTGTTCATCCTCCATTTTTTGCATAACACCGATTTTTGCATAACATCTTGGTCTTTGGAACATACTGATGTCGATAAGTAAGGAGTGAGTGTATACGGTAAGATTTGGAGATCAAGATTTCAGATAAGAGGTTAAGATAGGGGAAAAACTGAGCAAGTCCTGGATTTAGTAATCTGCATAGCATGTTTAGATGAACAAATCAATTTGGTTGCATAAGAAAGAGTATGCACAATACAGAATTATAGATTAAGTGGAAAAGTTAGGAAAGGGCAATACAATATTGGGCTTTGAAGAAAAAGTATGGCATTTTTTTTTATAACCAACCAGTAAAAGTTTTTGAACAGAGGAGGCTAGTATCTTCAAAGTGACAGTTTAAGAAGATTATAAATTAAGAAGAAAATTTAATCTCTAAATTAGGAGACAGTTTAAAGGAAGATCCAAAACAAGAAGGCTAGTATGAGACTTTTGCATGTTATGAATATGAGGAAATTGTTCAGTGATGGTCAAGAAAGATGTTAAGAAACACAGAGATATGAAACATGTTCAGAAGGAAAAGAGAGTCGTGAGTGGTAATGGTAGTTTCAAGGTGTGGCTTTGGTGATTAGGAAGCTGATGAGACCCCTGATGTAACTGGGGGCCACCTGGAAGAAAGATGAAGATCACTGTTTACATGTTGGATTTGAGAAATGGTAGCTTACCACATGAAGATTCAGAGCACAGGACTGGAATTGAGAGACTGGTTCTCAGAGGAGAAGTCAAGGCCAACTCTACTGTTATCGTAGTCAGTGAAGCTTTGGGAATGAAAGAGGTTTCTGAAGATGGTGTGTAGGAGAGTTGATAGCTAAGGAATCAGTATCAACATTGGCCTGTTTAGTACCTGGGAGAGGAAGTAGAGTCTGGAGAAGATGGTAAAAGAGCAGAGCAGTCAAGGACCCTAAAACAATTGGCAGTATTTGGGATCACCTATTATCAACTCAGCTGAATGATAGTTATAATATTGTTTTCTGACAATCTAACAGACTGAGCCTAAGTATTTAATGATATTCAGTGACGATGACAGTTTAACTAGATCAAAATTCAGGCAGGCATAGTAGTCAATTATAGAATCTCTAGAAGTCTCTGTCTGGTTTCTCATTTCACCATTCCCAGTCAGTATTTAAAAATACTGAATGGTGCCTAATTGCACACTGTACAAATTCTGACTCTAAGACTTTATGTAACTGGACTCCAGGCATTATGCATTGAAGGGAATTTATTCAGTCAAGAAAAATCAGGGGTAGGAGATAGAGATTTAGGAGGGTGGCCAGACCAATATGTTTATCTTACAAATTAGAAAGATTTTTTTTTGACTTGTCTATTAACTGTAGTAAGTGATAGACCATGCACTTTATTGTGATAAAGAGACATTTTGAGACATTTTAGCTATTTATGGTGTGATTACTTTTATTATTGTAAGTATGTCTCACCTCATATAATAAAGATCATGTGGCTATAACCTATTCTCAAGCTTATATTATTCTAAACAGGAATTCAGAACACTTTACAAGCAGACAGCTGTGTAACTTTATTTTCCTTCATAAGAAACATAGATGCAAAGCAGGAACATTTTATACATACTATAAAAAGAAAGAGAAAACTTTTGAGAAGAAGTCTCCAGAAGTTAGATTCAAAGTCTGGAAGATCTGTAAGGGCAAGCATATTATAGGTTAGAAATAGTTAACAGGACTAGAGAGACTCAATGTAAATTAGTTTTCTATTTCTGCAGTTGAATTGGAAATTACAGCCTCTTTCTAGGTTTTTCTTTTCTTTTTTTAAAAAGCAGCAGAAATTCTTGCAATTATTACTTTTTTAGAACTGAGTCACAAGAAATTTGAGTCAGTGAAACTTAGATCTGCAAGGAACTGCTGGGTGCTCTCTCTTCAGAGAAAGAGAATGAATTAATAAATAACATTTTAATAATAAATAAAACACTTAGGAATTTTCCATATTATTTTATTGAAATTGAGAGTTGCAATGAATGGCATGCATTTAACTTTCACTTATTAAGAGCTTAAAGTGACTGGGGATCCAGAAGTCAGTTACTAGTTCCTGTCCTTCCAGGACTTGGTTAGCCTGTGAAAGGCCATCTGTGTGTGTGTGTGTGTGTGTGTAAAAGAATAGAAGACTTCCTGGTCTTTCTTAATCATCATTGTACCTGATTTCTCAATACCACCAAAAAGTAGTATGTTTTACTATTCCATTGTAAAGATAAATGTCAGACACAACTAGTTAATGGTGGTATAAGGGTTAGACTCTCAGCACCTACATGGAAGGAAATTCTTGTGTCATTGGAAATTAATGAGCATTCTGATAGTGTGGAACTTAGTTTTGTCATCAGGTAGGATCCTTCGGCCCATGTGTGCTGCCTTTTGTTCTTAGTAATCTCACTTGTTAGAAGAGAAAATTTAATTGTAGCCCCAATGTAGTAATGTAGACTGTTACTGCTCACCAGTGCCTGGTTTTCCTCTCTGCAGAAGTATGGTACTTCCTGGTCCTCAGGAAATCAGCTTTGGACCTGTGCCACACATTAATAGGATAGACACATGTCACTTTGGGGCAGAAGTTTTAAAAACTAGAGCATGCTTTTCCGTACCACTTTTTCCTCTATTTTGTTGGCTGTCAGGCATTTGACTACTAACCAGAAGGCTGATGGTTCAAACCCACCAGCCACTCCTCAGAAGGAAGATTGGACAATCTACTTCCATAGTGATACTGTCTCAGTAATCCAAAGAGGGGTCACTATGAGATGACTCCAACTCGACGGCAGTGAGTTTGTTTTTTTTTTTTGTTTGTTTGTTTGGTCATCCTCTAGAGAGTACCTACTTCCTCAGCCTGGGCTGAGAATGAGAATTATGACAGAATTCTACTCTGTATGTCAGCAAGACACACACAGAGGATGTCCATATGATGGACAAGCAGTGTGAAGAAGAACAAACCTTTGTTAAGCTGCTGGGATTTTTAGGTTGTTTGTTACTCCAGTATAATTTAGCATACCTTAATTGATGCAAGAAGATATTCAACCCTTTGTTAAATGTTTAGATTATAAATACATATTTATTTTAAGATTAAATTATTTTATTTTTTTATATAAGCATTCATACATGAAATATTTCTATAATGTATATTATTATGTGCATTTTATATATGTATATATATATATATATATTTGCATAGATAGATAAAGGAACTCTCATGGTGCAGTGATTAAAGCATTCAGCTGCTAACAAAAAGTCAGCAGTTTGAACCCACCAGCCACTCTATGGGAGAAAGATGTGGCAGTTTGCTTCTGTAAAGATAACAGCCTTGGAAAATCCATGGGGCATTTCTCTGTCTTACATGGTTGTTATGAGTATGAACTGACTAAATGGCAGTGGGTTTAGTTTTGGATATTTATATGTAGGTAGGGAGAGCAATGGAGGAATGGAGAGAGAGAAAGAGAGATGGCAGAGAGTAACCAAATGAATGTTGTTTTTGTTAGGTGACATACAGTAGGTTTCAACTCATAGTGACCCTGTGTACAATAGAACAAAATACTGCCTGGTCCCGTGTCACCTTCAGAATTATTTCCATGCTTGAGCCTATCATCACACCCACTTGCATCAATCCATGTCATTGAGGGCTGACCCTCCATTTACCCAGCATGATATCCTTCTCCACGGAATGTCTATCTGACATCATGACCAAAGTATAAGAAGTCTGCCCATTCTCATTTCTAAGGAGGATTCTGGTTGTTCTTCTTCCAAGACAGAATTGTTCATTCTTCTAGCAGTCCTTGGTATATTCAGTATTCTTCACCAAAACCGCAATTCAAATGTATCAATTCTTCTGTGGTTTTCCTTATACATTTTCCACCTTTCACATGCATATGAGGTTATTGAAAATACCATGGCGTGGATGAGGCACACCTTAGCCTTCAAAGGACATCTTTTCTCTTAAAGTTTAAAAAGTCCTTTTGCATCAGATTTGCCCAATGTAATATTTCATTTGATCCCTTGACTGCTGCTTCCACGGGTGTTGATTGTGGATCCAAGTAAAATGAAATCTTTGACAGCCTTGATCTTTTCTCTATTTGTCATGATGTTGCTTATTGGTCCAGTTGTGGGAATTTTTGTTTTCTTTATGCTGAGGTGTAATTCATACATACAGTATGGATTACCAGATGAATAGAAACCTAAAAATGTGAGGGTGTTTGCCATTAGGTAGGTAACTGTGACTCTGAGCAAGTTTTATTTCTGAAAACCTTAGATTTTTCCTCTGTAAACTGGTATAAGTACTTGCCACACAAGGTTGTTATGACTTTAAATAATGAAGTTAAAGCATCTAGCACATAGCAGACACTTGACAAAAACTCCTGGGGGGGTGTAGATTTTGGATCTGATGGATTGCACATGTAATATTCTTTCATTACCCTGGAGACTTTCAAAGAGCTTCAATATATGTACAACATCAATAAAACAAAATGGGTTCATGGCTTACCTCTGAGCCCAGGCAGAGTCCAGCCATTGGATTTATCCTTCAATTTGTCTTCATAGTCATATGAACAATCTAAAATTAAATTATCATTTAGATTTTTTTAAAAGAAGGACCCTTCAGCTTTGCAGTAGCACAACTTTGCATCAGTGATTTTTTCCCCTGAGATTTCTAATCATGAACTTTGAGAACCAGACTATTCTTTGCCTTCAAAAGAACTGCTATTTTTTGTAGCAGCTGCAAAAAAAAGGAGGGGGGGAGGGGCAATGAATGTTCAAATGCAAGCTGGCATTCACAGTCCGCGTACACACCCTCAGCAGATGGACATGCTAATAGAGACCATGGATGTGTATGATAAACTGGCAAATTTGGTGGCAAGGCTGGAGGGGGCTGGCCACCTGATTACAGAGCCAGGGCTTCTGCACAATAGCTCCCCAGGGTTACTTTTCTTCAGAGATGGCTTTGAGTCCTGTTCCCTCCAAGTGGGGTGGAAACTAAGCAGAAGTCTCTGATTCCAGACTGATACTAGGACTCTGGAGCAGGTGGAAAGGTAGATAGGAGCTGCTCTTAAGGTGGAGGGAGTATGGCCAGGTGCAGGAATATCTGACCTGGGAAAGGTTCACTGGGACTCAGAACCTTTTGCAATGACAAGGGGTAGCTGGTCATGAGAAACCCTAAGGGCCTCTTGCCCTCAGGCACTTTGACCAGGACAATCTAGGGAGATTTTGAAAGTTTAGAGTTTTGCCTGGAATTCCTCCCAAGAAAGCCTACACTGTATTTTGAGCCTCTGTGTCTTGGGATGCATTTGGTGACTTTTTTTTTTTTTTTAATTTGGC
This sequence comes from Orycteropus afer afer, assembly GCF_000298275.1. Taxonomy (NCBI): domain Eukaryota; kingdom Metazoa; phylum Chordata; class Mammalia; order Tubulidentata; family Orycteropodidae; genus Orycteropus; species Orycteropus afer. The sequence goes on along the minus strand of NW_006921664.1, from coordinate 2,972,184 downwards.
CTGGTTATAATGTCACCAGTTTCATTTCTTAGTTTGGTTATTTGCTTTTTTTTTTTTTTTTTTTAATTTGGCCAGTAATGATTGCTTGACTATTTATTGTCACTTTGCTAATAGAGATCTGTTTGTAACTGCTTTATTTTACCATTTCAGCCCTTTTGTGTGTGTGTGTATGAGGAATTTTTTTGTTTGGTTCTTTGTTTAATCTTTGTATTTTAAGTGAGACTTTGGAAGTAGGACTGTGTGCGGTGGCAGCGAGGATTGTGAGTTTTCCCTGACTTCAAGCCGTATAAGGGAGGGGAAAGTTGGATGCAATTTTTTTCCTTCTTTTTGAAATTGAGGGATGTTTCTCATGCTTGTTTTTCAAATAATTTGTTAGATTTTCTGCAGTATCTTTTGCCAGCGCCTGCCACCAAACCCAAAAAACTAAACTCACTGTGATTGAGTCAAGACCCCCTTTGGGTTTCTGAGGCAGTAAATCTTTATGGAAGTAGATTGCCCAGTCTTCCTTCTGCAGAGTGGCTGCTGATGGGTTTGAACCACCAACCATCTGGTTAGCAGTGAAATGTCTTAGGCACTATGTCACCAGAACTCCTTAGCATCTGCCACAGAAGAGGGAAGTCATACAATGTCTCCAGGGAGACTGAGTGGTTGGTATCTTCTACATGCTGGAGCAGGATGGACCATGCTGCCTCTGTGTGTACTCCTGTAATCAGTAGAAGAGAGCAAATCTCCAGCCTTGAGCTACAAGCTCCACCATAACCATGATCATGGTCATCTCCAAACATAAGCCTCCTCAGGAAGAACTGAGGCCACATTTCTCTTCTCTCTATATAAGACATTCTAGCTGTAGGTGTCCCATAGACTCTGAACAAGGAATGCACTTGCTTACACATTGGCTTGGGCCCAGAGGGGCAAGCGTTTTCTCAAGGACTAGGGTGCCTAAGGCACTTGACTACTAACCAGAAGGCTGGAAGTTCAAACCCACCAGCCACTCCTCGGAAGGAAGGTTGAGCAATCTACTTCCATAGTGATACTGCCTCAGAAACCCAAGGAGGGGTCACTATGAGTTGTGTCCGACTCGATGGCACATAACAACAACAGGGTGTCCTAGGTGCTGTGCTGTCTTCTCCTAGGCCTGGCCCTGCTCCCTTCTGCCACAGCCTGGGGGTATCATACTCTGACAGGACTGATCTCCATCAGTGTACTTTTATAAGGGAGATCTATCAGTGTACTTCTTGGCCACCATATTAAACTTGTTGTTCAAGAAGTAACTGTGAATGGACACACATTTTCCTTTGAACATAGTTCCAGGAAATCTTTCAGGAAGTGTCTAGGACACCTATGATAGTTAAGTTTGTGTGTCAACTTGGCTAAGCCTGGTTGAGTGACTGGGCAGCTGGATGTAGCAGTCCGCATGATGAGACTGGTAATCAACTCCATGGTGGAATCTACTGTGAGCAACTGAGTAGCTGCCTTAGAGTTGTGGTCTGCTTCCTGTATATAATGAGAAGTCTTGGGGAATGGTCTCTAGCTTATGGCATGCTTGAACCCTGCATGTAGCCGTGTCATTGTTCAGCAGCCTGCCATGCTCTGCTGACCTTGGGACCTTTAATGGACTTGAATTAATGACTTGCCATGTGGTTTGGTATTATCAGGAATGTGTCTTTTTACTCGTCAGCCTTGGGCTTATCAGCCTCAGCAGTGAGCAGCTGTCTGAGTGAAGAAAAGTCTCTAGCTTCAGTGGGCTGGGAGCAGGAGGCAGAGCTGAAGGCCAAAGCTGAAGGGCTTTCACCCAGCCCCTAGAGCCTGGCACTTTGAACTCAGACTTAAAGCCTCCAAACTGTAAGAAAATAAAGCTCCTGTTTGTTTAGGCCATTCCATTTGTGGTATATTCTTGTCAGAGTGTCACTAGGTAACCAAAACAATGCCTTCGCTCCATAATTTGTCTAAACTAATAGTTAATTAGTGGTAGCTAGACTCAGAAGAAGGAAGAGGCCATCCATTTCCCAAAGAATTGGCTGGTGAAAACCTTATGAATAGCAGTGAAACACTGATATATTACTGGACAACTGTATTAATAGCCCTGAAACATTGTTTGATACAGTGCTAGAAGATGAGCCCCTCAGGTCATAAGGTACTCAAAATACAACAGGGAAAGAGCTGGCTCCTCAGAGTAGAGCTGACCTTAATGATATGGATAAAGTAGAGCTTTCAGGACCTCCATTTGCTAATGTAGCACAACTCAAAATGAGAAGAAACAACTGCAAACATCTATTAATAATTAGAATATGGAATGTACAAAGTATGAATCTAGGAATATTGGGAGTTGTCAAAAATGAAATGGGATGCATAAAGATTGATATCCTAGGCATTAGTGAGCTGAAATGGACCAGTTTTGGCCATTTTGAATCAGACAACCATATGGTCTACTAAACCAGGAATGATAAATTGAAGAGGAATGGTGTGACATTCATCATCACAGAGAATGTTTGAAGATCTGTCCCAAAGTACAATGATGTCAGTGATAAGATAATATCCATATACCTACAAGGAAGGCCAGTTAATACTGCCATAATTCAAATTTATGCACCAACCACCAAAGCCAAAGATAAAGAAATTTAAGATTGTTACCAACTTCTGCAGTCTGAAATTGAACATGCAATCAAGATGTGCTGATTATCACTGGTGACTGGAGTGCAAAATTTGGAAGCAAAGAAGAATCACTGGTAGTTGGAAAATTTGGCCTTGGTGATAGAAATAATGCTGATGATCACATGATGATCACAAGACCAATGACTTACTCATTGCAAATACTTTTTTCAACAACACAAATGGTAGCTATACACATGGACTTCACCAGATGGAGTATACAGAAATCAGATTGACTACATCTGTGGCAAGAGGCAATGGAAAAGTTCAATATCTTCAGCCAAAATAAGGCCAGGAGCTTATTGTGGAGCACACTATCAAGTGCTTATATATAAGTTAAAGATGAAGTTGAAAACAATTAAAACAAGCCTATGAGAGTGAAAATATGACTTTAATTATATCCCTCCTGAATTTAGGGATCATCTAAAGAATAGATTTGATACACTGAACACCAGTGACCAAAAACCAGAGGAATTGTGGGATGACATCAAGAACATCATCCATGAAGAAAGAAAAAGGTCATTAAAATACAGAAAAGGAAGAAAAGTCCAAAATGAATTTTAGAACAGACTCTAAAACTTGCTCTTGAAAGGAGAGTAGCTAAAGCAAATGGAAGAAATGACAAGATAAAAGAGCTGAACAGATGATTTCAAAGAGCTGCTTGAGAAGTGAGTCAATTATTATAATGAAATGTGCAAAAACATGGAGTTAGAAAGTGAAAAAGGAAGGACATCCTTGGCATTTCTCAAGCTGAAAGAACTGAGGAAAAAAAAATTAAGCCTCGAATTGTAATATTGAAAAATTCTATGGGCAAAATATTGAATGATGCAGGAAACATCAAAAGAAGATGGAAGGAATACACAGAATCATTGTGCCAAAAAGAATTGGTTGATGTTAATCCATTTCAGGAGGTGGCATATGATCAAGAACCAATGGTATGGAAGGAAGAAGTCGAAGCTGCATTGAAGGAAGTGATGAAAAACAAGGCTCCAGGAATTGACAAAATACCCATTGAGATGTTTCAACAAACGGATGCCACACTGTAGGTACTCATTTGGCTATGCCAGGAGATTTGAAAGACAGTTACCCAGCCAACTGACTGGAAGAAATCCATATTTGTACCCATTCCAAAGACAGGTGATCCCACAGAATGTGGAAATTATTGAATAATATCATTAATATCACATGCAAATAAAATCTTACTGAAGATAATTAAAAAATCGTTGTAGCAGTATATTGACAGAGAACTTCCAGAAATGCAAGGTGGATTTAGAAGAGGACATGGAATGAGGAATATCACCGCTGATGTCAGATGGATTGTGTCTGAAAGCAAAGATGTTTACTTGTGTTTTATGGATTATGCAAAAGCATTTGATTGTGTGGATCATAACAAATTGTGGATAACATTGAGAAGAATGGGAATTCAAGAACACTTGATTGTACTCATGAGGAACCTGTGCATAGATAGACCAGGAGGCTGTCATTCGAACAGAACAATGGGACACTGCATGGTTTAAAATCAAGAAGGGAGTGCATCAAGGTTGTATCCTTTCCCCATACTTATTCAATCTATATGCTGGGCAAATAATCTGAGAAACTGGACTATATGAAGAAGAACGTGGCATCAAGATTGGAGGAAGAATCATTAACAACCTGCGATATACAGGTGATACAACTTTGCTTGCTGAAAATGAGGATGACTTGAAGCACTTAATGATGAAGATTGAAGACTATAGTCTGCAGTATGGATTAGACCTCAAAATAGAGAAAACAGAAACCCTCACCACTGGACCTATAAGCAGCATTACAATAAATGGCAAAATGATTGAAGTTGTCAAGGACTTCACATTACTTGGTTCTACAATCAACACCAATGGAAGCAACAGTAAAGACATTAGATGACATATTGCATTGGGCAAATCTGCTGCAAAATATCTCTTTCAGGTGCTAAAGAGCAAAGATATCTCCTTGAGGACTAAGGTGTGCCTGATACAGCCATGGTATTTTCAACCACCTTATATGCATGTAAGAGCTGGACAATGAATAAAGAAGGCTGATGAAGAGTTGATGTTTTTGAGTTATGGTGTTGGTGAAGAATGCTGAAAGTACCATGGACTGCTAACACATCTGTCCTGAAAGAAATGCAGCCAAAATGCTCCTTGGAAGTGAGAATGGTTGGACTTCGTCTTACCTACTTTGGTCAAGTTGTCAGAAGGGACTATTCCCTGGAGAAGGATATCATGGTTGGTAAGGTGAAGGGTCAACGAAAAAGGGGAAGGCCCTCAACAAGATAGATTGACACAGTGGCTACAACAGTGGGTTCAGGTATAGTATCACGGGGCTGGCACAGGCCCGGGTAGTGTTTTGTTCTGCTATACATAGGGTCACTATGAGTCAGACCTGACTCGATGACACCTAACAACAACAACAACAGAACTACTTTCATAGCCCTGGTGATGCAGTGGTTATGTGCTTAGCTGCTAACTGAAAGGTTTACAATTGAAACCCACCAGTTGCTCTGCAAGAGAAAGATGTGGCAGTCTGCTTCTGCAAAGATTACAATCTTGGAAACTGTTCTTTAAAGATTACAACCTTGGAAACCATATGGCACAGTTCTACTCTGTCCTGTAGGATCACTAACCCAAAAGAAAGAAAGAAAGAAAGAAAAAGCCAAACTCACTGCTGCCAAGTTGATTCCGACTCATAGTAACCCCTCCTTGGGTTTCCGAGGCGATATTTCTACAGAAGTAGATTGCCCAGTCCTTGTTCCGAGGAGTGGCTGGTGGGTTTGAACTGCCAGCCTTCTGGTTGGTAGTTAAGTGCCTTAGGCACTACTCCACCAGAGCTCTGTGGCAATGGGTAGAACTATCCTCAAGAGCATCTACTTTTTCTACAGGAAGCCAACACCATCTTGCTAGAACTGGTGAAGGGAATAGCTTTCATGTGCTCACTGTCAACTGATTTCCTGATTTTTATTGGAATGTGACCTTTACCTAGCCTTAGGAAACTTTTTGTTTTGTTGACTATTATCAAGTCTGCCTCACCTCATGATGACTCCATATACAATAGAACAAAACTCTGCCTGGTCTTGTGCAATCGCCATGATCAGATGCAGGTCAGACCATTGTGATCTCCAAGTTTTTTTTTTTTTTTAAAAAAAAAACATTTATTCTCCCTCGTCTCCCCTTCCATCCCTGGTCATCAACAAAGAAAATTTCCTTCCATATGTAAACCTTTCCTTAACTTTTTACAGTAGTGGACTAATACAATATCTGTTCTTCTGTGACTGACTTATTTCACTCAGCATAATGTCCTCCAAATTCATCCACATTATGAGATGTTTTGCAGATTCTACATTGTTCTTTAGTGTTTTGTAGTAGATCTACAGATTTTTTGTTGGTTGATTATTTAAAGTCTATAACAAGGTCTTTCTTCCTAGTCTGTCTTAGTTTGGAAGCTCCACTGAAACCTGTTCAGTATCATAGCAACATGCAAGCCTCCACTGACAAATGAGTGGTGGCTACACATTAGGTGCACTGACTGGGATTGAACCAAGTCTTTCAGACGGGTGGCAAGCATTCTACCATTGAACCGCAAAGGCCTTATTTAGGAGACTTGTTTCTTTTCGGTGCCATCAAGTTGATATTCAACTCACAGAGACCCAATGTGACTGAGTAGAGTTGCCTCTTAGGGTTTGCTAGGCTATAATCTTTATGTGAGCAGACCATCAGGTCTTTTCTACTGTGGAACCACTGTGGGTTCAAACAATTGACCTATCAGTTAACAGGCGAATACTGCACTATCGTGGCTCCTTAGGAGTTCAATGATACCAAATTCCTAATAAAGTTCTATGGCATAAGCCAGTTTCATGGACAAGTTCTGACCTGAGAAATCTCTTCAAAGCAAACTATGGCAGCATCAGAATATAGAAGATAGCAAGACGCTATCTTCTAGAAAACTCAGATCCTTTGCTTCATGGTTCAGCTGCTTATATTCACTGCAGGGACTCTTTCCACATGTCTAACATGTATAACATGTAACATGGCTGAAAAATGTTACCTGACCCTGAGGCAAAGAAATTGTTCTGCTATAAATAAACTGATACACCCAGTAAACAGCCCCAGCATCAGGAGAGTGTGCCCTTTCTGAGCCTGGTATATCTATGCATGTGTGTGTGTATGTGTGTGTGTGTGTGTGTGT
>NW_006921664.1:2952044-2965088 GCF_000298275.1 Orycteropus afer afer | reverse complement strand
ACACACACACACACACACACACGTATATAATCTCCAGCAGAAGTGCTAGTGTTCTGGTCACCAATCACAACAGCTGGCATACTCACCACTCACTGATTTCTCACTTCTTATGTTAACAGTAGACATGAGTTTGTAGAGATTAACCCTTTACTTGGATTTCTGTATCTTTTTAGGGTTAGGGAGAAAAGTGAATGGAAAATGGCTTTGCAAGCTGACTTCAACTACTTCAAATTTACTGTAAGCTTTTTCACTTGTATAATAAATGCCTTGGTCATCCTATAGGCCTGCATGTACTCTGCTGAGAGAATTCTGTGTGTGGGGTATTACTTACCATTCAAGCTCAAATTGGTGGACAGAGCTCAGCACATTCTAATGGGTACAAGACTACCAATCAACAGCCAGTTAACATACGTAATGTGGAATATGTTTTATGCAGGACCTTTTAAGCCATTGTAATGTATTCAGCTTTTATTTTAAATAAATAAATAAAAATGAAGAAGAAGAGGAGGGAATTGATCAGAGAAATGGCAGTTTAGATATGTATCCTATCTGGATCACTCTGTGGCTAAGTTGAGAAGGAAATGAAGACAGCTAAGAGGCTATTGCAATAAATCCAGGTGACAGGTGGTGATGGCTTGGAGCTATGGAGATGTTGCAATTTGGTTAGTGTGGTAGTTAAATTTATGTGTCAGCTTGGCAGGGCCTGCTTTTGAGTGGCTGGGCAGCTGGATGTAGTTACTCCCCATGATTAGACTGATAATCAACTCCATGGTAGAATCTACTGTGAGCAGCTGAGTAGCTGCCTTAGGAAGGTGGTCTGCTCCCAGTATATAATATGAAGCTTTAGGAATGATCTGCAGCTTTTTGGCATGCTTGGACCCTGCATATAGTTGAGTCTTCATTTAGCAGCCTACCATTTTTCCTGCTGATCTTAGTACTGTTTCTGGCCTGCTGTGTTGTATGGTAATATTGGAACTCTGCCATTTTATTTGTCAACCTTGGGCTTGTTAGCCTCAGCAGCCAGCAGCTGCCTGATTAAAGAGACACCTCTAGCTCCAGTGGGCTGGGAACAAGAGGCAGAGCTGAAGCCCATGGTTGAGGGATTTTCCTCAGTCTCTATAGCCTAGCATTTTGAACTTGGACTTCTAGCCTCCAAAACTGTAAGAGAATAAAGTCCTGTTTGTCAAAGCATTCATTTGTGCTATTTTCTGTTAGAGCAGCACGAAGTAACCAAAACAGTTGGAATCTAGGTGGACTTTGAAGAAAGAGCTAAAATTAAGGACTGATTAATTGAACCTAAGGCATGAGAAAAAGAAGCCAAGGATGATCTCAGGGTTTTGATCAGCAACTAGTTGATAATATTCTCCACTGAGATGGAAAACAGTGGGAAGAAGAGGCTTGTATGAGACACTATTAGACATCTAAATGGAGACATTGAATAAGTAGTTAGATTTATGAATTTGGATTTCAGAGAAGAGGTGTGGTACCATGAATTACTTGCCACGGGCCTTCTAGCCTTTGTGACTCCTATGTAATGATTGGGTGGGACTATGCAAATAAGGTTCTTGTGGCCCAATTAGGGGATTGGACACTTGCTGATAATGCAAACTAGGTACATGGAACCCCTGTGGGGGTGGGACAATGCAGATAAGGTATTTGGATCTCTAACAAGGGTATTGATCAGCTTTGCTATCCTGTTAGGTTTAAGAGGGCCAATCCCAGATCAGAGAGGGGGATCTCTTTCCCATCAAGAAAGAAGACCCAGGAGTGGAGTGTATCCTTTGGACCTGAAATCCTTGCACTGAATCTCCCCAACCCAGAAGACACAGACAGAGCTGTAACACTTTGCTGAGATGGCAAGCAGCAGCAGCAGCAGAGAAATGGCAGCTGCAGAACCAGGAGAGCTGGCAGGAGACCAAGCAGGAGACAGCACAGTGGGCTTTTGGACCCACAGAGTAAGGAAGCTGAGAGTGTTCAGGCAGGAGGCTTACTAGCAGAGCAGGTGTCTCTGAACATGTATAAGCAAAACTAAAAGAACTTTGTAACACTTGTTTGAGCAGGGCAGAGGTGAAGGGGCTATGAAGCTGAGAGGCCAAGGGCCAGAAAGAGGCTGAGGGCCAGAGAGACGTATGCCTGCTGGCACAGCTGAGCAGAGACTGTACCGATTGAGGAACAGTTTCCCGAATTGTTTCTGATCCTGAATTGTAACCTGTTACTTCCCTAATAAACCCTCGTGTCCTAAGTATTGTCTGTGAGTTCTGTGTGGCCATTACAGTGAATTATCAAACCCAGTAGAAAAGTAGAGAATGCCTTGAGAGGCACAGTTGGAAAAATTGGTTAAAAAAAGGGTTGAAGATTAAGGCATGCCTGACCTCTGCCTCATAGGAATTAGCCTTGGGCTATTGTTGATCTTAATCCTCCTCCTCCTTGTGTAGTTAGAGAAAGTCAACTGATGCTACCCCCACACCATATTTCAAACTAGAGATATCAATTGCGATCATTAACATATCAGTACTATTTAAATCCTTGAGATGGAATGAGATTGTAAAGGGATTAGAAGAGAATATAAATGGAAAGGAGAAATGATTACTTAGTCCTGGGGCCCTTTAATGTGAAGAGACCCAGGAGGTAGGGAGCAAGACATTAGAGAAGACTATTAAGGAGTGGCTTGTTGTTGTTGTTGTTATGTGCCATCAAGTGGGACCCGACTCATAGTGACCCCTCCTTGGGTTCCGAGGCAATATCACTACGGAAGTAGATTGCCCCATCTTCCTTCCGACGGTTTGAACCGCCAGCCTTCTGGTTAGCAGTCAAGTGCCTTAGTCACTAAGCTACCAGAGTGGCCTGTATTAGAGGCAAATGAAAAAGTAGGTTCCAAGGAAGACGGATTAATCAAATGTCTCAAAAACTGCAGCTGTATCAGTTTATTTTCACAATGTAAGATCATTAGCGGGAGCTCTGGTGGCATGTCCTTATCAAGAAAAAAATTTGGGGCAATCATCTAATTGGACTGGGATTTTTAAAATGTAATTTTTATTAAATTTAGGGAAATATTTAGGAAATATTGATACATTGAAAAGATCTTATCCACCTCTTTATATTAAATCTTTACATTAAAAAAAAGTCTTCCCATTTTGTCTTATTTTTTCCACACATTTCATAAGTAGACATCAAGTGAAATTCTGCTGTGTATGGAGGATATCTGTGTGAGGAGGATTGATGGGCAGTCCTACTTCTTTGGACAAATTCAGTAGGGAATGAAAATGACAACAAATAATGTCAAAGATCTTTAGGAATGATTGAGCTAGGAAGGAGAACAAAGGTGAAAGAGCAAATTGTGAAGACCATCAGTTTCTGAGACTTGGCTTGGTATGAGGTGAGAGTTGTTTACCAAAATGTTGGTGGTTTCAGTCCATACAGATGCAACCCAGAAGAAAGGCCTGGTGACTTAATTCTGAAAAATCAACCATTGAAAACTCTATGGAGCAGTTCTGTTCTGACACACATAGGTCACTGTGAGTCAAGGTGGGGGTTGACTCTACAGCAACGAAGTTTCAATGAGGAAAGTTACTAGCATAGATACACTTGAGTTGAGGGCAAGAGATGTAGTGTGTTTTTTCTTGTGTCCACTTATTTTATTAATTTAAATTTTTGAATAATTAATACATTAACATAGTTCAAATTTAAATAGGTTTGAAAATGTTTACTGGGAAATGCTTCTGTCCCCCAGACACCTAGTTCTCTTTGGAGACAGTCAAGCTAACCAGATTCTTGAGTATCCTTCCAGAGATATCCTATGTACACAGTATTCTTTCTGCACTTTACAATACATGTCTATCTGACTGGGGTTTTAAAAGCTTGTGAGTGGCCATGAAAGGTGCAACTATTGGTCTTTATATATCCAGAACAAAGAAGAGTGAAGATAATCAAAGACACATGGAAATAATTAGACTTCATGCACCTCATCCTTCATGACCCTGAGACCAGAAGCACTAGACTGTACCCAGCTACCACTGCCAACTGCTCTGAAAGGGACCACAGATCCTGAATATAGTGGGAGAAAAATGTGGAACAAAATTCAAAATTGTTAAAAAGGCCAGGCTTACTGGTCAGATAGAGTCTCTTGGGATCCTCAGGACTATGGGCCTTAGTCATCTTCCTGACCTGGAGCTGAACTAACCCCCATGTTCAGCAAAACAATAGACAGGTCTGCAAAGTGAATAGGGAGCTCTGGTAGCATAGTGCTTAAGGTACTTGACTGCTAACCAGAAGGCTGGCGGTTCAAATCCACCAGCCACTCCTCGGAAGGAAGGTTGGGCAATCTACTTCCGTAGTGATACTGCCTCAGAAACCTGAGGAGGGGTCGCTTTGAGTCGGGTCTGACTCGATGGCACCTAACAACAACAACAATACAAAGTGAATAATACTAGGGAGGTAGTACTCCTTAGAAAATCGACCAATGGAGATCAAAGGGCAGCAGTTGCCTAAGGAAAATGTTCAGAAGGCAGGAAGGGTTAGGAAAGGAGGAGGACTGGAAGCTACAAACACAGGGAAGAAGTAGAATGAGTGATGTTACAATGAGGGGATTGCAATTAGTGACATGAAACAAAATGTGTAGGAATTGTTGAATGGGAACTGTTATACTCTGTAAACTTTCACCTAAATCACAGTAAAAAAAAATCTATCTAATATATTTTGGAGATCATTCTATGTTAGTATTTAAAGGTTCCTCCTTCTTTCTTGCTATGGTATAGTATTCCCTTAATGCATGTCTTATAATTGCTGAATGAATCGTGTAATACTGATTTCACATATTTGTGAGTAACATTTCTGAGCATTTTTTCTAATTACAAATACATTTCATTTTCTTTCTCTGTTTAAGATCTGCACTTTTAAAATTGAGGTATAATTTGTATGCAGTAAAATTCATGCAATAAATTGTTCTATATGGTTGGAATCTTCATTTCTCTATAGCCTAATGATTTGAGCTTATATCTATCTATCTATCTATCTATCTGTCTATCTATCTAAAGTATATATATACTTACTATTTCAGAAGTGACAATTTAAGTCTTGCCATTTAAAATATTATCAACTTAACTGAGTTATTATTTGAGTACAATAAAGAGCATCCATTTAAAGCATACAATCCAATTAGCTTTGATATTATAACTACCTTTGAGACCACTACTACAATCAAAATAAAAGACATTTTAACCACCTTCACACCCCTAAAAGATTCCTCATGTTCTAGTTCTTTTGTAAGTCTCTCCCTCTTCCGCCTCTGGCCCCAGGCAACTCCTGACCTACTTTCTGTCATTATAGGTTCATTTTCATTTTCTAGAATTTTGTGTAGGAGCTCTGGTAGCATAGTGCCTAAGGCACTTGACTGCTCACCGGACGGCTGGCGGTTCAAACCCACCAGCGCTCCTCGGAAGGAAGGTTGGGCAGTCATACTTCCGTAGTGATACTGCCTCGGAAACCCAAGGAGGGGTCACTATGAGTCGGGGCCGACTCGACGGCAAACAACAACAACAACAACAGAATTTTATGTGAAAGGAATCACACAGTATGGAATATTTTGCTACTGTTTTCAACTTAATGATTTTGAGATTCATCCATGTTGTTCAATTTATTAGTAGTTGGCTCCCTTTTTTTGCTGAGTAGTGTTCCATTGTATGGCTGTAGTACATTTTGTTTATTCACTCACCAGTTGGACATTTGAGTTATTTCCAATTTTTCACTATTATCAATAAAATTGCTGTGAACATTGATGTTCATGAGCATGTATGTTTTCATTTTTCTTGGCTAAATTCCTAGGAGCAGAATTGCTAACTCATATGGTAAATGCATGTTTTACTACTTCACATTCCTCTTTTGCTGCTATACCATATCTGCTGTAAGGTAGGTGAGGTCAAGGTGAAACTGGGACATTCATTCATTACTTGTGGGTAGGTAAGTAGATATACAGATAGATAACTGCTTTTAAATTGACTCCAATTCATGGCAACCTCATGTACAACAGAACAAAATGTTGCCTGGTCCTGCGTCATCCTCATGATTACTAGCATGTGTGAGTCTATCTTAGTGACAGTTATGCCAATTTGTCTCACCAAGGGGCTCTATCGCCATTGCTGGGTCTCCACTTCATCAAACATATTTTCCTCCAGATCCACCAGAGAGTGACCCTCTTGATAATGTGTCCAAAAGAAGTGAATCAGACAGTGTTGTGTTATAATTCATAATGTTTCCATTGGCTAATTTTTGGAGGAGATCACTGGGTCTTTCTTCCTAATCTGTCTTAGTCTGGAAACTCTGCTGAAATCTGTCCAACATGAGTAACTCTGTTGATATTTGAAATATTGGTGGCATAGTTTTCAGCATCATAGCAACATCCAAGCCACCACAGTACTATAAACTGTTGTTGTTATTTGCCATCGAGTCGGACCCAACTCATAGTGACCCCTCCTTGGGTTTCCGAGGCATTATCACAATGGAAGTAGATTGCCCGACCTTCCTTCTGAGGAGTGGCTGGTGGGTTTGAACTGCCAGCCTTCTGGTTAGCAGTCAAGTGTCTTAGACACTATGCTACCAGAGCTCCTCTACAAACTATAAACTAGTAGCTTTCTATTTTTTTTCTTTTTTTATTGTGATTTGGGTGAAGGTTTACAGAGCAAATTTGTTTTCCATACAGCAGTTCATACACATTTTGTTTCATGACATTGACTACAATTCTCCACATTGTAATAGCTCTCTTACCATTTCCTCCCTGTAGTCACCTCTTCCTTGTGTCCTTCTTTCCTATGCATCTCTGCCCCCCAGTCTATCTTCCTGTGCTTTCTAAATTTTTGAGAACAATATGGAACTTCTGAATCCATAAAAAATGTATTTATACCCTTGGACCCACTAAATCTACTCTTAAGCCATAATTCACTATGTAGCACTAGTCCAAATGCTACATTTGAAGGTCTAGGCCAAATTTACAAACACATGAAAGCATGATGTTTGTAATTCTATCTTCCAAGGAAGGCACATCAATCCTACTTCTCTAGTAAGTTGACCTTTGTGCAGACAAATGTTCTTTGTCCAAAAGGACACTAGGGAGATGATTCAGCAAAAGACATTCAAGGATTGTATTATTCTGAGACTTCCTAGCTTTGAATGTGATTTTAGTCTCTCAGATTTACCTGCTGCTTAAAGTTTTCTGACAACTTTTGCCTTTAGAAATTAGAGGAGCTTAAATAGACTACAACTGAAGTATTTACTAGGTTAAGAGACTTTGTCTTCAAATACTGCATCATTAACAAAGTTCTGCTGCCCCAGATTCTGGGTTGGAAATCTGGCCATTCTCAACTGTGGGACAGAGGGGAAAATAGGAGAATGCTTATAAAGTCTTGAAAGTCTCCCACACCACCAGAAACTGGATCTGTCTTCACTGATGTGCATCACATTCTGGCTAAAGTCATTGTCTTTAGTTTAAAATTATAAATCTATATTTAGTTAATGACTTACAATGAAATTATTACTTTTTATTTTTTGGTATATCTGCAAAGTAGAAGAATAATCCAATAGAATCTAGAGTGGAGAGAATAAGACAATTAGTAAATCTAAGATGGAACTGCTTAATATCCAGGAACAATTTAGTGGTCCTCAAGGATTCTGAATGGATTCATATATCTCAAGGAATATATATTCAGTGAACCATTTTCTGTAATACCAAGAAAGTATAAACAACCTCTCAGCTCATGATGTAATAGAAGGAAATTATAGTATTTTGTCATGTAATTATCTTGGGCTTCATTCTTTAGAGAAGCAAAACCAGTAAAGCTTACACATGTATCTCATGGAAATGGCTCATGTGGTTGTAGAGATTGGCAAGTCTCAAGTCCCTGAATCAGATTTTAGGCTAGAGGCTTCTTCTGACTCATGTAACTGCAGGGGCTGATGAACCCAAGATTGGCAGATCAGATGGCAAGCTGCTGGCCACAGGCTGCACAGGCTGATGAATCCAAGATTGCCAGGCATAACAGAGGCTGCTAGTTCACAGACTTTGAAGGCTAATGAATGCTAATATCAGCAGGCAATATGACAGGGCCACTGATTCAAGACCAAAGACCCAGAAGTCAGATGATGACTCAGACCAAAGGTCTCAGACCCAGAGGTCAGATGATGTCAAGACCAAAGACTCAGAGGTCAGATGCAAGATCCAGGTTGAATAAAAGGCAGAAACTTTTGCTAGAATGTCCCTATATATTGGGTGCAGGCCACACACCTGAGGAAACTCCTTTTCAACTGATTGGCTGCTCATAACTGCTCTCATCATGAAAGTGATCATATTATGTCAGATCTCATTGTAGTGGATGACCATATACTAACTATCAAACCACTGAGAATCCTGTCCTAGACAATTTGGCACACAACCTTAATATCACAGTAATGTTATCAATAAAGTGATCACTATTATAAACATGAAGCAATACAAAATTTTAATGGCAATTGGAATCCTATGTTTGCCACAATGTGAAAGTATATACGATATTGGAAGATAACATGCAAACATTTAAGAAGTAGTTTTGTTAGGGTAGAGGAACAAAAGATAGCATATATATAAAATTCATTCTTTGTTAGCTTTTCAATTCATGATGTAAATCTCCTTTCATCATTAGTTTGCACATCTGTGTAGATAACGTGTCAGCTTTAGGATGTGAATTGTGTAACAAAAAAACTCAGTATCTTTTTTTTCAAAAGTAACCTTAAGCATGTATTTAGAGCTTGGGGAGTGAAATTAGTCAATTATCATCATAGATATCAATTTGTTATTATTTGCTCACTTACTTCCATTTGTTGCTACTTTGCTTTAAATTAAAAGGTCAGTTTTTAAAACACTAAAAACCAGCTTAACTGACTAATAGTTGATGAGCTGAAAGAAAGAATAAAAAATAGAGTATCTATATAGGCAACATTAATTAAGAGTAAATTAGTGAAGGTATTGTTAAAAAACCAGAGAAACCTTTCTGCAATATATTCTAGGTAGGCAACAAATTCCACCTGAGACAATGACAAAAATATTAAAGTTTATGTAGTTGTTGTGGTGTTGTTAGGTGCTGTTGAGTCATCTCCGACTCATGGTGATCTTATGTATAACAGGATGAAACACTACCTGGTCCTGTGCCAGCCTCATGATCCTTGCTATACCTAAGCCATTGCTGCAGCCACCGTATCAATCCATCTCATGGAGGATCTTCCTCTTTTTCGTTGACCCTCCACTTCACCAAGTGTGATATCCTTCTTCAGAGAATGATCCCTTCTGACAACATGACCAAAGCAGGTGAGATGAAGTTTGGCCATTGTTGCTTCTAAGGAGCATTCTGGCTGCACTTCCTCCAGTACAGATTTGTTAGCTCTTTTAGCAGTCCATGGTACTTTCAGTATTCTTCACCAACACCACAATTGAAAAGCATCAACTCTTCTTCAGTCTTCCTTATTCATTGTCCAGCTCTCCTATGCTGTGATATTTGGATTTGTGTGTCAACTTGGCTGGACCACAATTCTGAGTGGTTTAAGCAGTTGTGATGTGGGTTATTCCCATGATGAGATCAGGATGTATATGTTTTGAGCAGCCAGTCGGGTGAAGGGAGTTTCCTTAGGGGTGTGGTCTGCTTCCAATATATTTATGGACATCCTGGGAAAAAGAGACACTCTTCTGTGGATCGGGATCCTGTTGTGTTGCTTATGTGCCATGAGTGAACAATCCACCATTCGGCCTGGAGATCTTGGATTCATCATTTGTTGGAATCAACAGCCCATATCCTGCCTGCCAATCTTGAGCTCCTCAGCCCCTGCAGCTGAGTGAGTCAGGAAAAGCCTCCAGCTTGACATTTGATCCAAGAGCTTGGGACTTGCCAGCTTCTATAAGGGTGTGAGCCATTTTCCTAAGATAAATTTCTTTTTCTCTACATGTATATATAAGCTTTACTGGTTTTGCTTCTTTAGAGAACCCAGCCTAACACACATCCAAATGAGGCAAATGAGAATACCATGGCTTGGGTTAGGTACACCTTAGTCTTCCAGGAGACATCTTTGCTCTTCAGCACTTTAAAGAGGTCTTTTGTAGCAGATTTGCCCAATGCAGTACGTCATCTAATATCTTGACTGCTGCTTCCATTGGTATTGATTGTAGAACCAGTAATATGAAATCTTTGACTTCAATCTTATCTCTGTTTATCATGATACTGCTTATTGGTCCAGTTGTGAGGATTTTTGTTTTCTTCATGTTGAAGGTAATCCATACTGCAGGCTATAGTCCTTAATCTTCATCAGTAAATGCTTCAAGTCATCTTCACTTTCAGCAAGCAAAGTTGTGTCATCAGCATATTGCAGGTTGTTAATGAATCTTCCTTCATATAATCCAGCTTCTCAGATTGTTTGCTCACCATACACAGTGAATAAGTATGGTGAAAGGATACAGCCCTGACACACTCCCTTCCTGATTTAAAACCATGCAGTATCCCCTTGTGGTGTTCGAATGACAGCCTCCTGGTCTATGTACAGGTTCTTCATGAGTACAATTAAGTGTTCTGGAATTTCCATTCTTCTCAATGTTATCTATGATTTGTTATGATACACATGGTTGAATGCTTTTGCATAGTCAATAAAGGATAAGTAAACATCTTTCTGGTATTCTTTGCTTTCAGCCAAGATCCATCTGACATTAGCTATGATATCCCTCATTCCACATGCTCTTCTGAATCCAGCTTGCATTTCTGGAAGTTCACTGTCAATATACAGTTGCAACCATTTTTGAATTATCTTTGATAAGATTTTACTTGCATGTGATATAAATGATATTGTTCAATAATTTCCACATTCTGTGGGATCACCTTTCTTTAGAATGGGTACAAATATAGATTTCTTTCAGTAATTTGGCCAAGTAGCTGTCTTCCAAATTTCTTGGCATAACCAAATGAGTGCCTTCAGTGTGGTATCTGTTTGTTGAAACATCTCTTCAGGTATTCCATCAATTCCTGGACCCATGTTTTTTGCCAATTCCCTCAGCACAGCTTCGACTTCTTCCTTCAATACCATTGGTTCTTGATCATATGCTACCTCTTGAAATGGATATATTAGAGTTTAATATAACATTATTGACCACTGGAGGTCAACCTAGGAAGGTCAAACACAAATATGCCATTCTCAAATAAGTTCCTTTTATCAAATGCCAGCTTTTCAAATTAGTAAATTTATAAATAACTGTTTTGATATTTTATTAATAATGGATTTGATCATATTGTGTTTAAAATAATGTACTCAGTCCCAGCTTCACTAGGGTTTAACCACTAAGCTATTAGCAAACAGTTTTTTTTTTTTTTAACAAAAAAAATTAATTGTTTTTAAAGATAAACCTTAGCAAATGTAAAAAGAGTTGCTTGAAAGTTCATTTTTATTAAACATTTTTTAGCTGTTTTGTCAGGTGCTGGAGAGTTAGTTACAATGCATAGAGACCCTGTGTACAAAAGAATGAAACACTGCCCAGTCTTACACCATCCATCCTCACAAACATTGGTATATTTGAAGCTATTGTTGCAGCCATCATGTTGAGCATCTTCCTCTTTTTCATTGACTCTCTAGTTTACCAAGCATGGGTCCCTTCCCTAGGGACTGGTCTCTCCTGATAATTTGACCAAAGTAGGAGAGCTGACCATCCTTACTTCTAAGGAGCATTCTGGCTGTATTTCCACAACAGATTTGTGCATTCTTCTTGTACTCTCAGATTATATTCAATATTCTCCACCAACACTATAATTTAAATACATCAATTCTTCTCTTTCCTTATTCATTGTCCAGCTTTTGCATGCATATGAGGTAATTGAAAACATAACTTAATATTCAAAGTGACATCATTGCTCTTTAACACTTCAAAGAGATCTTTTGAAGCAGACATGTCCAATGCAATATGCTGTCTGATTTCTTGAGTGCTGCTTCCATGGGCATTGATTATGGATCCAGGTAAACTGAAATCCTTGACAATTCCAATCTTTTCTCCATGTAACATGATGTTCCTTATTGGTCAGTTGTGAGGATATATATATTTTTTATTTATGTTGAGGTGCAATCCATACTGAAGGCTGTGGTTTTTTATCTTCATTAGTAAGTACTTCAAGTCGTCTTCCCTTTTAAGAAGCAGAGTTTTTTCATCTGTGTATCACTGGTTGTTAATTAGTCTTCCTCCAATCATTATGCTGTGTTCTTCATAGAGTCCAGTTTCTCAGATTATTTGTGCAGCATATAGATTGAATAAGTATGGTGACAGGATACAACCCTGACAAAAGCCTTTCCTGATTTTAAACCATGCAGTATCACTTTGTGCTGTTTGAATGATTTCCCCCTGGTCTATGTATAGGTTCTTCATGAATACAATAAAATGCTCTGGAATTCCCATTTTTCAAAATGTTATCCATAATTTGCTATGATCTGCACAATTGAATGCCTTTGCATAGTGAACAAAAAACAGTATACATCATTCTGGTAGTCTCTGCTTCCAGCCAAAATGCATCAGGCAGCAGTGATATTCCTTGTTCCACATTCTCTTCAGAATTTGCTTGAATTTCTGGCATTCCTTGTCTATGTACTGCTGCAAAAGTTTTGAATTATTTTCAGCAAAATTTTACGTGTGTGTAATATTAATGATATTGTTTGATAATTTCTGCATTCTTTTGGATCACCTTTTTTGGAAGGGCCACAAATATGGATCTCTTCCAATTGGGCGGCCAGGTAGCTATTTTCCAAATATAGCCATTTAGGCTAAGAGAAAGTGAAACTGAATCCCTGGCACTAGACATGTGGGATGAGAAGGTAAAGACTCTTTCACTTGCAAATGACCAAAAAAAGCAAAAATCCTGCAACTCTTATTGTCTTATACTAAAAGAGAGATTTACAGGCTTATCTACTGAAAAACCTAGAGCAAGGGTTGGCACCTAGAATCCATGTATCAAATCTGGCCTGTGACTATTTTAAGACCAACCAGCTAAAATGTTTTTTTTTTTT
>NW_006921664.1:2942996-2945083 GCF_000298275.1 Orycteropus afer afer | reverse complement strand
GTGTTATTTGTATTCTCTCCCTCTTTTCCTTTGTTAAATTTGCCAGTGGTTTGTCAATTTTATTGATCTTTTCAAAAAACCAACTTCTAGTCTTGTTGATTTTTTCTATAGCCCATCTATTTTCTGTTTCATTGATTTCTGCTTAAATCTTGTTAATTTCCTTTCTTCTGGTGACTGTGGGCTTTCCTTGCTGTTCTTTTTCTAATCATTGGAGATGTTGGTTTAAAGTGTTGATTTTGGCTCTTTCTTCTTTTTTGATGTGTGCATGTATTGTATAAATTGGCCTCTGATCACTGCTTTTGCTGTGTCCCAAAGATTCTGGTATGTTGTATTTTCATTCTCGTTTGATTCAAGGAATTTTTTAATTTCAATTTTTACATCTTCTCTTACCCAGTCTTTCTCAAGGAGGGTATTGTTCAGTTTCCATGTGTTTACTTTTTTTCTGTGATCTTCCTATTGTTGATTTCTATTTTGATAGCCTTTTGATCTGAGAATATGTTTTGCGGTATTTCAATGTTTTTAAATTTATTAAGGCTTGCTTTATGGCCTAACATATGGTCTATCATAGAAAAATGTTCCATGTGCACTGGAGAAGAATGTATATTTTGCTGTTGTTGGGTGAAGTGCTCTGTAGATGTCTATAAGACCAAGTTGGTGGAGTGTATTATTTAGATCTTCTGTATCTTCGTTGAGTTTCTTTCCAGTTGTTTTATCTTTCAAAGAAAGTGGTGTATTTAAATCTCCCACTATAACTGTGGAGTCATCTATTTGGGTTTTCAACTCTTTCAAAGTATGATTTATGTATTTTGGGGCTCTTTCATTGGGTCCATAGATATTTATTATAGTTATATCTTTATGTTCAATTGATCCTTTAATCATTATATAATGTCTTTACTTGTCTCATATGGTGGTTTTTGTCTTACAGTCAATTTGATCAGAAATTAATATTGCCACTCCTGCTCTCTTACAAAGCCAATTATTATAATGAAATATGCAAAGATCTGGAGTCAGAAAACCAAAAGGAAGGAACATGCTTGGCATTTCTCAAGCTGAAAGAACTGAAGAAAAATTTAAGCCTCTTTAAGCCTCATGTTGCAATATTAAAAGATTCTATGGGCAAAATATTGAATGATTCAGGAAATATCAAAAGAAGAGGGAAGGAATACACAGAATCACTGTACCAAAAAAGAATTATTCAATGTTCATCCATTTCAGGAGGTGGCATATGATCAAGAACCAATGGTTTTGAAGGAAGAAGTTGAGGCTGCACTGAAGGAATTGGCAAAAATAAGAGTCCAGGAATTGATGGAATACCTATGGAGATGTTTCAAGAAATGGATGTCACTCTGGAGGCACTCACTGAGCTATGCCAAAAGATTTGGAAGACAGCCAACTGACTGGAAGAGATCCATGTATGTACCCGTTTCAAGGAAAGGTGATCCCACAGAATGTGGAAAATATTAAACAATATCATTAATATCACATGCAACTAAAATCTTACTGAAGATAATTAAAAAATTGTCATAGCAGTATATTGACACAGAACTTCCAGAAATGCAAGCTGGATTCAGAAGATGATATGGAATGAGAGATATCATAGCTGATGTCAAATGGATCTTGCCTGAAAGTAAAGAATGCCACAAAGATGTTTACTTATGTTTTATTGACTATGTAAAATCATTCAATTGGATGGATCATACCAAATGTGGATAACTTTGAGAAAAATGGGAATTCCAGAACACTTATTTGTATTCATGAGGAATTTGTACATAGATCAGAAGGCTGTTGTTAAAACAGAACAAGGGGATACTGCATTGTTTAAAATCAAGAAGGGAGTGTTTCAGGGTTGTATCCTTTCACCATACTTATTCAATCTGTACGTTGAGCAAATAATCCAAGAAGTTGGATTATATGAAGGAGAACATGGCATCAGGATTTGAAGAAGCCTCAGTAACAACTTGTGATAGGCAGATGACACAACTTTTCTTGCTGAAAGGGAGGATGACTTGCAGCACTCACTGATGAAAATTGAAGACTATAGTCTACAAGATGGATTACACCTCAATGTAAATTAAAAAAAAAAAAAA
>NW_006921664.1:2931160-2942896 GCF_000298275.1 Orycteropus afer afer | reverse complement strand
TTGGGGTTTAGTCCAATTCTGTATCCTTCCCTTCAAGGCTCAGGGGTCCACGATTATCTTCTGTGTCTGTGTTAATTGGTTTCCCTTTTCTTTGTTGAAGAGGGTCTGTGCAATCCTTCTGCCTAGTCTGCCATCTTGCCGGCAATAATCCCCCAGCTAAAATGTTTTACATTTTTCAAATGATTGGCAGGAAAAATAAAAAGAATATTGCAGGGCATGTGTAAATTGTTTGAAACTCAAATTTCAGTTTTATCGGAACATGTTGTTGTTGTTATGTGCCATTGAGTCAGACCCGACTCATAGTGACCCCTCCTTGGGTTTCCGAGGCGGTATCACTGTGGAAGTAGATTGCCCAACCTTCCTTCCGAGGAGTGACTGGTGGGTTTGAAGCACCAGCCTTCTGGTTAGCAGTCAAGTAAGTGCCTTAGGCACTATGCTCCCAGAGCTCCTATTGGAACATAACTGCATTCATTTGTTTACATAGAGTCTGTGGCTGCTTTTGGGCTATGATGGTAGAGTTGAGCATTCATGACAGGGAAAATATGGCCTACAAAACCTAAAACGTGAACCTATTGGCCCTTTATCGCAATTTAAAGAAAAAAAAGTAACAATTGTCTTTCAAGGTGACCTTAAATTTATGCAAAGTTTTTCTTAATAATACGTCATCCAGCACATCTTGCTTCCTCTCTTGTCCACATTTTAAAAATTAAGTTTCTTTCAAATTTCTATAATGAAAATATATATTAAATTCTAAATTGAAATTTAATTGGGAAATAATTTGATTTACTAAAATAGCTACTCACTCACTCACTGCTGTTGCATCTATTGGACTCACAGAGAGCCCTCCTTGGTCTTCTGAGGTGGTATCTCTACAAAAGTAGATTGCCCAATCTTCCTTCCAAGGGGTGGCTGGTGTGTTTGAACAGCCAGCCTTCTGGTTAGCAGTCAAATGCCTTAGGCACTGTGTCACCAGAGCTACAGTCACAATAAAAATTCACTAGCAATAACTCAGCTTTGAAAAGTCAAAAATATCTAAAGATTAAATACAATATTTATTGTGTTTTGAGTGAATGACACATAGTTTCCACAAATAACATAGTCAGTCTCACATTAAGTGAGGCATGCATAGATACTGCTACCCAATTGCTTGATATAGACAAGCTCTTAATACTTCCTAGTCCTTTTGCTTGTTCTGATTGCCTCCTTCATTTATTTATTCATTCATTTGACAAATACTAATGAACACTGAAGAAAGAACTGAAGAAAAAATTCAAGGCTTGAGGTGCAATATTGAAGGATTATATGGGCAAAATATTGAATGATGCAGGAAGCATCAAAAGAAGATGGAAGGAATACGGAGTCACTGAACCAAAAAGAACTGGTAAATGTTTAACTATTTCAGGAGTTATCATATGATCAAGAACCAGTGGTACTGAAGGAAGAAGTCAAGCTGCACTGAAGGAATTGGTGAAAAACAAGACTCCAGGAATTGACAGAATACCCATAGAGATGTTTCAAAAAATGGATGCAGTGCTGGAGGCATTTACCCATTTATGCCAATAAATTTGGAAGTTATCTACGTGAACAACTGACTGGAAAAGAGATATTTGTGCCCATTCCAGAGAAAAGTGATCCAACAGAATGTGTAAATTACTGAACAATATCATTAATATCACACACAAGTAAAATCTTGCTGGAGATAATTCAAAAAATGGTTGTAGCAGTATATGGACAAGGAATTTCCAGAAATTCAAGCTGGATTCCAAAGAGGACATGGAATATCATGGACAAGGGATATCATTGCTGATGTCAGATGGATCTTGGGTGAAAACAAAGAATACTAGAAAGATATTTACCTGTGTTTTATTTACCATGCAAAGGTACTTGACTGTGTGGACCAAAAGAAATTATGGATAACATTGCAAAGAATGGGAATTACAAAACACTTAACTGTGCTTATGCAGGACCTGTATAAAGACCAAGAGGCTGTTGTTTGAACAGAGCAAAGGGATATTTCATGGTTTAAAATCAAGAAAGGTGTGCGTCAGGGTTGTATAATTTCACCACATTTATTCAATCTGTGTGCTGAGCAAATAACCCATGAATCTGTACTATGTGAAGAATGCAGCATCAGAATTGGAGGAAGACTCATCAACAGCCTGTGATATGCAAATGACACAACCTTGCATTCTGAAAGTGAAGATGACTTGAAGCACTTTCTGATGAACATCAAAGACTAGTTTCCAATATGGATTACACCTCAACAAAAAAAAGAAAAAAAAAAAAAAAGAAAAGAAAATCTTCAAAACTTGCCCCATAAGTAACATCTCGATAAATGGAGAAAAGATTGAAGTTGTCAGGGATTTCATTTTGCTTGGATCCACAATCAACTCACAAGGAAGCAGCACTCAAGAAATCAGATGTCTTATTGCATTGGTCAAATGTGCTGCAAAAGACCTATTTAAAATGTTAAGATGTAAAAATGTCACTTTGAAGATTAAAGTGTACCTAGCTCAAGCCAAGGTATTTTCAATCACCTGCTATTCATGTGAAAGCTGGAAAATGAATAAGGAAGATCAAAGAAGAGTTGATGTCTTTGAATTGTGGTGTTAGCAAAGAATACTGAAAATATCATGTACTGCCAGAAGAACAAACAAATCTGTCCTGGAAGAAATACAATCAGAAAGCTCATTGGAAGTGAGAATGGCCAGACTTTGTCTCACCTACTTTGGTCCTGTTTTCAGAAGGAACCATTCCCTGGAGAAGGATGTCATGCTTGGTAATGTAGAGGGTCAGCAAAAGAGGGGAAGATCCTCAAGGAGATGGACTGACACAGTGGCTGCAACAACAGACTCAAGCATAGCAAGGATTGTGATGATGTTGCAGGACCAGGCAGTTACATTCTGCTGTGCATAGGGTCGCTATGAGCCAACCTGAAGGCACATAACAACAACAACAACAACAGCAAAGAACTCTTACTATGTGCAATACATTGTGCCAGTTACTATGATTCAACAGTGACCAAGTTCCATGGTCCCTACCCTCTCAAAGCTTGTCATTTATTGAGAAAGAGAACATTAATAAAATTATACAATATATAGATACCTATGAATGAATATATTAGAAAGATTTGATTATGTGTGTGTGTATGTGTGTGTTGGGGGAGAGTAGCAAAAAGTACAAGGAAGTAATATTTCAATTCAGATATATAGGATTAATAAAGTGAGGATGGTGGTGGGATGGTAAAAACATGCCAAGCAGAAGGATAGACTATGTCAAGGCTCTGAGACCAGATAGAGTATGATATAGTCTAGAAATTGAAATAAGGTCATTGGTAGCTAGAACCCAGGAATAGAGAATTTGTATAGATTGACTTGAGCCTGGATGTCAAGGCAGAAGTCAGATCATGCAGGAACATGCAGACTATGTTAAAGACTTAAGGTGTTTTGACTGCTAACCAGAAGGCTGGCAATTCAAACCCACAAGCCAGTCCTCAGAAGGAAGGTTGGGCCATCTACTTCTGTAGTGATACTGCCTCAGAAACCCAAGGAGGGGTGGCTATGAGGGTTTGATTCAATGGCAGTGAGTTTGGTTTGGTTTGGTTAGTGGTATGATGTAATTAGATTTGTGGTTTAAAAAACTGTCTCTGGTGGTAACATGGAGAATAAACTAGAGGGGCCCAAGAGTGGAAGTGGAGACACCAATTAGGAGTAGTTCAGACAATAAACAAAACAAAACAAAAAAAACCCTTCAATTTGGATAGTGGCTAAAGCAAAAGAGATATGGACAGAGTCCAAAGATCACTGACAGTTTACTTTGATAAGTTTATATATGAAGATTGAAGAAAAAGGAGATAATAAGGATGCATACTGAGTTTTCTAGCTTATTCTAATAGGTGAATAGTTGCATTCATCAAGATTAGAACTATTGAAGAAAACTGGGATGGAGATCATGAATTTATATTTGAATGTATTAAA
Organism: Orycteropus afer afer; assembly: GCF_000298275.1. Taxonomy (NCBI): domain Eukaryota; kingdom Metazoa; phylum Chordata; class Mammalia; order Tubulidentata; family Orycteropodidae; genus Orycteropus; species Orycteropus afer. The sequence goes on along the minus strand of NW_006921664.1, from coordinate 2,938,919 downwards.
TTTAAATTGTCTTTAAATTATCCAAATAGCAATGGTGAATAGACAGTTGGAAAATCAAGTCTGAAATTCAAATCCACTGCCATCTAGTTGATTCCAACTCACTGTGAGCTCCATTAGGTTTCCAAGGCTGTAAATCTTTATGGAAATAGATTGCCTCATCTTTCTTCCACGGAGAAGCTGGTGTTGGGTTTGAACCACTGACCTTGTTAGCAACCAAATGCCTTACTCACTATGCCACCAGAGCTCCTTTGAGGAGTAGTATACCACAAATCCAAACTCACTGCCAACGAGTTGGATCTCACTCATAGTGACCCTTCCTTGGGTTTCCAAGGCAGTATCACTACAGAAGTAGATTGTTCAACCTTCCATCAGAGGAGTGGCTGGTGGGATTTGAACCACCAGCCTTCTGGTGATCAGTGAAATGCCTTAGGCACTTCACCAGCAGAGAAGTAGTATAAAAACAACAACATAATGCACTGCCATTGAGTTGGATCCAACTCATAGTGACCCCTCCTTGGGTTTCTGAGGCAGTATCACTATGGAAGTAGATTACCCAACCTTCCTTCTGAGTGGCTGGTGGGTTTGAACCACCAGCCTTCTGGTTAGCAGTCAAATGCCTTAGGCAGTATGTCACCAGAGCTCCTGAGGAGTAGTATAGGATGGAAAATAAAATTTTAAAACACCATGAACCTGTCAATAATATTTAATGCTATAAGAATGGATGAGTTTTGTGATGGCAAATGCTACATGTTCAAGTTGGCTAGGCTATGACTTTTAGTTTTTTTGGCAGACACTATGAAATTATCTTCCATTTTGTTATCTAATATGAAATACCAGTTAGTTGGAAAAAGAGTTTCCTTGGGGGGTGTGGTCTGCTTTCAGTATATAAATGGATATTCTGGAAAAGCCTGCTCTCTCTCAACCCTGCATCCTTCTCATTGCCTGACCTCTGTTTTTTGGGACATAAGCTTGCAGAAGTCTGCTTGCTTGACAGATTTTGTGTTTCTCAGGCCCAGAAAACATGTGAGCCAGCAGAGGTCTTCAGCATGCCACCTGACCCATGGATTTGGGTTTTTCCAGCCCCCACATTTGAACCATTTCCTCACAATTGTTTAAGCCATTTCCTTGAAATGAATCTCTCTCTCTCTCTCTCTCTCTCTCTCTCTATATATATATATATATATATACACTTCACTGTTTTTGCCCCTCTAGAGAATCAAGACTAAGACAAGTTTACCTAAAAGAGAGCATGAAGACTGAGAGACAGAAAGGAGAAGGTAGTTTCACCTCAATCTTGAAAAATTCCCTCATTTATTACAAAGAGGAAGTCTGAGAAGTAGGAGACAGATAGGTAAGAAGAAGATTGGGGAGCTAAGCAGATGAGAGGAGTGTGGTCATGGAAGCCAAGGAGAAACAATGATTCACAAAGGAAGAAATGGTTAGTAATGCCAAATGCTGTAGAGAAGCCATGCAAGATAAAGTCTAAATATCACCCATTGGAGTTGATGACATTGAGGTCATTGGTGACCTTAGTGAGAACTATTTTGGGAAATTTTGGAAATAGAAGCCAAATTTGAGTGGGTTGAAGAGTGACTCAGATCCTGTTTTCATAGAACTCCTGACTTTTGACTCTCTCCTTTCATGATACCTCTTCTGCCCTTTGAACCTAGTCTCCCTTTCTTGGCTCTTCAAGACTTGACTCAGCCCCAATGCACAAGGTTCTCCAGACCACTAAGGTAGATGATCCCATCCTAATCAGTCCCCTTGGAACCCAGCTCTTGGTCCTGGCCTAGCCAGTATCCCAGGCAACATACAAGATATTCCTTAGTTGAAGATAATTGAATCTTTACCCTTTCAGACCAGAAAATATGAACCTCAAGTTTGAGTCAAGGCTTTTCCACCAACTGAATGAAATTGAAAAGTTGCTTAACTTGTTTCCCAATCAGTAAAGTGAAGACCAATATTATGTCATTGTGGGGATTAAATTTCCTGGTACATGATAGTTGCTTACTAAATATTACTTTCCCCTGACTTTCATGTCCTCTCAGGAAACAAGCATCATTTTAACCACTTTTATGTAGAGCATTTCTAAACTTAAAGAGATGTTTCTATAGCAACAAATGTGGACACTTCTCTGGTAACATTTTTTTCTTTTTTCATCAACATTCTTTTCTTGAGCACCTTTAATGTGACCAAAAACAGAGTTATGTTTGGGGCAGTCACTGATGAAGAAGATGGACAGGGCTCTTTGCTATGTGGATAATCTAGTACAGAAGGTAGCACAGTGTGATGAAAACTGAAGTGATAAATGACATGAATATAAATTGTAATAGGTGCTATGAAGGCAATATAAAGTGTTCTGGTCCTCTAGTGTCACTCTAACAGAAAACATCACAAGGGGATGGTTTGAATAAACAGGCATTTATTCTCTTACAGTTTAGGAGACTAAACAGAAGTCCGAGTGCAAAGTGCTAGCTCTAGGTGAAGGCCCCTTGACCTTGAGCTTCAGCTCTGCCTCTTGCTTCTGGCCCACTGAAGCGGGAGGCTTCTCTAAACTCAGGCAGCTACCAGCTGCTGAGGCTGACAAACCCAAGGTCTACAAGTAAAATGGCACAGTCCCAAGATTATTAAACAACAAGGCAGGCCACTAATTAAACAGTCCCAAGATCAGCAGACAGCATGGCAGGCTGCTGAATGAAGACTTGGCTACATGCAGGGTCCAAGTGTACTAAAAAGCTTGAGACCTTCCTCAAAGCTGCTTCTTATATACTGGAAGCAGACCACATCCCTAAGACAACCACTCAGCTGCTCACAGTAGATTCCACTATGGAGGTGATTACTAGTCTCATCATGGGGCATGAATACATCCAGCTGCCCAGTCACTCAAAACCAGGCCCAGTCAAGTTGATAGACAACCTTAACTACTACATAAGACTGCTGAGAAGTAATCTAAGTAAGTTCAGTGGGGGTAGTGGTTTTCTTTTTTTTTTTTTAATTTGATGTGAAAGCTGACTCTTGAAGGACATGAAGGAACTAAGGAGATTGATTTTGGACACTCAATGATGGATTAGGTTATATGGGGACCCTCTCCTATCCCGAGAAGCTACTGAAGTTTGTGAGTGTATTAGTCTCTCAGGTGAATCCACATCTTGGTGGTGTTATTAGCTACCATGGAGTCAGCTGTGACTCATGGTGATCCTATATATAACATAACAAAGCATTGCCCCACCCTGCACCATCCTCATGATCATTGACATTTCTGAGTGTCTTGATGCAGCTGTTAATTCAACTTAGTGAACTCATTTTCTAACACTATATTGGACAATATTCTTTTGTGATTCTTAAGGTTTTCATTAGCTAATTTTTGGAAGTAGGTTGCCAGGCCTTTCTTCTTAGTCTGTCTTACTCTGGAAGCTCCATTGAACCTGCCCACAATGATTGACACTGCTGGTATTTGAAATACTACTGGTATGGCTTCCAGCATTATAACAACACTACAATACAACAGACAAACTGACAGATGGGTGGTAGACATCAAGGGGGCCTATGCTTTCATTAATATTTAGTGTTTTTATTTCTCCTTCCCATCTGTCAGATTCTCAAGTAAATCACTTTTTAAATAGATGCTATTGCTAACCTATTTGTGGGCTGGAAATCTTATAATAATGCTCATAAGAATTCCATAAAGATGAAAATGAAATAGACTGAGGATGAGACCTCTTCCATGAATAAATTATCTAAACTTCAGGGCCTGAACTTTGTACTATCTCATTAAGTTTCTTCAGGACCAATTTTGCTCCTGGGTTCTTGTCCAGAGCTTGTGAGTAAGTGACCTCTGGACAAGTGAGGTGTTGCTAACAATCCTAAGCAATTATGACACACGTTATCTTTGTAAATTAGGTGACTAGTTGAATCTCTGTATATTCCTAGTATGCAAAGGATTAATTGTAAACCTGGGAGGGCCCTGAGCAAACAGACTGACTAGTTCTCTATCTGATTTTGTGGTTTTCTGTCTCTCCAGTGATGGGGCTGGACCTCTACCTTTGTATTCCTCTGGGCAGACAGCTAAGCTTAGGAGAATTGTGTTTAACCTTAGAGGAAATAGACTGAGAGGAAATGTCCAAGTGCCTCACCTCCTGAGTCAAGTTCATGTGTGTTTAATAAGAGTTATTTTTGAAACCCAGAGATATTTTCCATTTATTTGAATTTGAGCTTGATAAAAATCTTACCTCTAGGCACATAGGAGAGGAAATAAAAGAGTATTTTGATGGCAGCTTCTCTACCAGAGTCTATACTGTTTCATCTGAAATTAACTTTCCTCTCCCATGAGGAAGCCTGAGAATGGGGCAGTGGGTAAAGGAAAAGCAAGTCTTAACATATTTTTCCCTCTTTAAAGAGAATCAGGAATTATTGTGTTCCCTGACCCTTTAAAGTTACAATGTCTTTCTGTCACAATACAGAGAGACATTTCTTATTTTCCTAGATTGCCTTTCCTACTTCAGAAATATCCATCCCACTACCCACCCCCTTCAAATAGCCCCAAGTCAGAACTAAACGGACAGACAAGGGAAATGGATGGATTAGATTTTGAGATGATTTTATTTTTGCCATAAAAATGTTCTCACCAATTATGTAGTAGAATTGCAGAATATTTCTCTCCTCTAAGAAAACAAAGAGTTCAGGCCCAAAAAGAGCTTGAGAGAGTTATAGACATAAAGTTTACATCTTTATGTCAGCAACTATCTACGAATCCAAGACAGAAATGTACTATTTACGTATTTTTTCTGTCCCAGCATTCCAAAATGCTTACCTAGTCCAAGAACTGATACAGAAATGTGAAGGACAGGGAGAGCTATGGAGAATCTTCCCCCATGAAGACTAATTTTAGTGACAAATGATTGAAAGGCAGGGTGGTGGTGTAGAAAATAGTAGAGTGCAATCAAGAGGCCCAGCGGCAAGGGTTGATTCTGAGGCTAATTCACTATTTGACTTTGAGCAAATTACTTAATCTATTTTGGTCCTAATTCCTTCATTTAAAAAATCAGATTGTACTCTAACTACCATTATAGACTCTGGCAGCTTGAAAATGCTGATTTTGTGGATAAGTAAAGCATTTCTATGGCCCATCTAAATCTACAGCAAACACATGAAAGTCCTACAAATATATTTAGATATTTTACACAGGAATAGCATAGTCAAGAAAAAGAGAAATCACTTTACTTACTGCAAAAGATCATTTGAATTAGAGGAGGTAATCCCCCAGCCACTCCTTGAAAGGAAGGTTGGGTAATCTACTTCTGTAGTGATAGCACTTCAGAAACCCAAGGAGGGGTCGCTATGAGTCAGGTCCGACTCCACAGCATATAACAATAACAGCAACAACATATATAAAGTGACTGCTATATGGAAATCTTCTCCAAATGGATGTTATTCTTATTGCTATTCTTATGTTTGTAATTGAAAAATCCTATGAAACTGCAATGTTTCATATAAAGTTATAACACAAATTGTAGATATAGTTGTTGATGACTATGAAAATAAAACCTCCTTATACATATCTAGGTGAAAGATACCAGACACAAAAGGTCACATATTGTATAATTCCATTTACATGAAATATGCACAATAGGTAAATGCAGAGAGACAGAAAGCAAACAAGTGGTTGCCAAGGGCAGGGGGAAAAGGGGGGCAAGGAAAGAAAGAGGAATGACTAAATAATGAACATGAGGTTTCCTTGAAAGAAATGCACTCCTGGAAATGCACTCTTTATAAAACATAGTTGTATTTGGATAATGTGATTTTTTTCTCTTTTTTTCTACTACTCTATTTCACATTTTTAAAAAAATGAGTGTCTACTACTTTATAATCAATAATGTAAACATTATATTACGTTACATTTTTAATGTTTGGAAGCAGCTTTTTTAAGGGAGGCCAGGAAGAAGAGCCAGGCATGGGAGTTTGGAATAGCTTTAAGGGGGGCCAGGAGGTGAGTGGAGCAGTTTGGAACAACTACAGGAGATGAATTTGTCTGTCAGTTTGTCATCCTGTGGTGGCTTGTGTGTTGCTATGAGGCTGGAAGCAATGCCACCAGTGTTGCAAACGCCAGCAGAGTTACCCAAGTGGACAGGTTTCAGCTGAGCTTCCAGAGTAAGACAAACTTGGAAAAAGGAAGAGGCCATCCATCCACTTCTCAAAGAATTGGCCAGTGAAAATATTATGATGGCAGGGAAACACTGTCTGTTACTGGAAAACTTTATGAATAGCCCTGAAACATTGTCTGATATACCAAAAGATGAGGCCCTCAGCTTGGAAGGCACTCAAAATAAGACTGGGGAAGAGCTGCCTCCTCAGAGTAGAGCCAATCTTAGTGATATGGATGGAGTAAAGCATTTGGGACCTCCAACTGCTGATGTGGCATGACTCAAAACAAGAAGAAACAGCTTCAATATCCATTAATGATTGGAACATGGAATATACAAAGTATGAATCTAGGAAAATTGGAAGTTGTTAGAAATGATATGGAACACATAAAGATCGATATCCTAGGCATTAGTGAGCTGAAATGGACCAATTTTGGCCATTTTTAATCAGACAACCATATTCTCTACTATGTGGGAATGACAAATTGAAGAGAAATGGTGTGGCATTCATTATCACAAAGAATTTTTCAAGATCTATCCTGAAGTACAGTGATGCCAGTGATAGGATAATATCCATGTACCTACAAAGAAGAACAGTTAATACAACTATTATTCAAATTTATGCACCAACAACCCAAGTCAAAGATGAGGAAAATGAAGATTTTTACCAACTTCTGTGGTTTGAAATTGACCGAACATGCAACCAAGATGTGTTGATTATCACTGGTGGTTTGAATGCAAAAGTTGGAAATAAAGAAGAATCACTGGTGGTTGGAAAATAAGGCCTTGGTGACAGAAATAACGCTGGAGATCTCATGATAGAATTTTGCAAGACCAATGACGTATTCATTGCAAATACCTTTTCTCAACAACAAAAATGGCAGTTTTACACGTGGACTCTGCTAGATAGAATAAATAGAAATCAAAGTGACTATCTCTGGCAAGAGGCAATGGAAAAGCTCAATATCTTCAGCCAAAACAAGGCCAGGAGCTGACTGTGGAACAGACCATCAGCTGCTCATATGCAAGTTCCAGTTGAAGTTGAAGACAATTAGAACAAGTCGGTGAGAGCCAAAATATGACCTTGGTTATATCCCTTCTGATTTAGAGATAATCTAAGGAATAGATTTGATGCATTGAACGCTAATGACCGAAAACCAGAGGAATTGTGGGATGACATCAAGAACATCATTCATGAAGAAAGCAAAAGATCATTAAAAACTTGGGAAAGGGAGAAAAGACAAAAATGGATGTCAGAGAGTCTATGAAACCTGCCCTTGAAAAGAGAGTAGCCAAAGCAAATGGAAGCAATGACAAGATAAAAGAGCTGAACAGAAGATGTCTAAAAAGCAGTTTAGGAAGACAACGCAAATTATTTATTTATTTATTTAACTGTGATTTGGGTGAAAATTTACAGAGCCAATTCACTTTCCATACAGCAGTTCACATACACTTTGTCTCATGACATTGACCACAATTTACCATAATGCAACAGCTCCCCCCCTACTTCCTCCTGATAGTTACCTCTTCCCTGTGTCTATCCCTCCATGCACTCCTGCCCCCTGAGCTGTCTTCCTGTGCATAGGCAGCCTTCTTTCTCCCATGATGGTTCTCTCCAA
>NW_006921664.1:2918849-2925666 GCF_000298275.1 Orycteropus afer afer | reverse complement strand
AAAAAAAAAAAAAACCTCCTCACATCTGGACCATCACAATAAATGGAGAAAAGATTGAAGTTGTCAAAGACTTCATATTACTTGGTTCTACAATCAGTGCCAATGGAAGCAGCAGTCAAGACATCAGATGATGTCTTGCATTGGGCAAATCTGCAAAAACCCTATTTCAAGTGCTGAAGAGCAAAGATATCTCCTTGAAGACTAAGATGCATCTAATCTGAGCCATGATATTTTCATTCACCTTTTATATATATGAAAGCTGGATAATGAATAAGGAAGACTGAAGAAGAGTTGATGCTTTTGAGTTGTGGTGTTGGCAAAGAATACTGAGAATATCATGGACTGCCAAAAGAACTAGCAAATCTGAAATAAAGTGCTGCTGTACTACTCTTTGGAAGCAAGAATGGCCAAACTTAGTTTCACCTACTTTGGTCATGATGTTAGAAGGGACCATTCCCTGGAGAAGGATATTGTGGTAGTTAAATTTTTTGTGTCAACTTGGCTGGGCATGCTTGAGTGGCTGGGCAGCTGGATGTAGTATTCCCCATGATGAGACTGGTAATCAACTCCATGGTGGAATCTACTGTGAGCAGCTGAGTAGCTGTCTTAGGGATGTGGTATTCTTCCTGTATATAAGGAGAAGGATTGGGGAATAGTCTTTAGTTTATAGCACACTTGAACCCTGCATGTGACCATGTTGTTGTTCAGCAGCCTGCTGTGCTCTGCTGACCTTGAGACATTCAATGGACCTGAATTAATGGCCTGCTGTGTAGTTTGGAATGTGCCTTTTTACTTGTCAATGTTGGGCTTGTCAGTCTTAGCAGCCAGAAGCTGTCTAAATGAAGAAAAACTTCTAGAGTGGGCCAGAAGCAGGAGGCAGAGTTGAAGCCCAAGGCTGAGGGGCTTTCACCCAGCCCCTAGAGTCTTGCACTTTGAACTTGGACTTAAAACCTCCAAATTGTAAGAATAAATTCCTGTTTGTTCAAGCCATCCCATTTGTGGTATATTCTTGTCAGAGCAGCACTAGGTAACCAGAACAGATATCATTCTTGGTAAAGTAGAGGGTCAGCAAAAAAGAATAAGGCCCTCAATGAGATGGTTGACACAGTGGCTACAATGATGGGCTCAGGTATAGCAGGCATTGTGAGGCTGGCACAGGACTGGGCAGTGTTTTGTTCTGTTGTACACAGGGTTGCTATGAGTTGGAGATGACTTCATGGCACCTAACAACAACAACAACCATGTAAACACTACTTTATTTTGAAATAGTATATATTTAGTAGAAGGTGAGTTTATTTGTATTCCCAACAATAGCAGTAGCAAAATTATGGTATCCTGGACAATTGAATGAATTTTGAGAAATTCTTCAAATCTATGGCTAAAAATTTGCATTAAGTACTTAATTTCTACCTATAAAATTTATTTTATTTTATATTTAAAATATTTTATTGTGTTTTAGGTGAAAATATACACAGCAAATATGATTCCCCTTTTTCAATTTTTATATGGAGTTTTCCACGGCATTGGTTAGTTTTCCCAATGTGTCCATACTGTCTTATCTCTGCTCTGTTTTTTCCATTTCCATTAATCTAGCTTCCTGGACCATCCTACCATCTCATCTTTGCTTCTGGATGAATGTTGACTGTTGAGTCTCATGTTGATAGTTTAAGGGAGCACATTACTCACATCTGATAGTTTATTTTATGAGCCAATCTGTTATTTGCCTGAAAGATCACTTCTGGGAGTGGCTTCAGTTCCAGATTCAAAGGGTATCTTAGGAAGATAGTCTTAGGGGTTCCTCTCATCCATGTAAAGAATTTTAATTTTGTTCTACATTTTTCTCCTGTTTCATCAATGACACTCTACTGTGTTCTTGGTCAGGATGGTTGGCAGTGGTTGCTGGGCACCATCTAATTCTTGTGATCTCAGGGTAGATGAGGCCATGGTTCCTGTAGACAGTCAGTCTTGTGGGCTAGTAGAAAGTTGATTTTAACAGGAAATCTATAGCCTACAAGTTTTGTACTATTGTCAGAGATATTTTAACTTAAATGAGTTGTTTAAATTTCATAGGCCATAGTGGTAATGGGGGAGAAAATAGGAAATTTTTTTTTCTGTATAATTGAATTGAGGAAATATTAGTCTTCTAGCAAACAAAATACTCCATATTTAGAAAACTCTGCAGTGCAAATAATTTGCTGGAAGTTTGAAACCAACCATTCCACATACTCCTTCTTTCTTTCCTCCCTCCCTTCCTTCCTTCTCTTCCTTCTTTCCTCCCTCCTGTTTACCTGCTTGTCACCCTACCTGGTTTCATTCTTTTCTCTTTTTTTTTTTATGAGATCAAATTCACATAGCATAAATGAACAATTTTAAAGTGAACAATTCAGTGGCATTTAGTACATTCATAATGTTGTGCAAAACCCACCTCTATCTAGTCCAAAAACATTCTTATTACTTCATAAGGAAACCTCATATTCATTATATAGTCACTCCACTTTCCTTCTTCCTCCCTGCCCTTGGCAAAGACTCATTTGCTTTCTGTTTCTACGATTTTACCTATTGTGGATATTTCATATAAATGTAATCACATAACATGTGACCTTTGTGTCTAGAGTCTTTCACTTAGTATAATGTTTTTGAGGCAGTTTTTTTCATAAGATGAGAAATTGGAAAAAGAGTCTCTTCTTTCTTGCAATAAAGGGATCATTAGAGCTTGGTCTTGGTATGACATTCCTCATTTTTCATTTTTTATATTGGTTCTAATTCAACATTTCTCACCCTCTAAATTTCCAATAAAGTCTGTTCTTGTTATTCTATTTTTAGCTCTTCTTTTTCTGCCCCTAACCCTCCATCAAAATTTGAAGATTAGGTTTCATTTCAAGTCTTCAATTGCTGCTGGCTGAAGGCCCCACCAAAATATTCTTGCTTCCTGGTTTTCTTGTGGGGAAATATTTTTCTCTCTCTTTGAGGAGGAAAATATTGAAAACAATCTTAATCCTCCCCACAGGGATATCAGAGGTGACTCTTTTGGAAAGAAGAGGGCTACAGACTTGGAAGCAATGATAGTGGCCCAGATGGATTCTATTTGATGCTCCTGTGGAAGCTCCCTTGATGTGAGCTGGCAGCATGATGACTGTCATCAGTTTTCATCCAGCAGGACCTTGAAGCACTTAACTCCTTACAGTTGCAGCTGTTCATGGGTTAGTGTCATTTATGCATTTGCCATCAGTGGTTGCCATTGATTCCTAGCAGCCTTAATTCCTAAAAGTGTATATTATCTTGACTGTGCTAAGGAGGAAAGTATAGCTGTGTGGAGTTTGGGCGGGCAAAAGGAGATGCCTAACATAAGTGTAAAATAGTTGAGTGTATTGAAATAGTTTTACAGCTTTAGAAACACTAAGGAAAGTGCCCTGGGTAGGGCTACATTCTCTCCGAGGAACAGTGACTGTGGACTGGTAGGAACTGTGACATTCAGGGAGATGAGGAGACACAGTGGAGATCCCCAGGGACACTTACTGATCCAAGGATAGGAGGATTGGCATCCAAGTGGCACAAGCTTGTTTTGAGTCTATCTGAAATGTCCCTTGGGGCCTCACTGAATTACTAAGCCAGTGGTGAATAAGGTGGTGTAGGTAGCTTTTATGAGTTTGATTTTAAATTCTATCTGCAGGTGGGTAAAACATAAGGGAACAGCTGCATTGCTTTTCTGAGGACTAGACATGATGTAGGTAGAGTATTTGTCACACAGTAGAGTCTTAATTTAATTATTCAAGTGAGATTTTATTTTCTATTAACAAAGAAAGTAAAACCCAGGAAGATAAGGAATTTTCCCAACATCACAAAGTAACACACTTGCTGCTTGTCTAAGTATAGAATCTAAGCATCTTGGCTTAATTCCGGATTCTCTCACTGTTGAATGACAAGTTGTTATTGAATTTCTACTAGGAGCACAATAGTCACTTGTGCTGATGAAATTAAAATATTGTTCCTTAATGAACACACACAGCAAGTTTCTATAAAAACATTTGTAGAAAAGTGTGGTTTACAACTACCAGTTGAGCACACAGGGTTAGATAACTCCCTCTTTCTGTCCCCATCCCACTCCATTTTTTTTCCAAACTGCAAAAAGGGCAAGGAGGCCACATCTTCTGACCTCCCCTAATCCCACAAGAGGAAGACAGAATCACCATCAATAGCCCAAGGCCTATTCCTACGAGGCCAGACATGCTGCCTCCCTCTAGCCCTTTCTCCAACCGTTCCTCCCAAAGCACTCACCACCTCTCTCCTGGGTTTGATAATTCGCTGTAGTGGCCACACAGAACTCACAGGTTACAGGGTTTATTAGGGAAGCACCAGGCTACAATTCAAGTTCAGGAAAAACAGTCTCTCTTCCAGCCTACCATCACTCAGCCAACAGTCTCTCACAGTTTTTTTCCCAGCAGTGTGTGTACCTTGGTGTCTCACTCAGCAATGCGTGTCTCTTGCATCTCTTTCCCAGCAGTGCATGTCTCTTTCCGGAGTGTGTATCTCTTTCAGCAGCACATCTTCCTCAACCAGCAGTCAGAGAGAGTTCTGCCTCTAGGAGGCTTCCTTTTGAACTTGGCAGAGTGGCCAAACCAATCAATCATAACAACAGAATTCTAGCACCTGAGAGTGAGCCTCCCATACCATTGCATTGTGCTATGCCCAACAGAAATAACCCAGGTGGAAAACATTTACAATCAAGAGCTCGTCAGTTGCTCATTCCACCACTGAGTTTACAATGACTTATGGGTAGAAAAGCCATACTAAATAATTTACTACACTGCACAAACCCATTAAAAAAAAAAAAAAAAAAAAAACCCACAAAATAGCACAAAAGCTCCCAAACATAGACAAATAATTCACATATACAACATGAGGTTTCCATAAACATTGCTCATCCATGTGACATGAATTCTGACTTAAGTAGTCCACAAACATCATCACATCTGGTCTTCAAAAATGACATTTCCTTTATGTGGTATGTGGACAATTTTGCAATTATCAAATGCTTGTGGGATATTAACTTGTGAAAGTGGTTCAAACCATATTTTAATTGTTATACAAAACAGCTTAAGTATCCACATGTGTGGTTCCAGATTCTTAAGAACTGTTAACCAGTACAAGCACTAACATTGATACTGAAGTTGTTTGTGTTCAATTTCACTAGTCAATTCAGTGAAAGAAGGAAAAATCACTGAATCACTTACTCACAGGATTAAAGGTTTCACAAGAGATAATCTAGTAGTGATATACTGTATTCTTTCTTCCCTAATAACTCATACTTATCTCTAGGTTTTCATTGTGCAGCCACCACTTCCAATGAACTAGTGAATTCTTTAAACCTTTCTGTTTCATTTGAACTAAGACCCAGAGAGAGATGTGTAGTTAAGAAGTACCGATGTTTGCACTGCTGAGAGAAGATCTGCTAATTCCTGGTTGCCAACAGGGCAAGTGAGGCCTCTTCTTCCGACCTCCTCTAACCACACAAGAGGAAGACAGAATCACCATCAATAGCCCAAGGCCTATTCCTATGAGGCCAGACATACTGCTTCCCTCCAGCCCTTTCATCAACCCTGACACCAACTGTTCCTTCTGCAGCACTCATCACCTTTCTGCTGGGTTCAATAATTTGCTGCAGTGGCCACACAGAACTCACAGATCATGGGGTTTATTAAAGAAGCAGTAGGTTACAATTCAAGCTCAGGGACAATGCTCAGTCTCTCTCAGCCCACCGTCTCTCAGCTAATAGTCTCTCTCCCAGCAGTATGTGTCTCTTGGTGTCTCTCTCTCTCTCAGCCATTTGTATCTCTCAATGTCTCCTTCTCAGCAGTGTGTGTCTCTCAAGAGCACGTTTTTCTCAGCAGCACATCTTTCTCAGTCAGCAGTCAGAGTGACTTCTTCTGTCTCCAGGAGGGCTCCTTTTGAGCCTGGCAGAGTGGCCAAACTAACCAATCATAACGTCAGAATTCTAAGCACTTGAGAGAGAGAGAACTTCCCAGAACATTGCTTTGTGCCGCTCTCAACAGAAATACCCCAGGTGGATAACTTTAACAATCAGGAGCTCCTCAGTTGGTCACTGCAAATTCCACCTTGGAGTTTACAAAGACTTATGGCTACAAAAGCCATACCAGGTAATTTATTACACTGCACTGGTGTTACAATCTTTGGAGCAGTAAATAACCCAAGCATTTGCAGTTGCTGTTGTTCGATTCCCTGAATTCTATTATTTATTTCAATATCATTCCAAAGAAGAATCAATCCCCCGTCACCCCTGTTCCTCTCCCTAGGTAGAATGAAATGTTTTTTTTTTTTTTTTGTCATTTACAACTTGAAGAGCCATTGTGAACATAAGTCATGATTTCTACAAAGTATACAAGGTATACCTTTAGAGTAATGAGATCAATTCTACAAATATATTTCTGTTTTGTGTTCTGGTTACCTAGTGCCGCTCTGACAAGAATATACCACAAATGGGATGGTCTTAACAAACAGGAGTTTATTCCTACAATTTGGAGGCTTTAAGTCCAAGTTCAAAGTGCCAGGCTTCAGGGGCTGGGTGAAAGCCCCTCAACCTTGGGGTCCAGCTCTGTCTCCTGTTCCTGGCCCACTGGAGCTAGAGGCATTTCTTCACTCAGACAGCTGCTGGCTGCTGAGGCTGAGAAGCCCCAAGTTTGACAAGTAAAAAAGCACAGTCCCAATGTTACCAAACTACATGGCAGGCCATTAATTCAAGTCCATTGTAAGTCCCAAGGTTGGCAGAGCATAGCAAGCTGCTGAGCAACGACATGGCTAC
>NW_006921664.1:2916790-2918749 GCF_000298275.1 Orycteropus afer afer | reverse complement strand
TACAGGAAGCAGACCACATCCCAAAGGCAGCTACTCAGCTGCTTGTGGTAGATTCCACCATGGAGTTGATTGCCAGTCTCATTATGGGGAATAACTAGCACCAGCTGCCCAGCCACTCAACCAGGCCCATCCAAGTGATCATACAACATAACCACCACAGACTGTGAAGAACTTTTCAATCTCTGAAATTGACCACTTGGTGATTGGTGAGTTTCCGGAAACTAGAGGTGCTTGAGCAGGAGCTGAATGACCATATGTCAAGTTAGCTAGGATTGTGGTCAAGATTGTTGTGGTGAATGTTCAACTCCATGATTTTATGATGGTCAATCATGTTACTACACAAGTAAGCCTTGTGAATAGATGGTGACATGCACAGCAAAAATATTAGACTGAGATTAAAAGAAAGATTTAGACTATGTATCCTTGTTAGTACAAAAGTTTTTGGTGGGGCAACAAGTCCAGAGTAAAAATATATGAGTTGTATGTTCAGAGATTCAGATAAGAGAAGAAATGACCTTCTCCTTAATAATTAGGAAAATTCAAATTATGAAAATTTCTGACTAATTATGAAAATTAAAATATGGAAGTCATTTTTTACTTTATAGTAAATGAAAAAGTAGGTTACTAGCATACTGCTGAGTATAACTTTAATATCTTTTACAAAGAAAGCTAATGTTCAAATGATGAAAATAAATTTTTGAGACACATCTTACTTAAGTAAGGTTATACTTTTTAAAACTATTCTTCATTAAAATAAATAGCCAAATTCCCTCCAAATTCATGCTATTCCACCTACAGTTTTCACTTACAGTAATGTCAATAAGTTATCAAAACTAACCAAAGTGAATTTTACAGTGGAAAGTCTGACTTGGAACAGATTTTAACAAGGTGTGCTTTTTCCAGTCAGAAGTTGTTGTAAAAATTACCAAGAAATAAATATTTTAAAAAGCAATATTGCAAAAGCTTCAAGAGCTCTGGGCGGCCTCTTTCATTCTTGATCTCAGGCCACATTAGTTTCTTCCTTCTAGGTGCTCCATGGAAAGTTTGACCCTCCTTTTAAATCTTTTGTTTACCTGCTTGTCAGTCATTCTACTAGAAAATGACCTCCTCAAGGGAGGAGACTACTTGTCCCACTGCTTTTTTTTCATCATTGCTGTTAATTTAAGATAGTATTTTATTGTTTTTATAAAAATGACACATATTCATAACTGAAAAATCAAATAATACAGAAAAATGCAAAGCAAAGTTTAAAAACTTAACTGAAATCCCATTGCTGAGCAATAGCAATTTCTAGTATTAAAACAAAGCAAGTTACCTGTGTGTTGATTCCAACTCATGGTGACCCTACCTGTGTCAGAGTAGAACAGTACTCCCTACAGTTTTAAGTAGATTGCCAGGCCATTCTTCTGAGGTGCTTCTGGATGGACTCAAACCTCCAATCTTTTAGTTGGCAGTCAAGTGCATTAACCAAGGACTTCTGGTATTCGGTATATATTTTAAAAAGTCTTTCAATGTGTAATTGCAGATGTAAAGAGAAAATAAACAGAAAGAATTTTGGAAAAATAGAATCATGTATGCTATTTCAAAATAAATTAAATCAAATTTAATTTAATTTTAATTTTAATTAAATTAATTTTAATTAAAAAATTAATTTTATTCAGAAACTAAAGTTGAATCTGAAGAAACAATTGAATTTTTTAAATCACAATTCTAAATAATTTCTTTTAAATATAAGACAAAGTTTGTGAAAAAGTTTAAGAGATTAGAGTGATTATTTCTTTTTTTTTTTAAATTGTGATTTGGGTGAAAATTTATAGAGCAAATTCACTTTCCATACAGCAGTTCACATACACTTTATCTCATGACATTGACAACAGTTTACCACAATGTAACAGCTCCCTTCCCCCTTCCTCCCCATAGTTACCTCTTCCCAGTGTCCATCCCTACATGCACTCCTGC
>NW_006921664.1:2870994-2896907 GCF_000298275.1 Orycteropus afer afer | reverse complement strand
CAGGGGTCCAAGATTATCTTCTGTGTCTGTGTTAATTGGTTTCCCTTTTCTTTGTTGAAGAGGGTCTGTGCAATCCTTCTGCCTAGTCCACCATCTTGCCCCGCCTCCTTCAGAATGTGTTCTTAAGCCCCTGGAATCTGCAAGAGCACTGTCTCTTTAAATATCCAAAATAATCAAGACAGTTGTAAACCTTCAAAATGGCGGTGCCCTCCGGACCAACAGAAGTCCATAGCTCAGCTCGCCTTTCTCTTCACCTTCTCCATTTTTTCCCCTGCTACCAGAGCAATCCTTAGGTTAATTATTAGGTCCTACCACCACTTGGGAATCTCCAAGCTGTCTGCCATGCTATCAGGATTGCTCAGGTTTCACTGTCAGACTGCAGCTCTGTCTGTCTCCTTTTTTGGTATTTTTATGCAAATTCTCCGCTAGTTGGGGTTTAGTCCACTTCTATATCCTTCCCTTCAAGGCTCAGGGGTCCAGGATAATCTTCTGTGTCTGTGTTAATTGGTTTCCTTTTTCTTTGTTGCAGAGGGTCTGTGCAGTCTTTCTGCCTAGTCCGCCATCTTACCACAACTCCTCAAGGGATTGTTTCTGATTCACTAAATGTTTCAACATTAGACTTTATTTATTCTCCCATAACTCTGAGTATTTCTTATTTAATTGTTTAAATTTTTTATCTTTTGAGGTAATTACAGATTCATATGTATTCATAAGGATTAATATAGAGAGATCATATGTACTTTTCACCCAGTTTCCCGTAAAACATCTCTCATAATTATCGTACATTATCAGAACCAAGAAATAGGCATGGATACAATCCATAGGCATTGTTCAGTTTTCATTTGTACTCCTGTGTGTGTGTTTAGCTTCATGCAATTTTATCAAATTTGCATATTCATATGACTACCACCAGAGTTAAGATATAGAGCAGTTTCATGATTTTACAGTCACAGCCACCTTTATTCCTTTCCTTCCCTTCTAACCCCTAGAGACAAGAATCTGTTCTCAATCTCTGTCATTTTTCACTCAGCATAATTTCCTTGAGATTTAGTAAAGTTGCAGTGTGTATCAATAATTAGATCCTTTTTATTATTGAGATACCTCAATGACAACTAACAATACAATTTCACTGTATTGACATACTTATTTAATGTTTAACATATTTATTTGATGTTTAACCATTCACCTATTGAAGGACTCTTGGTTGTTACCATTTTTTGAATACCATAAATAAATATATACATTCATATACAGGGTTTTTGCATAAACATACATTCTTATTTTAGGACATAAATGCCCAAGAGTGCAATTGCTGGGCTCTACCCACCAGCCACTCCTCTGGAAGGAAGGTTGGGCAATCTATTTCCATAGTGACACTGCCTAGGAAATCCAAGGAAGGGTCTCTATGAGTCGGATCTAACTCCATGGCAATGCCTTGCATTGTTGCGTATGTAGCCCATGCTTAGTTTGGTAAGAAATTAACAGACTCCAGAGGGACTGTACAATTTTACAATTATATGGATGATGCAGCTTCTTCATATTCTCACTAATATTTAATATGATTATACATAAAATTTTAAAATTTCCATGGTTATTTATAGCCTTTTCTATAATTACTATTCACTATAATTATTTTATCCCATGGTTATATACTTAAATAGATTGACTACTCAACACCAAGTCTTTTTCTATGGTTTTTCTGTTCCTGAGTGCTCTATTTTGATTGGTCTCTTGGATTAATTTTTTTAACCACTTTGTTGTTATGCCTTGTGTTTAAAAATATCATTGGTGGATTTTTAAGTGATTGGGAATATTAGTGGCCTTTATACTTGGTGGACAACTTGGCTATTACAATTGTGGGGACATTGCTCCATTGTATTCTAGTACTTCTGGTTATTATTGTTAATCTGACTTTCCCCCATAACTGTAACTTGCTTTATTACTTACATGCATGTTATTTGCATGAAGAATACATGATTACTTATCCTCAAAATACTATAGTTTCACAGGCTGAGTCTTCCTGTGGATTTTCCTGAATGTTTTCTCTGGGTCAACCTGCATGGCAAACATTTCTTCACTTTAGAAAAGACTTCTTGTCACTATGAATGTTATCTGTTTATTTTTTCCTGTTCTGTTCTTGAGAAACAACAATTCAATTGGTTGTGAGTCCCTGGTTGGCAGAAAAAGTTAAGTGCTTGACTAAACAAAATTTTGGTGGTTCAAACTTATCCAAATACACCTTAGAAGACAGGCCTGGCCTTCCTATGGAGCAGCTCAACTGTGCATAGATGGGGTGGCCCAGAGTCAGAAATGACTTGCTTGCAATTAGCAATAGCAATAAGCTCTTTCTGTAGGGTTCCAATAGGAAAGGCTAGTTGATATGGCTGCCTCTGACCAATTGTCCATGGAGTTGAAAAGGGTCCTCATAAGGATATGCTTCTATTCCCTAGCATTGTTTCATCTTGAAATTCTGACCCAAATGCTGTTGCTGACACAGCTCCTGACCTATCTCTCAGGGAACATCCTCAGTTATGCTCCACTGCACTTCAATCTTCATCCAGGGAGGGCAGCAGTTGGTAGGTGAGCTTTGCTGGACAATTTTTTGCTTCAGAAATACGGTGTCTTTCCTTTACATTTCATCTTGTCTTGGTTGTTTTTGAAGGGGTTTGAGGGAGGAGAATGAAGCCAAATATTCAACACTTACACCATCTTAAACTGGAAACATCCACAATCTCATCTTCAGCTTATTCTCCTCTGGCTTCTGTCAGAACATTGCCATTGTTGTTGTTGTTGTTGTTAAGTGCCGTCGAGTCGATTCCGACTCATAGCAACCTCATGCACAGTAGAACGAAACACTGCCCAATCCCGTGCCAGCCCCACAATCCCTGCTATACTTGAGCCCATCATCGCAGCCACTGTATCAATCCCTCTCCTTGAAGGCCTCCCCCTCTTTCGTCGACCCTCCACCCTACCAAGCATGACATCCTTCTCCAGGG
This sequence comes from Orycteropus afer afer, assembly GCF_000298275.1. Taxonomy (NCBI): domain Eukaryota; kingdom Metazoa; phylum Chordata; class Mammalia; order Tubulidentata; family Orycteropodidae; genus Orycteropus; species Orycteropus afer. The sequence continues at coordinate 2,893,911 of NW_006921664.1, read as the reverse complement.
AATGGTCCCTTCTTACAACATGACCAAAATAGGTGAGACGAAGTCTGGCCATTCTTGCTTCCAAGGAGCATTTTGGCTGCACTTCCTCCAGGACAGATCTGTTAGTTCTTTTAGCAGTCCATGGTACTTTCAGCATTCTTCGCCAGCACCACAACTCAAAAGCATCAACTCTTCTTCGGTCTTCCTTATTCATTGTCCAGCTCTCACATGCATACCAGGCGACTGGAAATATCATGGCTTGTGTCAGGCACACCTTAGTCCTCAATGAGATATCCTTGCTCCTCAGCACTTGAAACAGTTCCTTCGCAGTTGACTTTCCCAATGCTACACGTCGTCTAATGTCCTCACTGCTGCTTCCGTTGGCATCGATTGTAGAACCAAGCAACGTGAATTCCTTGACAACCTCAATCTTCTCTCCATTTATTGTGATGCTGCTCATTGGTCCAGTTGTGAGGATTTTTGTTTTCTTTATGTTGAAATGTAATCCATACTGCAGACTGTATTCTTCAACCTTCATCAGTAGGTGCCTTAAGTCATCCTCACTTTCAGCAAGCAAAGTTGTATCGTCTGCATATCTCAGGTTGTTAATGATCCTTCCTCCAATCCTGATACCACGTTTTTCTTCATATAGTCCAGCTTCTCGGATTATTTGCTCAGCATATAGATTGAATAAGTGTGGAGACAGAATACAACCCTGACACACTCCCTTCTTGATTTTAAACCATGTAGTGTCCCCTTGTTCTGTTTGAACGACAGCCTCCTGGTCAAGGTACAGATTCATCATGAGTACAATCAAGTGCTCGGGAATTCCCATTCTTCTCAATGTTATCCATAATTTGTCATGATCCACACAATCAAATGCCTTTGCATAGTCAATAAAACACAAGTAAACATCTTTCTGGTATTCCCTGCCTTGAGCCAAGAGCCATCTGACAACAGCTATGATATCCCTTGTTCCACATCCTCCTCTGAATCCGGCTTGAACCTCTGGAAGTTCTCTATCAATATACTGCTGCAAACGTTTCTGAATTATCTTCAGTAAGATCTTACTTGCATGTGATATTAATGATATTGTTCTATAATTTCTACATTCTGTGGGATCACCTTTCTTTGGAATGGGCACAAATATGGATCTCTTCCAGTCAGTTGGCCAGGTAGCTGTCCTCCAAATCTCTTGGCATAACTGAGTGAGTGCCTCCAATGAGGCATCTGTTTGTTGAAATATCTCAATCGGTATGCCATCCATTCTCGGAGCCTTGTTCTTCACCAGTTGTTTCATTGCAGCTTTGACTTCTTCCTTCATTACCATTGGTTCTAGATCATATGCCACTTCTTGAAATGGATGAAGATCGATCAGTTCTTTTTGGTACAGTGACTCTGTGTATTCTTGCCATCTTCTCTTGATGTTTCCTGCATCATTCAATATTTTGCCCATAGAATCTCTCAATATTGCAACTCGAGGCTTAAATTTTTTCTTCAGTTCTTTCAGTTTGAGAAATGTTGAGCGTGTTCTTCCTTTTTGGTTTTCAGACTCCAGGTCTTTGCACATTTCATTATAGTAATTGGCTTTGTCTACTCGAGCTGCTCTTTGAAATCTTCTGTTCAGCTCTTTTACCTTTTCATTTCTTCCATTTGCTTTAGCTATTCTCCGCTCAAGGGCAAGGTTCAGAGTCTCTTCTGTCATCCACTTTGGTCTTCTCTTCTTTTCTTGTGTTTTTAGTGATCTCTTGCTTTCTTCATGGATAATGTTCTTGATATCTTCCCATAATTCATCTGGCTTTCGGTCATTGGTGTTCAATGCATCAAATCTATTCTTTAGATGATCTCTAAATTCAGGAGGCATCTATTCAAGATCATATTTTGGCTCTCGTGGACTTGTTTTAATTGTCTTTAACTTCAAGTGGAATTTGCATATGAGCAGTTGATGGTCAGTGATAGGATAATATCCATATGCCTACAAGGAAGACCCGATAATATGACTGTTATTCAAATTTATGCCCCAACCCCCAAAGCCACACATGAGGAAATTGAAGAATTTTAGCTTCTACAGTCTGAAATTGACCAAACATGCAATCAGGATGTGTTAATTATCACTGGTGACTGGAATGCAAAAGTTGGAAACAAAGAAGAATCACCGGTAGTTGGAAAATTTGGCCTTGGTGACAGAAATAATGCTGGAACTCGTATGGTAGAATTTTGCAAGACCAACGACTTGTTCATTGCAAACATCTTTTTTCAACAACACAAACGGAGGCTGTACACATGGACTTCACCAGATGGAACACATAGGAATCAGATTGACTACATCTGTGGCAAGAGGCGGTGGAAGAGCTCAATATCTTCAGCCAAAACCAGGCCAGGAGCTGATTGTGGAACATTGCCATGGAGGTGGGTAATTCTTATTGAATGACCAAACAAAAGAGTAAATGAACAAATTAATTATATTCCATATTAAGGAAAAATCATAGAAGATGACAGTGGATGCAATCAGCTAGAAGAATGAAGCAAGAGTGGCTTTGACAACCTTGATTGAGTGACCCATTAAAGAGCCCATTTGATATTTCAGATCATTTCCAAAATTACCTATATAGAAATCAAATAAATCAGTCATCAATAGTCCACGAACATTGTGAAAATTTCTGAAATAAAAAAGAATCATTATGGTCCAGTAATTTTGGTTTGAAACTCTAGCTGTCTTCATTAAGTTTCTAAGTCCTGTCAGATTTTAACTGTTGTAATTACTACTGAAATTTCATGGGGAAGAGAAATAAAAGAACTTCCAGGTGATAAGAATAATCTGACCAACACAGCATCTGATGCTGCAATTTTCCTGATTGATTCTGTTCTTTGCATTCAACGTTGGGCACATGAGCTGTGGTATCAGGACTCTTAATTTCTGAGACCAGTGAGGTCATGGTTAAGTTTAGAAACCCCAAATCCTTTTGTTACAGGTGCAAAGTATTCAAATTAGTCTTCATTAAGCTTTCCTTAAACTCCCACTCTGGTGGGAGTCAAAGAAGAGCAGCCATTGGAAATGGGAACTATCTATTAAAGTTGCAAATCAAAGGGGAAAGTATCTATTAAAGTTGAAAAACTTATTCCTTGCAAACTAGCAATTTAACTTCTAGATATAGAGCTGACACAACTTCATGCTCACATACACCAAAAGATATGTACAAAAATATTCATAGCAGCATTGCTTGTAATGACCCCAGATTAGAAACTACCAAAATGTTGATGAAGAGTGAAGTAATAAATAAATTGTGGCAATTCATATAAGGAAATGCTCTCTATTAATAAAATGAAAGAACTAAGGGCCATGTAGTTGAATCTCACACATATAAGGTTGAGTTAAGGAGGCATAGAAGAATAAATGCTGCATTATACCTTTTATATGAAGTTCAACCACAGAAAAAATCAATATGGTGCTAAATGTCAGCATGGTGATTTCTTTTGGGGTAAAGGGAGGGGATAATGATCAAGAGGGGCTTGAGTGGAGTTTCTAGGGTGCTGGTAATATTTTATTTCCTGATTTGGGTGAGTGTTGCATGAGTGTGTTCACTGTGTGATCAGTCAGTGAGTTGTTCTCTTATGAATTGTGTTATTTTCTCTATGAATATGTTGTTTGTTGTTATGTGCCTTTGAGTTGGACTCGACTCATAGGGACCCCTCCTTGGGTTTCCAAGGTGGTATCACTACGGAAGTAGATTGCCCAACCTTCCTTCAGACGAGTGACTGGTGGGTTTGAACCACCAGCCTTCTGGTTAGCAGTCAAGTGCCTTAGGCACTACGCTACCAGAGCTCCCCTATGAATATAATACCTCAATAAAAATTTAAAATATATATTAGGAAATCAACCACACACAGTTTTCAAGGTAACAGATGGTAAAACCAAGGGAAAGCAGTGGTGAGAAACAAACTGCCAATTGTATGTGTATGTTATATATGTATGTGTATGTGTTATGTGTTACATATATATAAATGCTATATGTGTTTATATGTGTGGATATGGATATGCATGTATGTGTGTGTATGTGAATGCATAAGGCTAGACTTCTTAAGGAAGGTTGGGCCATCCTACTTCAGTAATGATACTGCCTTGGACACCCAAGGAGGGTCGCTATGAGTCGGGGCCGACTCGACAGCAAACAACAACAACAAAGACTTCTTAGGAATAGAAAATATATGTGAAAATGAGAAATCTTGAAACAAAGAGATTTGAAGGGAAATTCTTTTTTTTTCTTTTTACAGCAATTACTATATTTTATTTTTAGATATCTCTAACATGTTATAATTAAAAACATTTCTTTCTATCTTTGCTCTTACAAATTCTTCATTGATTTTGTCATAAGTAAGCTGCTGAACAATATCTCCTTCTATAAGGAGGCAGAGGAGCCCTGGTGGCACAGTGGTCAATACTAGGCTGCTAACTGAAAGGTCAGTAGTTAGAACCCATCATCTACTCCATGGGAGAAAAATGTGGCAATCTGCTTCTGTAAAAATGGCAGCCTTGGGAACTGTATGGGGGAAGTTCTATTCTGTTCTATAGGGTCACTATGAGTCGTAGTTGTCTTGATGGCAGTGGGTTTATTGTATCTAATAAGGATAATGAAATGAACCTTTCTCAAATGGTTATTGTATGCTGAAGGTTTTTGAGTTTCTGGAGATGAAAATGGGCATTATGTTGTACAGTTTGTGATGATTAAAGTCAGAAATAACATAAAGCAATTTCAATATCGGTAAATATGCATTGTATTTTATCTTCTATTATGGAATCATACATGCCTACATGAGTAAAATTTACCTTTCTTGAATTCATAAACTTAGTTCTCATATAAGAATAAAATTGTCACACTTCTCAGTGAAGGTTTGTATTGAAGTCATCAGAATAATTTTTTGGATGCCTTCGTGCATTCTCATTGGGTATATCCATATTGTTTAAGAACGAAAATCTATTAGAGAGAACTTCATATACTTTCGTTTGTCTTTTCACAAAAGATTCAAGCATGTCAATGATGGCGTAGTATATAATTATGTGAAATTGATCTCTGGCATTCAATACTTCTGGAACATGTCGATCATTTACTTGTTTCTTTCTAATGCTTCTGTGATGGTGAATTGCTTGATAATATTTGGCAGTATTTCTTTTGTTGTGTTTTCAAAATCTTCTCTTAAGTTATGTAAATACCCTGGTAGAGATCTGTTCAACTCTTTAAATTTACCTGAATCTCAGAGAGCTTGACTCATCTGGTGAAAATATTATTCTATGTAACCTACATTTCATTCTTTAGTGTGTGTACTTCATTGGTGATGCTTCCAGCTTCTCTTTTGATATCTCTTTTTGTATTTAGTCTTCAGCAATATTTTATCTTTTATTAACATTATAGTTTGGGTTTTACATTTAGATCTTCAATCTAGCTTGAATTAGTTTTTGTCTGTGGTGTGAAGTATGAATCTTGTTTAATTTTCCTGCAAATGGGTAAACAGATTTGCACCATTTGTTAAAGAGGCTATCTCTCCTTCATTGAATAGGGTTTGGCCATTGGTCAAAGATCAACTATCCATGGTGGATAGATCTATTTCTGGGTTCTCAATTCTGTTCCACTGGCCTATGTGTCTGTCATTGTATCAATACCAGATTGTTTTGACTACTGTGACTGTATAGTAGGTTTTGAGATGTGAGAGTGTGAGACCCCCTTCTTTTTTCCCTTCAATACCCACCAGCCACTCCTTGGAAGGAAGGTTGGGCAATCTACTTCCATAGTGATACTGCCTTAGAAACCCAAGGAGGGGTCGCTGTGAGTCGGGTCTGATTTGACGGCAAATAACAACAACAGTGCGTTGTTTATCTGAGCTCTCTTTCCTTTCCATATGAAATTAGTGATTGGTTTTTCCATGTCCGTAAAGAATGTTGATGGAAGCTGGATTAGGATTGCATTGAATACATAGATTGCTTTGGGTAGTATTGACATTTTCACATTATTCAGTCTTTCTGTCAATGAGTATGGCATGTTCTTCCATTTATGTAGGTCTCATATAGTTTTTTGTAGTAGCATTTTGTAGTTTTCTTTGTACAGATCTTTTCTGCTCCTCTTAAGATTTACTCCTAAGTATTTTATGTTTCTAGTAGCTATTGTAAATGATATTGCTTTCCTTTTCAAAAATCTCTTTGTTGATGTTGAGGAATCCAACTAATTTGTGTATGTAGATTAGTTCCAGTAGTTTTCTTGCTGAGTCAATGGTTTTTCTATGTATAGGATCAGGTCTTCTGCAAATATAGATGCCATTTATTTCTCTTTCTTGCCTTATTGCCTTGGCTCGGACTTCTAATACAATGTTGAATAGAAGTGGTGATAGATGGTATCCTTATGTGGTTCCTATTCACAAGGGGAATGCTTTGAGTCTCTCTCCATTGAGAACAATATTGGCTGTTGGTTTTGCATACATGCCCTTTACTCTGTTCGGAAATTTTCCTTCTATTCCTATTTTGCTGGGAGTTTTTTTTTTTAATCAAGAATAGATGTTGGATTTTATCACATGCTTTTTCTTCATTGATTGATATGATTGATCACATGATTCTTCTCCTTTGTTTTATTTATGTGATGGATTATATTGGTTGTTTTTCTCATGTTGGACCATCCTTGCACACCTGGTATAAACCCCACTTGGTGATGGTATATTATTTTTTTGCTATAGTGGTGGATTCTATTGGTTAGGATTTTGTTGAAGATTTTTGTGTTTAAATTCATAAGAGATATTGGTCTGTAGCTTTCCTTTTCAGTGGTGTCTTTACTTGATTTTGGTATCAGGATTATGCTTGCTTGATAAAAATAATTTGGGAATATCCTTTTCTATGTTCTGAAATAGTTTGGGTAGGAGAGGTGTCAGCTCTTCTCTGAATGTTTGATAAAATTCTCCAGTGAAGCCATTTGGGCCCGGAGGCCCAGATGTTGTGGGAAGTATTTTTTATGACCTGCTCAATTTCTTCTTTTGTTGTAGGTCTATTGAAGTTTTCTATCTCAGTCTGTGTTGAAGAAATTTGTCCATTTCTTCTAGGATTTCAAATTTGTTGGAGTACAGTTCTTCATAGTAATTTGTTATTATCCTTTTTAATCAATTACATCTGTTGGGATGTCACCCATTTCATTTATTATTCATGTTATTTGCACCTTCTCTTTCTTTTCCTTAGTTAAATTGGCCAGTGGTTTGTCAATATTGTTAATCATTTCAGAGAACTAGCTTCTAGTCTTGTTGGTTTTCTCTCTCTCTCGCTCTCCTTTTTTTTTTTTTTTTTTTTCTGCATCATTTATATCTACTCTGCTTTTTATTATTTGCTTTCTTCTAGCACTATTTCTTTTGTTGTTCTTTTTCTAATTGTTGGAATTGTGTTAAGGTGTTGATTTTGGTTCTTTCTTCTTTTTTTTTAAATGTATGCATTTATTGCTATAAATTGTCCTCTAAGTACTTTTTTTTGCTGTGTCCCAGGGGGTTTGGTATATTGTGTTTTCATTCTTACTTGTTTCTAGTAATTTTTTTATTTTACCCTTTATTTCTTCTGTTACCCAGTAGTTCTTGAGCAGTGTGCTATTCAGTTTCCATGTATTTTATTCCACCCTTCCAGTCTTCTTATTTTTAATTTCTAGTTTTATAGGGTTATGATCCAAAAAGATGCTTTGTAGTATTTTGAGATTTTTAAATTTATTGAGGCTTTTTTGTGGCCTAACATGTTGTGTATTCTGAGGAATGATCCGTATGCAGTAGAAAAGAATGTGTATTGTGTTTTGGTTGGGTAGAGTGTTCTATCAATGAGCTTTTGTTGATTGTGTTGTTGAGATCTTCTATATCATTGTTGAATTTTTTAGTAGTTGTTTTATTCTTCATTGAAATTGGTGTGTTAAAGTTTCCTATATTATTGTAGAATTGTCTGTTTCAATTTAGCTGATGTTGGATATATATATTTTGGAGATCTTTCATTGGGTGCATATATATTTATTACGATTATGTCCCCTTGGCAGATTGACTCTTTTATCATTATATAAAGTCATGTTTAATTTATCCTTTATGCTGATTTTTGCCTTGAGGTATATTTTATCAAGAATTAATATTTCCACTTCTGCTATTTTTTGCTTGTCATTAGCTTGACAGATTTTTTTTGTATTCCTTGATTTTAAATTATTTTTATCTTTTGTCTAAGGTGAGTCTCTTGTAGTCAGCTGACTGATGGATCTTCTTTTCTTATCCAATCTGCCACTCTCTTTCTCTTGATTAGTGCAATTAATCCATTCACATTCAGTGTAATTAACGATAAGTATGAGTTTAGCTGCCATTCTTTTATGTTTTTGTTTTAATATTGATTGTTTCTTTGTTCCAAATATTTTTCTTTGCTTAGTTCATTTTGTTACTGTGTTTTCTTTCCCTTTTCTTCAATGTTGTTGATTTAGTGTTAACTAAGACCTTGTGATTTTCTTATTTTGGTTGGAAGACTTATTAATTTTCTTTGTGGTTACCCTGTAGTAGATTTTTATCTCCCTACATTTGGAACAATCTGTTTTATGTTGATATCATCCTAACTTCATTTCTGTTTGGAAGTTTTGTAATTATTCTATTTATTCCCTCTATTTGCTTGTAGTTGGTGTTGTTTACAAATTGACTCCTCTGATTCTCTATTTTCCATTTTGTAAGTTTATTTTAGTTTTGAGAATTTTTTTCCTAGGCTGGTTCCTGGCTGATGTTGTATGTCTTAATTTTAAGTTGCTGTCTTCCATTGTTGGTTTCTAATATAAGGACTTCCTTTAGCATTTCTTGTGTGGTTGGTCTGATTTTTACAAAGTCCTTTTACTTCTGTTTGTCTGGGGGTGTCATAATTTCACCATCATATTAGAGAGACAGTTTTGTTGGATATATAATTCTTTGTTGGCAGCTTGGTGGTGGTGGGGAGAGGTTTTTCCCCTATTCTCAGGGAAACTGAACTTTTTGAAGTGAAGAGTGTGGTTCACCAAGCATGATTCACTGGCCTGGGTCTGGCACCCTTGAGGGGTACATGCAGCCCATAGCTGTTTAGCCAGCTCCTGCCCAGACTCAGTCAAGTAAGAGATCCATCTTAGTTACTTCAACTGCCCCAACACAGGTTTTTCCTTGAGTAGGTCCTCAGTCCAAAAGGCAGTGACATAGTGCACTTGGCTGTCAACCAAAAGGCCAACAACTTGTACCTACCAGCTGTCCCATGGGAGAAAGACGAGGCAGTCTGCCTCCGCAAAGACCCACAATCCCAGAAGTGCCATAAGGCAGCTAGCTCCACTCTATCCCACCTAAGATCACTAAGAATCAGAATTGACTCAACAGCAGCAGATTTGGGTTGGTTTACTAGTGATGAGTTGTGTTATTCCTTTTTCTGGCTCCATTCCTATTCCATGGCGTCTGTGTTACTAGACGTCTGACCCATTTCCCTGCACATTCCTCTCCCAGCACCCACACAAGTTCAGCTTACTTTAAAATCTTCCTGATTTTTCTACAGCATGTTTTTGTCATTGTGTGGACTCTGTGAAGTTTTATTTTTTCCTCTTCATCTACCTCTCTGTTTAAAATGGTTACTCTTTGTCTGGTCCCAGCTTCTTTTTCTTCCCTAGTCACTGATCTTGCTCCATCTCCCTTTCCAATCAATGCTCAATCTAATTCTTTATCTTCTCATTAGCTTCTCAGAAATCCAGAATCATTGTTTGTGTCTGATTCAGTTTTTCCATGTCTCTGTTGTAGAGGGATTAGGTGGAGTGTGTTAGCAGGAGGCTATCTTATCTCCATCAACTGGTATTGAATCTTGGTTTAAAGATATTTAGCTTAGAAATCTGTTGATATCTGTTCTGTTATGTTACTTATAAATTGTGTCAAATACTTTATGAGTTCTGCTAGCCTTAAGTCCTTGTTTAGTATACTAATTTTTTATTGCTGCTATAACAAATGATCATAAACTTAGTTGCTTAAAACAACACAAATTCATTATCATACAGTTCTGGGCATTAGATGGCCCCTGGTTCTCACTGGCTAAAATCATGATATCCAGCTCCTTTCAGGAAGCTCTAGGGAAGAATCAGTTTCCTTGTCTATTCTAGCTTCTAAATGCTGCCCTCATTCTTTGACTGATAGTGTCTTTCATCACTTTTCAAACTTAACAGCATTGGATTGAGTTCTCATGCTGACATCTCAGTTTCTGTTACTGCATATATTCCATTGTGGAATATATAACATTTATTCAACTTTATTTTATTTTTTGGTCTAAGGACATTGAGCTGTTTGAGTCTGTTTGTATGTGTGATAGTTAAGGTTGTTTCAACTTGGCTGGGCCTGGTTTTGAGTGTCTAGGCAGCTGGTGGTAGTTATTTTCCATGATGATACTAGCAGTCAACTCCATGGTGGAATCTGCTGCAAGCAGCGGAGTTGCTGCTTTAATGATATGGTCTGCTTCCTGTATATAAACAGAAGTTTCAGGAATGGTCTCCAGCTTTTTGGCATGCTTGAACCCTGTGTGTAGCCAAGTCATTGTTCAGCAGCCTGCCATTTCCTGCCAATCTTGGAACTTTTTCTGGACTTGAATTAGTGACTTGCTGTGTGGTTTGGTAATAATGGGACTGTGCTTTGCTACTTGTCAACCTTGGGTTTGTCAGCCTCAGCAGCCAGCAGCTGCCTGAGTGAAGAAAAGTGTCTAGCTTCAGTGGGCTGCAAGCAAGAGGCAGAGCTGAAGCCCAAGTTTGAGGGGCTTTTACCCAGACCCTAGAGTCTGGCATTTGAACTTGGATTCCTAGCCTCCAAAACTATAAGAGAAGAAATTCCTATTTGTTAAGGCCATCCTCATTTGTGGTATATTACTGTCAGAGTGGCACTAGGTAACCAAAGCAGTATGAGTCTCTTGGGACTCACGCACAAGAGTTTCTCTAGGTATATACCTATGAATTGAATTGCTGGTTTGGGGGATGTGAATTTTCAAATTTAGAAAACATTATTTTTTTCCAAAATTGTTGGCACCTGTTTTCACTTCCATTATGAAGATATAAATCTGTATATTCTTCATCATGTGATATACTTGACTTCTTAATTTTTGCCAAGTTTGAGTTTACAATGTTATCATTCTCTTATTTTGACAACATTGACTTACTGTTTTCTTATTTCAATAATAAAATTTCCTGAATTGCTAATAAGGTTGAACAATATTTTTGTTTTGTATTCTTCTCCCTTCTTTTTTCCTTCCTTTTTTCCTCCTTCTATTTATTCATCCTTCACTCCTTTCTTTAATTTTTCCAAAATGAATTTTTAAATGACTAGTCAAGTTTCAGAAAAAAATGTATAGGATTTTTATATGAATTTCTTTGCATCTATATTTCAATTTTTGGGAAAGATAAATTGTTTAAAATATTGAGTTTTCCTATACACAAACATGACAGTTAGATCTTCTTTTTAGTGTTTTTAAATCAAATTTTGTAAATTTCTCTATACATATCTTTCACACCTTGTGATAGATTTTTTTCCTAGCTAACATATAGATGGGGCAATCTACTTCCATAGTGATACTGCCTTGGATACCCAAGGAGAGGTCGCTATGAGTTGGGTCCGACTCGACGGCACATAACAACAACAACAACAACAACAACAACATATAGATGTTGCTACTTTTTCCTAAGCATTATTTTTCTTAAATAATTATTGTTGTTCTTAGGTGCTCCAATCTATTTTGACTCATAGTGACCCCATGTGACAGAGTAGAACTTTAAGTAATGCATTTTCTAATTATTATTGCTGTATATATAAAGCAATTCTAGCCAAGTAGTTGGTAAATTCTCCTATTATTTCTAATAGATTTTCCATGTATTTTTTTGGGTGGTGGGATTTACATGTCTACAGTCATCTGCAAATGATGACTGTATTGTTTCTTTCCCATATTTATGTCTTTATTTCTACCTATTGTATTGGGTAAGATCTGCATTACAATGTTAAATGTTGTTATTATTGTTATGTGCCATCAAGTCAGACCCAACTCATAGCGACCCCTCTTTGGGTTTCCAAAGCAGTATCACTACGGAAGTAGATTGACCCATCTTCCTTCCGAGGAGTGGCTGGTGGGTTTGAACTGCCAGCCTTCTGGTTAGCAGTCAAGTGTCTTAGCCACTATGCTACCAGAGCTCCTCCCACAATGTGTTAAATAGGACTGTAATAATGGATATTTTTTATTGTTGATGATTTTGTAAAAATTTTTCCACATATCACTGATAAAAATTATGTTTTCTGAAAAATTTTTAATAAATAATCTTTCATATGATAAAGGATGTTTATATTCTGAGTTTACTAGTTTTATTTTTCTAAGTTTTGAATGGATAATACATTATCCATTTTTTTCTGCATCTGTTGGTGGTCATATGGTTTTTCCTTGTTAATCAGTTAATGTACTTAATGACAGCTATAGTTTTTTTTTTTTTTTTTTAACCCCCATGATTCATCTCTCAGTTTGTCATACTGCGGTGCCAGATGTGTAATTGTGATGCTAGAAGCTATGGCAATAGTATTTGAAATACCAGCAAGGTCATCCACAGTAGACAGGTTTCAGTGGAGCTTCCAGACTAAGACAGACTAGGAAGAAGGGTGTGGAAATCTACTTCTAAAAAATTGCCCAGTTAAAGTCTTAAGAATAGTAGCAGAACATCATATGATATAGTGCCAAAAGATGAATCCCTCAGGTGGGAAGGCACTCAAAATAGAACTGAGAAAGAGCTGCTTCCACAAGATAGACTTGGCCTTAATGATGTGGATGGACTAAACCTTTTGAGATCTTCATTTGGTAAGTGGTATGATGCAAAATGGAAGGAAGACTGGGCAATCTATTTCTGTAAAGATTTACCACTTTGGAAAGCCAAAGAGGGTTGTTGAGTCAGAATCGACTTGGTAGCAGTGAGGTTTATTTATTTATTTTTAAGACATTGTTTTGATAACTTAGTACTGCTCTGACAGGAATATATTACAAACAGAATGACCTGAACAAATAGGAGTTTATTCTCTTACACTTTGGAGGCTTTAAGTCCTAGTTCAAAGTGCCAGGCTTTAGGGGCTGGGTGAAATGCCCTCAAACATGCGCTTCAGCTCTGCCTCCTGCTCCCAGTCCACTGATGTTGGAGGCTTTTCTTCACTCAGCTACTGGCTACTGAGGCTGACAAGCCCAAGGTTGGCAAATAAAAAGACACAGTCCTGATGTTACCAAACCACACAGCAGGCCATTAATTCTAGTCCAATGAAAGTCCCAAGCTTGGCAGAGCATGGCAGGCTACTGAACAAACAACATGGCTATATACAGGGTCCAAGTGTACCATAAGCTTGAGATCATTCCCCAAGACTTCTCCTTATATGCAGGAAACAGACCACATCCCTAAGAGAGCTACTCAGTTGCTCATAGTAGATTCTACCATGGAGTTGATTACCAGTCTCATCATAGGGAATACTACATCCAGCTTCCCAGCCACTCAAACAGACCCGACCAAGTTGACACTCACACTTAACTACCACAGACACCAAATGAGGAGAAACAGCTACAAACATCCTTTAATAATCAAGATGTGGAATAAACAAAGAATGACTCTAGAAAAAATTGGAAATTGTAAAAAATGAAATGGAACACTTGAAGATAGATATCGTAGGCATTAGTAAGCTGAAATGGACTGATAATGGCCATTTTGAATTGGACAATCATATGGTCTACTATGCTGAGAATGGCAAATTGAAGAGGAAAGGCACCACATTCATTATCAAAATGAACATTTCAAGGTCTATCCTAAAGTACAATGCTGTCAGTCATAAGATAGCATCTACACATCTACAAAGAAGACCAGTTAATAAGATTTAACCACTAATGCTAAAAATGAAGAAATTAAAGATTTTTACTAACTTCTTCAGGAGCCCTGGTAGCATGGTGCCTAAGGCACTTGACTGCTAACCAGAAGGCTGGCGGTTCAAACCCACCAGCCACTCCTCGGAAGGAAGGTTGGGCATTCCTACTTCCGTAGTGATACTTCCTCGGAAACCCAAGGAGGGGTCGCTATGAGTCGGGGCCGACTCGATGTCAAATAACAACAACAACAACTAACTTCTTCAATGTAAACTTTATCAAACATGCAGTCAATACGTATCAATAATTACTGTGATTGGAATTCAAAAGCTGGAAACAAAGCAGTATCAGTAGTTGGAAAATATGGTCTTAGTGAAAGAAATGATGCCAGAAATTGTATGATAGAATTTTGTAAGAACAACCTATTTATTGCAAATACCTTTCTTTAACAATGTAAACAGTGACTATATTTGTGGGCCTCAGCAGACAGAATATCCAGGAATCAAATAAACTACATCTACAGAAAGAGATCATAGAGAAGCTCAATATGATCAATCAGAACAAGGACAAGGTGAACTGCAGAACAAGTCATCAATTGCTTATATATAAGTTCAAGTTGAAACTGAAGAAAATTAAAACAAATCCACAAGAGCCAAAGTACAACCTTGAGTATATCCGACTTGAATTTAGAGATCATCTCAAAAATAGATTTGGTGCATTGGATACTAATGATTGAAGACCAGAGAAATGGTGAAATGACATCAAGAAAATCATACATGAAGAAAGTGAAATGTCATTAAAAGCCAGGGAAGAACATACTGTGTTCATGAGTAGGAAGATTGAACATTGTGAATATGTTCAATATTACCCAAAGAAATTTACACATTCAATGCAAACCCAATCCAGATTCTATCAACATTCTTTAAAAAGACATAGAAAAACTAGTCACTAATTTTATAAGGAAAGGAAAGAGCCCTCAGATAAACAAAGCACTAATGAAGAAGAACAAAGTAGGAGATCTCACACTCCCAGATCCCAAAACCTACTATACAAACAGAGTAGTCAATAAAGCCTGATACTGGTACAATGACAGAAACATAGACCCATGGGACAGAATTGAGAATTTGGGAATAGATCCATACACATATTGTCAACTGATCTTTGACAAAAGGCTGACATCCATTAAATGAGGAAGAGATAGTCTCTTTAACAAATGGTGATGGCAAAACTGGATATCCATTTGCAGAAAAACTAAACAAGATCCATACCTTACAAAAAACATACACAACAACTAACTCCAGATGGATCAAAAACTTACACATGAAACCTAAAGCTATAAAGTTCATCAAAGAAAAATTAGGGACAAAGTTAAGAGCCTTTATTTATTGCATTAAAGAGACTATTAAGCATAACCCAAAATGCATAAACAGCAGAAGATAAATGAGAAGATTGGGACCTTCTAAAAATTAAATTCTTATGTGTATCAAAAGACTTCTGCAAAAGAGTAAAAAGAGAATCTACAGATTGGGAAAAAATATTCAGCAATAACATATCTGACAATGGACTTATCTCTAAACTTGACAGAAAATCCCAACACCTCAACATCAAAAAGACAAGCAATCCAATTAAGAAATGGGAAAAAGGCAAGGATACCTCACCAAACAAGATATTCAGGTGGCCAACAAACACATACAGAAATGTTTGTGATCATTAGACATTTCTCTCTCTTTCACTGCTATCAATTTGGCTCTGATTCATAGCTACCCCTCCTTGGGTTTCTGAGACGCTATCTCTATGGAAGTAGATTGCCCAGTTTTCCTTCCCAGGAGTGGCCGTTAGAGGAATGCAAATCAAAACAACAGTGAGATTCTATATCATCCCAGCACTAATAGCAAAGTTCAATAAAACAGAGAATAACAACTGTTGGTGAGGATGTGGCGGGATTAGGACTCTCATACACTGCTGGTGGGACTGTAAAATGATACAACCACTGTGGAAGGGAGTATGGTGATTCCTTAAAAAGTTGTAAACAGGAACACTATCTGATCCAACAATCCCATTATTATATATCTTATATAAACAAACCCCAAAACAAACTTACTGTTGTCAAGCCATTTTTCATATATCAAAAGTGAGTGACAAGCACAGTAACACTAGGAGAATGGAAGATACAGAGAGGTACATAAGAGGTACAGACAAGGATAAACACTTTTACATATACAATACTGCATTATCAGTAATAACAAATGTTGTTGTTGTTAGGTGCTGTGGAGTTGTCTCCGACTCATAACGAATCTATACACAGTAGAATGAAACACTGCCTGGTCCCCCACCAGCTCCATAATCCCTGCTATACTTGAGTCCATCGCTGCAGCCACTGTGTCAATCCATCTCATTGAGGACCCTCCCCTCTTTTGTCGACCCTCCACCTTACCAAGCATGGCATCCTTCTCCAGGGAATGGTCCCTTCTGATAACATTACCAAAGTAGGTGAGACGAAGTCTGGCCATTCTGGCTTCCAAGGAGCATTCTGGCTGCACTTCCTCCAGGACAGATCTGTTAATTCTTTTAGCAGTCCATGGTACTTTCAGCATTCTTCTCCAGCACCACAACTCAAAAGCTTCAATTCTTCTTCCGTCTTCCTTATGCATCGTCCAGCTCTCACATGCATATGAGGTGATTGAAAATATCATGGCTTGTGTCAGGTGTACCTTAGTCCTCAAGGAAACATCTTTGCTCTTCAGCACTTGAAGGGGATACTTTGCAGTTGAGTTGCCCAGTGCTGTATGTGGTCTGATGTCCTGACTGCTGCTTCCATTGGCATCAATTGTAGAACCAAGCAATGTGAAATCTTTGACAACTTCAATCTTCTCTCCATTTATCATGATGCTGCTTATAGATCCAGTTGTGAGGATTTTTGTTTTCTTTATATTGAGATGTAATCCATACTGCAGACTGTATTCTTCAATCTTCATCAGTAAGTTCTTCAAGTCATCTTCATTTTCAGCAAGCAAAGTTGTGTCGTCAGTGTATCACAGGTTGTTAATTATTCCTCCTCCAATCCTGATGCCACATTCTTCTTCATATAGTCCAGCTTCTCGGATTATTTGCTCAGCATATAGATTCAATAAATATGGTGAAAGGATACAATCTACTACTGGTGATTGCACACTTGGTCAATTTCAGACTGCAGCAGTTGATAAAAGTCCTTAATTTCCTCATCTTTGGCTTTGGTGGTTGTTGCATACATTTGAATAATCATAGTATTAACTCATCTATCCTATCACTGACAGTATTGTACTTTAGGACAGATCTTGAAACATCCTTTGTGATGATGAATGCCATGTCATTCCTTTTTAAATTGTCATTCCTGGTATAGTAGATCATATGGTTTTCTGATTCAAAATGGCCAAAACCAGTCCAGTCCATTTCAGCTCACTAATGCCTAGGATATCAATCTTTATGCATTCCATTTCATTTTTGACAACTTCTAATTTTCCTAGATTCATACTTCATACATTCCATGTTCCAAATATTAATGGATGTTTGAAGCTGTTTCTCCTCAATTTGAGTCTTGCCACATCAGCAAGTGGAGGTCTCAAAAGCTTTACTTTATCCATATCAGTAAGGTTGGTTCTACTAGGATGATGTAGCTCTTTCCCAGTTGTATTTTGAGAGCCTTCTGACCTAAGGGGCTCATCCTCCTGCACTGTGTCGGAACAATGTTTCTGGGCTATTCATAAAGTTGTGCAGTAATGTATCAGACAATGTTTCTCTGCTATTCATAAGATTTCTCCTGGCCAATTCTTTGAGAAGTGGATGGCCTCTTCCTTTTTCCTAGTCTGTCTCAGTCTGTGAGCTGAAACTTGTGCACCATGTGCAACCCTGCTGTTGTTTGAAACACTGGTGGCACAGCCTCAAGCCTCACAGCAACATGCAAGCCATCACAGTACGACAAACTGAAAGACAAGTTTGTCTCGCTTAGCTGTTCGAAATCTCTCCGCCCTCCCCTTTCCTGGATCTCTGGTCTTGCTGGCTCTGTTTCATTACCCTGGATTGGCTTCCCTTTCCTCTGCTTTGGCTTCTCTTGGGGGTGGAGCCTGGGTCACTCCCCTTGCCTGGATCCCTGCCACTGCTCTTTGTGTCTCATCCCCCTGGCTTGGTTTTCCTTTCCCGTGTTTTGGCTCCTCTTGGGGCTGGAGCCTGGGTCCCTCCCCTTACCTGGATCCCTGTCACTACTTACTCTAATAACAGACATTAATCTATGAATAGATACATAGGTAGACAGGCTGCATGATCAGGTATGTCTAGGCAAAAGGGAATATACACATGACCATACATAAGTATGGAAGATGATGTTTCTACATATGTTTTTGTATGTGCTCTAAGAATGTCCATATAAATAGAACTACCAAGGGACAAAGTTAAGGTAACTTCTTAGCCACAACCAACAACCTGGAGAGAGGGAGTGGAACCTGTGGGCTTGGGACCATGTCACAGGGGAGACATCAAGCTTAATTGGCATAACATACTACACAAAAATATTGTTCTACATCCAACTTTGTGAGTGGTGACTGGGCTCTTAAAAGCTAGCAAGCTTCCATCAAGATACAACAATTTGTCTCTCCTCATCCAGAGCAAAGAAGAATGAAGAAAACCAAAGATGCATGGAAACAATTATTCCAAGGGACTAGTGGACATTGCAAACCTCAGCCTACATGATCATGAGACCAAAAGATGGTGCCTGGCTACCACTATCAACCTCTTGGAAAAGGATCACTGTAGGAATACTTGATAGAGTGAGAGAAATATGTGGAACAAAACTCAAAATCATAAAAAAGACCAGTCTTTATCTGTAGCCTGGAGTTTGGTGTTAATGGTAATGCAGTATTGTGGGCACAATGATTGGTATTAGCATCTGTTGTCTATCTCTTATGTGCACAATACGGTGTCCTCCCATTTCCTAATGTTATCATGGTTGTCACAGTTCCTTTCCATATATCCCTCCCCTTACCCATGTCAGCTTCAGGACAAACAGAAAAACAGGAGTGCATAAATATGAGGGGCATAAGGGAAGGGTTAAAGGGTAGGGAGGGGAGGAGACTGGGTTAGATTTGGACACGGTAAATGGGGAGGGAAAATAAAAGTACATGTAATGTTGAATGTAAAACAAGCTTTTAAAATTAAAAATAAAAACAAAATTAAAAAACTCCAAAAAACAGTCTTACTGATCTGAGACTGTTAAAACACCCAAGATTATGTCCCCTAGTCACTCATCAGGTCTGAATTGAGCTCACTCCTGTGACTTCCAGCTAGAAAATAGACAGGCATATAAGGTGAGCATGTATACCAGGTAGGTACACTGCTAAGAACAATTAATCATGGGATATCAGAAAGACAGTGTTTGCACAGAGATAGCTCAGAGGGCAGGAATGCATAGGAAAGAAGGATACAGGGAAAAGGCAACCACAAGAAGGAAGTGGAAGGAGAGCTGTTACATTATGGGTATTGCAGTCAATATCATGAAACTAAATGTGTAAGAGGGAGCTCTGGTAGCGTAGTGCCTAAGGCACTTGACTGCTAACCAGAAGGCTGGTGGTTCAAATTCACCAGCTACTCCTCAGAAGGAAGATGGGGCAATCTACTTCCATAGTGATACTGCCTTGGAAACCCAAGGAGGGGTCGCTATGAGTCGGGTCCAACTCGACGGCACATAACAACAACAACAACAAATGTGTAAGAACTGGTGTATGGAATATGAATTTGCTTTGTAAACTTTCACCCAAATCATAAAAGAAAAAAAGAAGTGGAAGAGAAAAGAAAGGACAGGGAAGAAAGAAAAGATCAAAATGGACGTGAGAACAGACTCAGAAACTTGTTTTTGAAGGTTGTGTAGCTAAAGTGAACGGAGGAAATGATGAAATAAAGTAGCTGAACAGAAGATTTCAAAGGGCAGCTTGAGAAGACAAAGTAAAGTATATAAATGTGAAAACAACTGAAGTTAGAAATGTGCAAATGGAAAGAAAACACTTGGTATTTCTCGAGCTGAAGAACTGAAGGAAAAATTCAAGCCTTGAATTGCCATATTGAAGCACTCTATTGGTAAAATTTTGAAAAATGCAGGGATCATCAAAAGAAGATAGAAGGACTACACAGAGTCACTGCACCAAAAAGAATTGGTCAACATTCAATCATTTCAGAAGTAACTTATGATTAAAAACCAATGGTATTAAAGGAAGAAATTCAAGGTGCACTGAAGGCATTGGTGAATAATATAGCTCCAGGAATTGATGGGATACCAGTTGAGATATTTTAACAAGTGGATGCAACACTGGAAGTGTACTCTCACCTATGCCAAGAAATTTGGAAGACATTTACCTGGCCAACTGACTGAAGAGGTTTATATTTTTGCCCATTCCCAAGAAGAGTGATCCAGCAAAATGCAAAGATGATCAAACAATATCATTAATACCTTACACAAATAAAATTTTGCTAAAGATAATTTAAAAAATGGTTGTAGTAGTACATTGACAGGGAACTGCCGGAAATTCAAACTGGATTCAGATGAGGATGTGGAATGAAGGTTATCATTGCTGAGATCAGATGGATCTGACTGAAAGCAGAGAATACCAGAAAGATTCCTGTATTTTATTCATTATGTAAAGGCATTTGATTATGTGGATCATAAAAAAGTATGGATAACATTGCAAAGAATGGAAATCCAGAACACTTAACTGTTTTCTTAGGGAACCTGTACATAAACCAAGAGGCAGTCATTTGAACAGAACACCGAATATTGCTAGTTTCAAGTCAGAAAATGTGTGCATTGGGTTGGGGTTGTATTCTTTCACCATATTTACTCAATCTATATGCTCAGTAAATAATCCTAGAAGCTTGACTATATGAAGAAAAATGCAAAATGCAGCTTCAGTATTGGAGGAAGAGTCATTAACAACCTGCCATATGCAGATGACACAACTTTACTTGCTGGAAGCAAAGCAAACTTGAAACACTGATGAAGATTAAAAACTACAGAATTTAGTATAAATTACACCTAAACCTAAAGAAAACCAAAATTTTCATAACTAGATCAACATGCAACATCATGATAAACAGAGAAAATATTGAAATTTTGAAGGATTCATTTTAATAGGATCCACAATCAATGGCTATAGAAGCAGCAGTCAAGGAATCAAATGACATATTGTGTTGGGAGCTCTGGTAGCATAGTGGCTAAGGCACTTGACTGCTCACCAGAAGGCTGGCGGTTCAAACCCATCAGCCACTCCTCGGAAGGAAGGTTGGGCAATCCTACTTCCGTAGTGATACTGCCTCGGAAACCCAAGGAGGGGTCGCTATGAGTCAGGGCTGACTCGACGGCACATAACAACAACAACATTGTGTTGGGCATATCTTCTGCAAAAGACTTCTTTAAAGTGTTAAAAAGCAAACTTGTCACTTTCAGAACTAGGTGTGCATGACCAAAGCCATGCTATTTTCAATCACCTCACATACATGCAAATGCTGCACAATGAATAAGGAAGATGGAAGAAGAATTGATGCATCTGAATTATGGTGTTTGTGGTAGTTAAGTTTGTGTGTCAACTTGGCTGGGCTTGGTTGAATGGCTGGGCAGCTGGATGTAGTATTCCCCATGATAAGACTGGTAATCAACTCAATGGTGGAATCTACTGTGAGTAGCTGAGTAGCTGCCTTAGGGATGTGGTCTGCTTCCTGTATATAAGTTGAAGCTTTGGGGAATGGTCTCTAGCTTATGGCACACTTGAACCCTGCATGTAGCCATGTCATTGTTCAGCAGCCTGCCATGCTCTGCTGATCTTGGGACTTTCATTGGACTTGAATTAGTGGCCTGCCATGTTGTTTGGTAACATTGAGGCTGTGCCTTATTACTTGTCAACCTTACGCTTGTGAGCCTCAGCAGCCAGCAGCTGAGTGAAGAAAAGCCTCCAGCTTCTGTGGGCTGGGAGCGGAGGCAGAGATGAAACCCAAGGTCAAGGGGCTTTCACCTAGCCTCAAGAGCCTAGCAATTTGAACTCTGACTTCAAGCTTCCAAACCATAAGAGAATAAACTCCTATTTGTTCAAGCCATCCCATTTGTGATATAATATTGCCAGAATGGCACTAGGTAACCAGAACAGTGTTGCTGAAGAATATTGAATATATCATGGACTACCAGAACAACAAACAAATCTGCTTTGGAAGAACAACAGCTGAGAATATTCCTTAGAAGCAAGATTGTGAGATTTTGTCTCCTGTACTTTGCACATGTGATTAGGAGAAACCAGTCCCTGGAGGAGTCTATCATGCTTGGTAAAATAGAAGGTCAATAAAAAAGAGGAAGACCCTCAATGAGGTGGATTGACACAGTTGCTGCAACAATTGGATCAAACAAAGTAATGATTTTGAGGATGTCACAGGACTTGGCAGTGTTTCATTCTGTTGTATATAGGATTGTTCTGAGTCAGAACTCACTAGTTGACACCAAATTAGAACAACAGTTCTTTTTTTAAAAAAATGTTAAAGTTGCCCCACATTTCTGGTTATTTCAACTTTAATATGATGTATTATCTTCATTAGACATTGTTGAATTCAGTTAGAACTGTATTTAAGATTTTTGTTTTTTATCTATGTTAATAAGGGGAGATTAGCTGGGAATTTTTCATTTTTATACTGTCCATATCTGATTTACTATAAAGTAATACTGGCTTTAAAGTTATAAATTTCATAACATGAATTTCTGTTTTTTGGAAAAGATTTTGTAAGATTGAAATAATCTGCTCCTTGAGGGTTTGTAGAACTCATCTGCACGACAATTTGGGCCTGTTTTGTTTATCGTTGTTGTTATGTGCCGTTGAGTCAGACCTGACTCATAGCGACCCCTCCTTGGGTTTCCAAGGCCATATCACTACGGAAATAGATTGCCCCATCTTCCTTCTGAGGAGTGGCTGGTGCGTTTGAACCGCCAGCCTTCTGGTTAGCAGTCAAGTGCCTTAGGCACTGTTTTGTTTATAAGAATATTGTAAACTGCTGATTAATTT
>NW_006921664.1:2868316-2870833 GCF_000298275.1 Orycteropus afer afer | reverse complement strand
TTTAGTTTTTCAGATGCGTTGAAATAAGGTTCTTCATGTGACTTTCATTATTTTAGTCTCTGAGCTATCTGTAATCAATCAGTAGTTATGTCTACATTTAAAGTCCTAATAGTAGGTTTGAGTCTATTTTTGGATCCATCTCAGGAGAGATTTGACTATTTGAGACTTCTAAGATTCTACTTTAGTCATACTTTTTATTATCCTATTTTTTTTTTTCTATTTACTGATTTCAGTTCTTATTTTTTAAAATTTCTCTTTTCTAATTTCTTTGAATTTTTTTTATGTAGTAAGATTTAGAGATATACTTTTTGATATTATTAGCTTGGTAAAATTAGAAGTATATAGATTCAACATTTCTGTATCCTTATGATTTGTGTAAGTCTTGTGCAAACAACAAAGAGTGTTGTTATTAGGTGCTGTCAAGTCATTTCTGAGTCATAGTGACCCTATGAACAGCAGAATGAAACACTGCCTGGTCCTGTGCCAGCCTCATGGTCCTTGCTATACCTGAGCCCATTGTTGCAGCCACCATGCCAATCCATCTGGTTGAGTGCCTTCCCTTTCTTTGTTGACCCTCCACTTTACCAAGCATGATATCCTTCTCCAGGGAATGGTTCCTCCTGACAGTATGACCAAAGTAAGTGAGATGAAGTCTGGCCATTCTCATTTCCAAGGAACATTCTGGCTGCACTTCCAGGACAGATATGTTAGTCCTTTTAGCAGTCCATGACACTCCTAGCATTCTTCTCCAATGCTGCAACCCAAAAGCATCAACTCCTCTTTGGTCTTCCTTATTCGTTGCCCAGCTCTCACATGCATATAAGGCTATTGAAAATACCATGGCTTGGGTTAGGTGCACCTTAGTCTTCAAGGAGACATCTTTGCTCTTCAGTGCTTGAAAGAGGTCATTTGCAGCAGATTTGCCCAATGCAATATGTCGTCTGATATTTGGACTGCTGCTTCCATTGATGTTGATTGTGGAACCAAGTATTTTGAAATCTTTAACAACTTCAATCTTTTCTCCTTTTATTGTGATGCTACTTATTGGTCCAGTTGTGTGGATTTTTGTTTTCTTTATATTGAGGTGTAATCCATACTTCAGATTTTAATCAGTAAGTGCTTCAAGTCATTTAACAGCAAGCAAAGTTGTGTCATCTGCATATCGCAGGTGTTAATGAGTCTTTTCCAATCCTGATGCCATGTTTTTCTTCATATAATCCAGGATCTCCAATGATTTGCTCAGTATACAATTTGAATAAGTATGGTGAAAGGATATAACTCTGACGCACTCCCTTCTTGATTTTAAACGATGCAGATCCCCTTGTTCTGTTCAAACAACAGCCTCCTGGTCTATGTACAGGTCCCTCATGAGTACAATCATATGTTCTGGAATTCCCATTCTTCTCAACGTTATCCATAATTTGTTATGATCCCCTCAATTGAATGTTTTTGCATAGTCAATAAAGCATAAGTAAACAAACATCTTTCTGGTATTCTTTGCTTTCAGCTAAGATCCATCTGACATCATCAATGATATTTCTCATTCCACGTCCTCTTCTGAATCCAGCTTGCATTTCTGGAAGGTCTCAGTCAATATACTACTGCAACCATTTTTGAATTATCTTCAGGAAGATTTTACTTGGATGCTATATTAATGATATTTGATAATTTCCACACCTTTCTTTGGAATGGGTACAAATATGGATATCTTCTAGTCAGTTGGCCATGTAGCTGTCTTCAAAATCTCTTGGCATAGCTGAGTGCGTGCCTCCAACACAGCATGCATTTGTTAAAACATCTCAATGGGTATTCTATCAATTCCTGGAGGCTTGTTCTTCACCAATTCTTTTATTTTCTTTTTAATGCATTTTATTGAAATATAATTTATGTACAGTGAAATACACAAAGCTAATGTGACATGAGTCAATGCGTTTTTTTTTTTTTTCCCCAGTGTTCCCTCCCCCTCGTCCCACCCCTGGCAACCAGCAAAGAAAGTTATCCTCCATATATAAACCTTTCCTTGACCCTCCACAACAATGAACTAATACTATATTTGTTCTATGATTGACTTATTTCACTCAGCATAATATCCTCCATGTTCATCCATATTATGCAGGGTTTTGCAGACTCTAAATTATTCTTTAGTGCTGCATAGCATTCCATTATGTGTATGTACCATACTTTGGTCATCCACTCTTCTGCTGATGAGCATGCAGGTTGTTTCCATCTTATTGCTATTGTAAATAGTGCTGCGGTGAACATGAGTATGCATATATCTCTTCCTGTCCTGGCTCTCACCTCTCTAGGATATATACCTAATAATGGGATTTCTGGGTCAAATTGTATTTCCAATTCTAGCTTTCCAAGGAATCGCCATACTGCTTTCCACAGTGATGATATCACTTCACAGTCCTACCAGCAGTGTATGAGAGTCTCAATCTCTCCACATTCCTGCCAGCATTTGTTATTCTCTGTCTTGTTGAACCTTGCCATCAGTGCTGGGGTGAGACAGTATCT
>NW_006921664.1:2862130-2864292 GCF_000298275.1 Orycteropus afer afer | reverse complement strand
TAACCAGAAGGCTGGTGGTTCAAATCCACCAGCCACTCCTTGGAAGGAAGGATGGGCAATCTATTTCTGTAGTGATACCTCTTCGGAAAGCCAAGGAAGGGTCGTTTTGAGTAGGATCCGACTTGATGGCAGTGCGTTGCATTTGTTTCAAGCCTCTAGGTGTGTGGTAATGTATTACAGTAGTCAGTGAAAGCCACTGGAGCCACTCTAGAGAGTTTTAACTTCATCAGGAGCTCAGCTTCCCTTCCTCATGCAGCTTCAATATCTTGAATACACTGTGAGTACTGGCATCTGTTCAAGGAAGTCTGGTCCTCTCCTCTGCTGACCTGTACATCTTCTTTAGTGAGGCATCTGTTTACATCTTCTGCCCATGTTATAATTGGGTTATATGTTTTGTTATTGTTGAGTGTTAGGAGTTCTTTGTATATTTTGGATATAAGTCCTTTATCAGATAAGTGTTTTACAAATATTTTCTCTGAGTCTGTGGCTTATCTTTCTATCCCTTTAGCAATGTTTTTCATAGAACAGAGTTTTTAATTCCAACGAAGTCTAACTTATCAAAAAAAAAAAAAAAAAAAAAGTCATTGACTACCTGAAGTTACCTAGATTTTCATCTACATTATCTTCTAGAAGTTTTGCACTTTACATTTAGGTATAGGTCCACTTTCAGTCATATTTTGGTAAAAGATATAAAGTCTGTTTCTAGATTTTATTTTTCCATGTGGTTGTCTGCTTGTTCCAGTGCCATTTGTTGAAAAGATGATTATTTCTCCATTTACAGTTGACCCTCTGTATCCATGTGTTCCCCATCTGCAGATTTCCTCATCTGTGGATTCAAACAACTGCAAATCAAAACTTTAGTGGTAAAAAAAAACAAATAAAAAACAAAAACCACAAAAGCAATTAAGTGGTCAAAGCAATCCTTCAAAGTCTAAGAAGTATAAAGTGCTAATTACATAGCATTTACATTACATTAAGTATTATAAGTAATCTAGAAATGATTTGAAGTATACATGAGAATATGCATACCAAAAACTAAACGCACTGCCATTGAGTCGGATCCAACTCATAGCAACCCCTCCTTGGGATTCCGAGGCAGTATCACCACAGAAGTAGATTGCCCAACCTTCCTTCTGAGGAGTGGCTGATGGGTTTGAACTGCTAGCCTTCTGGTTAGCAGTCAAATGCCTTAGGCACTATGCCACCAGAGCTCCTGAGAATGTGCATAGTTGTATGCAAATATGGCTCCATTTTATATAAAGTTCTTCAGTATCTGCATATTTTGGAATCACCAGGGAGGGTCCTGGAATCAACCCCTTGCAGATACTGAGGAACAACTCCAATCACCTTTGCTCCTTCGTTAAAAATCAATTGACTTTATTTATAAAATACATTATTTTTTTCCCCTCAGAAATACAGCTCTATTATAGAATATCTTTGTTGCCTTCAATTTTTAAAAAAATATTTTTATTCCATCTTTTCACATGCATGTTCAACATCAACACCTTTACTACCAGAGTAAAGGTAAAATATTTTTATATTTTATAACATTGCTTGCTAGCGTAAATCAGCTTCATTTTCCAACTAAGTAGTTTTCATGTAATGTTAAATTTGATAGAGATTAGTTTAGAGGAGAAATTCACATTTACTCTGAATTTACACATCCATGTCATTGATCCACCAATTTTGGAAAATTTGAAGACACAAGGCCACTGTTAGATAGAGGACAACAACAATTTTGGATAATTTGAAGACATAAGGTAATTATCAGATAGAGGATAGCAAGAAACTACTTTTTGGCTGTTACCATTAACACAAACTTGAATTTTAAAATTCCACATCCTTCCCTAATTTGCCATCTGATAATAGAGCATTGAACATAATCATTTCTTTCTGGATTGTAGGGTTGAAATGAGAGGATTAAGTGCCTTAGGCAGATCTGTGAATTTGGCTTATTCTATGGCTTGATTTTTGTATTTTTTGAAACTAGTTATTGTGGCATTTGGATGTTTGCTTAGAATAGCTTCTTGTGCCAAATGTAAACCTTTGTGGGGTTCTGTTAGTACCTCAAGCCATCATTAACTTCCCTTAGATACTGTTCCTTCGGGAAGGGTGTTGTGGGTCAGTCCTTCTTCAGTTTTATATTGTCTCAATTCTTTTTA
>NW_006921664.1:2856896-2862030 GCF_000298275.1 Orycteropus afer afer | reverse complement strand
GACAGCCTCCTGGTCAAGGTACAGGTTCCTCATGAGTACAATCAAGTGTTCAGGAATTCCCATTCTTCTCAATGTTATCCATAATTTGTCATGATCCACACCATCAAATGCCTTTGCATAGTCAATAAAATACAAATTTTATTTATTTACTCAATTCGTTGAAGATACCTAAATATGATTATTTCAAATTCCTTATCAGGGAGTTCCAATGCTGCTTCTTCCTCAGATGTGTTTTGGGTCTGTTTCCTGTTCCCTTTTTTCTCGTGCTTTGTCTTGCTTCTTTGGGTGGACTGTGATACTCTGTTGTCTGTGAGGCATTGTAATGTTTTTGTGTTTATATTTAATTGGTGATTGTATGTTGGAGTGACTTGCTCACGATTTTAGTTTTCTTTGTATGTTATCTAAGTAAACAGGGTACTGTTCTGTGCTCCTCTGTTCACTAGTTGACAGCACTTGTACACTCACCACCTGTCTCCTTTCCTGTTGTCAGTCTTTTGTACATCCCTGCCAACCTTGGCAAACAGAGCCTATTCTTAGGTCCCTGGAATCTGAATGAGAATGCTATCACTTTAAAATCCAAAATGGCTGCCACTTGTAAAGGTTCAAAATGGCTGCACACTTGGTTACTTTAAATATCCAAAATGACCACTCCTTGCAAACATTCAAAATGGCTGTACCCTTGGTCTTTTTAAATGTCCAAAATGGCCACCATTTGTAAACATTCAAAATGGCTGCCCCCTTGGTGACTTTAAATATCCAAAATGGCCACTGCATGTAAACTATCAAAATGGCTGTGCCCTCTAGACAGCAGAAAGTCCACAGCTTAGACTGTCTCTCTCCTTGTTGTTTCTTTTCCTAGTCACAGGCCATGTGTGCAGCCATCCCTGCAGCCATTGGTAACCAGGGCTGATCTTTAGGTCAGTTCTCAGGTCCCAGAACCACTTGGGAATATCAGGCTATTGGTCCCATCAGAGTAGCTGACAGTCCGCAGCTCTGACCATCTCTGTACTCACTGTTTTTGTTCATGTTTTTCCACTAGTTGGTATCTAATCCACTTCTGTATAGTTCTTTTCAAAGCTCAGGGCTCCAGGATTATCTTCTGTGTCTCTATCAACTGGTTTCTCTTTTCTCTGTTGAAGAGGGCCTGTGTCTCTTGTTTGCCTAGTCCTCCATTTTACCTAAAGTCCCACTGCAGCCTCGACTTCTTCCTTCAATACCATTGGTTCTTGATCATGCCACCTCCTTAAATAGATGAACATCAACCAATTCTTTTTGGTATAGTGACTCTGTGTATTCCTTCCAACATTTTTTTTTTTTTTTTAATTGTGCTTTAGGTACAATTTTACAGAGCAGAATTTGTTTTACATTCAACATTTCATGTACATTTGGTTTCACTCCCTAATTACCATTCCCAGCCCTAACCCACTCTCTTCCTCTCCCTTCCCAGTAACCACTCCCTCCTTGGCCCTTCTTAGTTATGTACTCCTGTCCAGCTTTTCCTCCATGTGAATGTTCCCCCTCTGGTGCCTTGTGGCTGATTGCTCCAAAGGATGTATTGCCATAGGGTAGGTGGGTGCATTACCCTGGTTTGAGTGTTCTGCATGTAAGTCTTATTCACTGTTGGGCTGAGAGTCAGCTCTTGGGATTGAATTTATCCTAGGCACTAAGTGTATGCCAGGGCAATAGTCTTGGGGGTCCATCAGACTCCATCTGACCAGTCATTCTGGTCATTATTGTGTTTTTGAATTTTGTTCCACTTTTTTTCTCTCACTCTATCCAGGATCTCTAGTTTTGATCCCTTCCCGTGTGGCTGGTATTGGTAGCTAGGCACCATCTAGTTCTTCTGGTCTCGAGGTCCTTCCATCTTCTTTTGATGTTTCCTGCATCATTCAATATTTTGCCCATAGAATCTTTGAATATTGCAACTCACCTCTTCAATTTTTCTTCAGTTCCCTCAGCATGAGAAATATTGAGTGTGTTCTTCCCTTTTGGTTTTCTAACTCCATGTCTTTGCACATTTCATTATAATAATTCTTTGTCTACCTGAGCTGCTTTTTGAAATCTTCTGTTCAGCTCTTTTATCTTGTCATTTCTTCCATTTGTTTAAGCTTCTCTCCATTCAAGGGCAAGTTTCACAATCTCTTCTTACATCCATTTTGGTCTGTTTTTCCTTAGTTGTCTTTTTAATGACCTCTTGCTTTATTCATGCATGATGTTCTTGATGTCATCCCACAATTCCTCTTGCTTTCTGTCATTGGTGTTCAATACATGAAATCTAAACTTTAGATGGTCTCTAAATTCAGGACAGATATATTCAAGGTCAGGAGCTCTGGTGGCGTACTGCCTAAGTCATTTGACTGCTAGCCAGAAGGCTCTCAGTTCAAGCCCATCAGCCACTCCTCAGAAGGAAAACTGGGCAACCTACTTCTGTAGAGATACTGCCTTGGAAATGCAAGTAGAGGTTACTATGAATTGAATCAACCTGATGGCAATGAGTTTGGTTTTGGTATAATCGAGTCATATTTTGGCTCTCGTGGACTTGTTTTAATTGTCTTCAGCTTCAACTTGAACATGCATATGAGCAGCTGATGGTCTGTTCCACAATCAGCTCCTGCCCTTGTTTTGGCTGAAGATATTGAACTTTTCCATCTCTTCTTGCCACAGATGTAATAATCTGATTCCTGTGTATTTCATCCAGTGATGTACAGGTGTATAGCTGCTGTTTATGTTGTTGAAAAAAGTATTTGGAATGCATATGGTGTTAGTCTTGCAAAATTCTATCATGCAATCTCCAGTGTCATTTCTATCACCAAGGCTATATTTTCCAACTACCAGTGACTCTTCTTTGTCTCTGACTTTTGTGTTCCAGTCACCAGTGATAATCAACATATGTTGATTGCATGTTCAGTCCATTTCAGATGGCAGAAGTTGGTAGAAATCTTTAATTTCCTCATCTTTGGCTTTAGTGGTTCGTGCATAAATTTGAATGATAGGAACTGGTGTTTCTTGTAGGCATATTGATATTATCCTATCACTGAGGCATTGGACTTCAGGACAGATCTTGAAACTGTCTTTGGGCTGATGAATGGCACACCATTCCTCTTAAATTTATCATTCCTGGCATAGTAGATCATGTGGTTGTCTGATTCAAAATGGCCAAACCCAGTCCATTTCAGCTCACTAATGCCTAGGATATTGAGCTTTATGTGTTCCATTTCATTTTTGTTTCTTCTATTACCTAGTTGTTTTTAAGGAGGGTATTATTCAGTTTCCATGTATTTGCTCTTTTTCTGTTGATCTTCCTATTGTTGATTTCCAATTTTATAGCATTGTGCTCTGAAAAGATGCTTGGTAGTATTTCCATGTTTTTAAATTTATTAAGGCTTTATGACCTAACATATGGTCTGTCATGGAGAATGTTCCACGTGCACTGGAAAAGATCGTATATTGGGCTATTGTTGGGTGAAGTGCTCTGTAGATATCTGTAAGGTCAAGTTGGTGGAATGCATTGTTTAGTTCTTCTGCATCTTTGTTGAGTTTCTTTTCAGTTGTTCTATCTTTCGTTGAAAATCATGCATTAAAGTCTCCTGTTATGACTGTAGAGTCATCTATTTGTCTTTTTAATTCTGTTAAATTCTGATTTATGTATTTTGGGGTTCTTTCATTGGATCCATAGGTATTTATTATGGTTATAACTTCTTGTTCAATTGATCCTTTAACCATTATATAATGTCCTTCCTTGTCTCTTATGGTGGTTTTTGTCTTAAAGTCAATTTGATCAGAAATTAATATTGCCACTCCTGCTCTTTTTTGTTTGCCATATGCTTGATATATCTTTTTCCAACCTTTGATTTTTGGCCTATTTTTTTCTTTGTCTCTAAAGTGTGTCTTTTGTAGATAACATACTGATGGGTTATGTTTTCTTATCCAGTCTGCAACTCTCTGTCTCTTGTGTGGCATTTAATATATTGGCATTCAGTGTAATTATTGGTAAGTATGAATTTGTTGCTGTCATTTTGTTATGTGTTTTTTCATGGTGTTCCTGGATTCTTTGTTCCATATAATTTTCTGGGCTGAGGTCATTTTGTTTATGAATCCTGTTATTATTTTCTTTGTTGCTATTGTTTTAGTATTTGCTAAATATTTGTGCTTGTCTTCTTTTTCATTGTGATGTGAAGGCTTATCATTTTTCTTTGAGATTACCCAGTGATTTATAATTTTCTCCTCAAGTTTAGAAAGCCTGCATTATCTTGCAAGTCTCTTGACTTCCTTGCCATTTAGAAGTTCTGTCACAACTCAGTTCTTTCCCTCTTTTTGGTTTGTGGTTGTCTTCATTTGTCACTTGAGGTCTCTGGTTCCCTGCTTACACTCTTGTAGGATTATTTACTTTGGATACTTCCATAGCTGGGTTAGTTTCTGGGTTATATCATCCTGTGTGTTAATGGTCAGTTGTTGTTGGCTGTTGTTGCTTCTCTGTCCAAAGGGTTCCCTTTAGTATCTCTTGTAAGGTTGGTCTGTTTTTAACAAGTTCCTTTAATTTCTGCTTATCTGCAAATCTCCTAATTTCACCATCACATTTGAGGGACAATTTTGCTGGGTACATAATTCTTGTGGGAAATTTTTCTCTTTCAGGGTTTTATATATACCATCCCATTGTTTTCTTGCCTGCATGATTTCTGCTGAAAATTCAGAGCTTAGTATTATTGGTTTCCCTTTGGGGTTAACTTTTCATTTTTCCCATACTGCTTTCAGGATTCTTTTTTTGTCCTTTGTTTTGGTGAGTTTGATTATGGTATATCTTGGTGATTTTCTTTTGGGGCTATCTTGTTTGGGGTTCCTTGGACTTTCTGAATGGATATATTCTCTTCTTTCATCATCTCAGAGAAGTTCTCTTCCAACAAATCTTGAACAATTTTCACAGTGGTTTTCTTTTTCTCTTCCTGTCTGGAATTCTGATTACATGTAGTTTATTCCTTTTAATGGTATCCCACATGAACCTTGCTCTGGTAGCATAGTGGCTAAAGCACTTCACCACTAACAAGAAAGCTGGCAGTTCAAACCCACCAGCCACTCCTCAGAAGGAAGGTTGGGCAATCCTACTTCCGTAGTGATACTGCCTTGGAAACCCAAGGAG
>NW_006921664.1:2854756-2856596 GCF_000298275.1 Orycteropus afer afer | reverse complement strand
ATTTTGTTCTTTTATTTTCTTCTGAAATTGTTGTATGGTTTTTTTCTGTGTTTTCCTTAATTTTGTCAGTGTTTTCCTTGATCTGTCTTTCAATCCATTGAAGGTACCTAAATATAATTCTTTTGAATTCCTTATCAGGGAGTTCCAATGCTGCTTCTTCCTCAGGGATATGTCGTGGGTCTGTTTCCCGTTCCTTTTTTTCTCATGCTTTGTCTTGCTTTTTTGTGTGGACTATGATGGTCTGTTGTCTCTGAGACGTTGTAATGTTGTGGTATTTATATTTAATTGTTAATTTTATGCTGGAATGATTCACCCAAGATTTTAATTTTCTTTCTTTTTCTTTGGTTATATCCGAGTAAGCAGGGTACTGTGCTTCTCTATTCGCTAGTTGGCAGCACTTATGCACTCTCCACCTGTCTCCTGGTGGGTGTGGTAGAGAATGAGAGTGACTGCACAGGTCTCTGTTAACCATTTGTTAAGAGCAATTAAGGGTGATTTAGACTCTTATTGGTGTTTGTTTATTGTTGACTAGTTGGTGCAAAAGGAAGCAGTGACTCTCACTTAGTAAATGGAGCTGCAGGAGTTGCAGGTGTGGTTGGGCTGTATGGGTACAGTTGCTGCCTCCCACTCAATTAGACAAAAATAACAATTGAAAAACCATCAAAAAAGTAAAAGCAAGAGGACAAAAACACACACTGCATAAACACTCAGGAACAATCACCAAAAAGGAAAAGAAGAAAGGACAAGAAGAAAGGAAAAGAAGAAAGGACAAGGAGAATGTCACATCTTTCCAGTCCTTAGTGTCTGGAATGTCCTTGCAGGTCCTGGCAAGTGCAAAGTATTCTTAAAAAAATAACCAAACTCACTGCCATCGAGTTGGGTCTGAGTCATAGTGACCCCTCCTTAAGTTTCCAAGGTGGTATCACTATGGAAGTAGATTGTCCAATCTTCCTTCTGAGAAGTGGAACCTATTCTTAGGTCCCTGGAATCTGAGAGAACTCTGTTGCTTTAAATATCCAAAATGGTTGAACCATTTGTAAACATTCAAAATGGCTGTGCCCTCTGGACAGTGTAAAGTCCACAGCTCAGACCATCTCCCTCTTCACTCCTTCCCTTTTTATTCACCAGTCACATGTGTAGTCCTCCATGCAGTCCCTGGCTCAAACTCACTCACTGCTGTTGAGTCAGATCTGACTCATAGTGACCCCTCCTTGGTTTTCTGAGGTGATAGCACTACAGAAATAGATTGCCCAGCCTTCCTTCTGAGGAGTGGCTGGTGGGTTTGAACTGCCAGCCTTCTGGTTAGCAGTCAAATGCCTAAGGCACTGCGTTACCAGAGCTCCTGACAGGGTTAATTTTTAGGTTAATTGTTAGGTCCTAACACCCCTTGGAAATATCAAAGCTGTCCATGCTGTCAGGATCACTAACAGTCCACAGCTCTGTATGTCTCCTTTTTCAGCATTTTCATGAAGGTTCTTCTACTACTTGGAGTTTAGTCCACTTCTGTATGCTCCCTTTCAAAGCTCAGGCCTCCAGCATTATCCTTTGTATCTGCGTTACTTGGTTGCCCTTTTCTTTGTTGAAGACGCTCTGTGTAGTTTGTCTGCCTATTCCACCACCTTCTTGGAACTTCTACATTTCAATTTTGAAACTTCCAGTTGTTGTAGCTTCATACTTTGTACATTCAATATTCTCATTATTAATGGATATTTGCAGCTGTTTCTACTCATTTTGAGTCCTGCCATATCAGCCAATGGAGGTACCGAAAACTTTAGTCCATCCATATCATTAAGGTCATTTCTACTCTGAGGAGTCAGTTCTTCTCCAGTCATATTTTGAG
>NW_006921664.1:2839399-2847129 GCF_000298275.1 Orycteropus afer afer | reverse complement strand
ATTTGTTATTCAAATTAATGAGCATAACATAAAAATCTTCAAGTTTAAAATTAGAAAATTTGCTAACACAATATCACTAAGGAAAAGGCAGACATAGAGAGTTGCACAAAAGATACTGACTATAAAGGTAAATATTATTGTGTACACAATACTGCATTATCAGTAATAGCAAACACTAATGTAGTTGGATACATAGATCGATAGGTAAGAAGATCAGGTATGGATAGGAGAATGGCCATATATTCACTATACAGAGGCTTGGTAGACTATATTCTACATATACATTTGCATGTGCTATAAAAATGACCATATGCTGTTTAAAGCTAAGAAGGTGTAAAGTTAGGATAACTTCTTAGCCACATCTAACCACCTTGAAGAAGTGAGTCACTGGGCTTGTGGGCTGAGGACAATGGTCATTGGAAACATCAAGCTCAATTGGCACAACATAGTATACAAAAATATTGTTCTACATCTTACTTCAGTGAGTAGTGACTTAAAAATAACTTTGGTAGGTCTCAAAAGCTTACAAGTGGCCATCTAAATGCAACTGTCTGGAGCAAACAAGAGTGAAGAAAATCAAAGACCCATGGAAACAGTCCAAAGGACTAATGGACCATGAGAACCTCAGCCTATATGACCCTGAGACCAGGAGAACGAGATGATACCCAATTTCTAATGCCAATCACTGAGAAACAAATCATAATTGGAGACTGTAGATATATTGAGAGGAAAATGTGGAACAAAATTAAAAAATCATAAAAAATACAAGCTTTACTGGTCAGAAAGAGACTTGTTGAAATCCCTGGGATGATGGCCCCAAGTCACACTTTAGGCCTGGAATTGAACTCACTGCTATGTCTTAACTCTCAGCCAAACAATGTTGTTGTTGTTGTGATGTGCCCTCGAGTCAGACCCGACTCATAGCGACCCCTCCTTGGGTTTCCGAGGTGATATCACTACGGAAGTAGATTGCCCATCTTCCTTCCGAGAAGTGGCTGGGAGCCAAACAATAGACAGGCCTAAAAGCTGAACAACTAAACCATGGAGATGCATTCCTTAGAATAATCAATCATGAGAGATCAGAAGGGCAGCATTTGCACAAGGAGAAAGCTAAGGAGGCAGAAATGCATAGGCAAAAAAGACACAGGGAGACTTCCGGTAAGAAGACAGAATAGGCAAACAAGTGCATAGACCCTCTTCAACAAAGAAAATAGAAACCAATTGACAGAGATACAGAAGATGATCCTGGAGCTCAGAGCTTTGAAATGAAGTGTACCGAAGTGGGTTGGACACCAACTAGTGGCAAAACCTGAACGAAAGCAGTGAGTACAGAGAGGGTCAGAGCAGTGGACTGTCAGCTCTTCTGATAGGGCCAACACCCTGAATATTTCCATGTGGTGTTGGGAGCTGAGAATTGACCAAAAGATCAGTGCTGGTCATCATGGGCTGCAGAGACAACTGCGCTGGTGGCCTATGACTAGGAAGAGAAACAGCAAGGAGGGAGACAACTTGAGCTGTGGACTTTTGGCTGTCTGGATGGGACAGCCATTTTGTTTGTTTACACAAAGTGGCCATTTTGGATTTTAAAGTGACAGCATTCTCATTCAGATTCCAGGGGCCTAAGAATAAGCTCTGTTTGCCAAGTTTGGCAGGGACATATGAGAGCCTGATAACAGGAAAGGAAACAGGTAGTGAGTGCATAAGTGCCACCAACTAATGAGTAGAGGAGCACAGCACAGTACCCTGCTTATGTAGATGACATACAAACAAAACAAAGAAAATTAAAATTATGGCCAAGTCACACCAACATACAATTACCAATTAAATATAAACACAAAAATGTCACAATACCTCAGAGATGACACGGCATCATAGTCCACCCAAGGAAGCAAGACAAAGCAGGAGAAAAAAGGGGCTATCATTATCAAGATCAAGACATATCATTATCAAACTCACCAAGACCCAAAACACATCCTTGAAGAAGCAGCAGCATTGGAACTTCCTGATAAGGAATTTGAAAGATTTATATTTATGTTCCTTCAATGAACTGAGAGACAGATCAAGGAAAACACTGACAAAATTGAGGAAAACACAGAGAAAACCCTACAACAATTTTGAAAGACAATACAAGAACAAAATGACAAAAGAAATGAAAAGTTAGAAAAGATACAAAATCTACAGACAGAAATCCAGAAGATTAATACTAAATTTTCAGAAATAGATAACTCATTGTAAGGATAAAGCAGTAGAATTGAATCAATGGAAGACAGAATTAGTGAGATTGGAGGCAAATACCTCAATACTTCTTTGGAAAGGTAACAATCAGAAAAAAGATCAAAACAAAATGAAGAAAGCCTAAGGTTCATGTGGGATACCATTAAAAGGAATAACCTTTTAAAGTATGCAATATCCTCTTGTTCTGTATAACTGGAATTCCAGAACAGGAAGAGAAAAATAAAACCACAGAAAAAATTATCAAAGATTTGTTGGAAGAAAATTTTCCTGGTATGATGAAAGATGAGAATATATTCATTCAAGAAGTCCAATGAACCTAAACAGAATAGACCCAAAAAGAAAATCACCAAGACATATCATTATCAAACTCAACAAGACCAAATACAAAGAAAGAATCCTAAAAGCAGCATGCAAAAAACAAAAAGTTACATACAATGGGCAACCTATAAGACTGAGGTCAGATTTCTTGGCAGAAACCATGCAGGCAAGAAGACAATAGGATAGTATATATAAAACCCTGAAAGAAAAAAAATTTCCATCCAGGAATTATATACCTTGCAAAATTGTCCCTCAAATGGTGAAATCAGGCATTTCAGATAAGTAGAAATTAAGGGAATTTGTTAAAACCAACCATACAAGAGATTCTAAAGGGAGTCCTTTGGACAGAAAACCAGCAATAGCAAACAACTGGCCATCAACACACATGATGACATAACCCAGAAACCAACCCAGTTATAGAAGTATCCAAAGTAAAGAAGCCTACAAGATTGTAAACAGGGAACCAGAGAAATCAATTGACAAATGAAGACAACTACAAACCAAAAAAGGGAAAAAACTTTGTAGTTACAGAACTTCTAAATGGTAGGGAAGTCAAGACAACTACAAGATAGAACAGACTGCTCTAAACTTGGGAAGAAATTATATATCACAGGGTAACCTCAAAGAAAAATGATAAAACTTCACATCAAAATAAAAAAGAGGACCAGTACAAATATTTTGCAAATACTAAAACAATAGCAATGAAGGAAATGATAACACGATTCTTAAACAAAACTAGCTCAGCACAAAAATTATATGGAACAAAGAAATCAACACCACAAAAAAGCACATAACAAAATGACAGCAACAAATTCATACTTGTCGATAATTATATATCTGACAAGGGACTTATCTCTAAAATTTATGGAAAACTCCAACACCTCAACAATAAAAAGATTAACAATCCAATTAAAAAAATGGGCAGAAGACATGAGTGGACAATTCACCAAAGAGGATTCAGGCAACCAGCAAATACATGAAGAAATGCTTATGAAAATTAGCCATCAGAGATATGCAAATCAAAGCAACAATAAGATACCATCTCACTCCAGCACTCATGACAAAGTTCAACAAGAGAAAATGGCAAATGATGGTGAGGATGTGGAGAGATTGGGACTCTCATACACTGCTGGTGGGACTCATACACTGCTGGTGGGACTGTAAAATGATACAACCACTGTGGAAAAAAGTATGGTGATTCCTTAAAAAGCTGAAATTAGAAATACCATTTGACCCAGCAATCCCATTACTAGGTATATATCCTGAAGAGGGGAGAGCCAGGATAAGAACAGATATATGCATACTCATGTTCATTGCAGCACTGTTTACAACGGGAAAAAGATGGAAATAATCTACATGCACATCAACAGAAGAATGGATAACCAAACTATGATGCATACAGACAATGGAATACTATGCAACATAAAGAATAATGTGGAATTTGCAAAACACTGCATAGCGTGGATGTACTTGGAGGACATTATGCTGAGTGAAAGAAGTCAATCACCGATGGACAAATATAGCATTAGTTCGTTATTGTAAAAAGTCAAGGAATGGTTTATATATGGAAGGGAACTTTCTTTGTTGGTTACCAGGGGTGCGAGGGGATGGGAGGGAACACTGCAAAATGAATAAATAAATAAATAGATAAAATAATTAAAACAGAAAGCAAAAAATTAAATAAAGGACACGGGGAAAGGTTAATCACAGGGAGGAAGTGGGAGGAAAAGTCTTACACTGCAGGGAATGTAATCAGTGTCACAAAACCAAATCTGTATAGGGAAAAAAAAGAAAGAATAGAAAATTTGCCTAGTAGGAAATATTTTTAATATGCAAACATCAAAAGATGTTAGTAATGAATGGGATTATATTTAAAGTATCAATATGATGACTTTATGCTTAGTGAGATGGCAAAATATCAAGATGATACTCATTAGTAGTATGCTAGAATTGAAGTGGTACATTGACCAGTAATATGTTTAATGAAATTAATGCAATTCTTGAAATTATTTTAGCAGCAAGTATAATGATAAAAAATGAACTGATATACATACTGGTAAGCAAAAGTACCTATTAATTAGACTCTTACTTCTGAGAAGTTAAGCTAAGGACTTTACCTAAAAGGTGATTATTGTATTATTTACATGTAATAGGTTAATATTGGAATCAATTTCAATATTTCACAATAGAATAAAGATGGCAATAAATTACAGAATAATAATTGTTGATTTTATGCAACATGAAAATGTTTTTCATTATCACAAACAAAAGCAAAATATATATTTATCTCTATATCAAGAAAATGACTCATAGAAGTCATATTATTTTTTTTTTGCAGTACAGAAAAATGAAAATAGTTTGACATGTCATGAAAGCAGCATTAATTTAAAGATATACTAATACAATTAAATGTTGTGTATGTAATATAAAAAATAATGTAATTTTTCAGGGTTGACATTAACCAAAAAAACCAAATTCACTGCTGTTGAGTCGATTAGAGGTATTAAATCTCAGCAAGTGTCCATTTCTACCTCTCTCATCCCAGCTGGGATGCTGTCTGTACCTGCCTTGAGTATATTGAAAGTTTCCAGAGCGACTTTGCAAAATGAAGTCTACCAATGATTTTTGCTCTATGTCTGAGAATGGGGCGTGCACTGCTAAGAGAAGTGTTAGGCTCACTCAGTCTTCTCTGTATGAAGAGAGTTCTCTCTGGTCAGGTACATGATCAACCCTCTAGTTTCTGCACATTGATTTTCACTCCAGTTCCCACTGTAACTATGATTTTCCTCAGCTCCTTCCCTAGATAAAAGAAGCTTTAGCAAGCTTCTTTTTGTGTCAGAATCATGTTCCAATACACCTCTCTTTTCAGACTTTGAATACCCACCAGATATCAAGGGTTGTTACTGCTCCCTTCTGGTTTAGTTCTGATCAGATTCCTTGATTACAGAGTCCATAGAGGTTTAGAGTTTCTCCCATCCCCTCAGATGCATCTGGACTTTTGGAAATCACTAACTTAGTCATCTTGCTTGCTCTGAGTCAGAATTGACTTGATAGCAACTGTTTGGTTTTTTCTTTGACCTAGTCATGAATATCAGGAGCTCTAGTGGTATATTGGTTAAGGCATTTGGCTGCTAACCAAAAGGTCAGTGGTTTGAACCCACCAGCAGCTCCGTGGAAGAAAGATGAATCAGTCTGCCTCTGTAAAGATTTACAGTTTTGGAAACCCAATGGGGGTCACTATGAATCAGAATTAATTTGATGTCAGTGAGTTTCATTTGGTGTGGAGTTGTGAATAGACTCAATTACTACTCTATCCACCATCTCTAAAAAAATCTAAACCAGACAATGCAGCTTCTCCTGGGTAACATGTTTATTTATTTCTTAGCTTTCAGTCTGAATAATATTTATTTACAGATATACCTAAGATGGGAGATGATAAGCTTTCACCTGAGAGCATGAGAAGCCTCAACATGTTTGAGCAATGGGACTAGGGGCTGTTTCTGTTCTTGTTTGCGAAGATAGGTGTGCTGAACTGTGGAGACATACTTGGAATAGTTGGCTGTATGTTTGTGGCTTGGCACATTCCAAGGACACGCTCAGGTGTGCAATTGCCCAGCCTGTTGCAATCCATTGAAATGAGATGTTTTGCTGCAATTAGAACAATCTCAATAAAGTTCAACTTCGCATGAACTTAAATTTTTCTCTGAACTCCCCATATAGTTATTGAATGTTAAACAGTCCTCCACACAAAAAACAAATTGCTTAAATCAAAGTTACAGATGAGTAATCATGGAAGCACTTACTCTGGGGCTATGTTAAAGGGTCACTTGGAATTCAGGTACTTATCTGAAACTTGAAATCTTAGAATTGGAAGGGAAAGATGAAGGAAAGAGTGTTTAATTTTCTCCATTCAGAAAGATGATGTCCCAGTACTATTTATAGAAATAGTGCTCATAATTTGTAAACTGAACATTTTGAAATCTTGTT
The DNA here is from genome assembly GCF_000298275.1 of Orycteropus afer afer. NCBI lineage: Eukaryota > Metazoa > Chordata > Mammalia > Tubulidentata > Orycteropodidae > Orycteropus > Orycteropus afer. Next base: position 2,840,589 of record NW_006921664.1, on the reverse strand, counting down.
AGTTTTCAGTCATATTTTCAGCCATCTTTGTGCATCATAAAAGCAGCACAGAAGGACTTCACTTATTGCTAACTATTTATTCATGTATAATTTAATGTTAAAACAATTGTTTTCAGTATGGGCCAGACACTGAGATGAGCAATTTACAAGGTTCACCTCTTTTAATCCTCTTGACAGCCCTAAGACGTAGTGATGATTTTTATGACCATTATTTGGAGAATTGAGATTCTGAGAAATGAGTTAACTTGCTCACCCACTTAGTAAGTTTCCCAGTTCTAATCTGAATGCAGATAGCATGATTCCAGAGTCCATCCCTGTGCTTAATGACCATGTTGTATGACACATGATCCAAATAACCAAAAATGAGAATTTGAAAATCAAACTAGATATCTCAGCATCCAAACACTAAAGTTCATACATTTCTTCACCAGGATGATCTCGGTATTTACATTCTCTTGTCTGTCCCCTGATCTAGTTCATCCTCTTACTTGGCTATTGAGGTGGTACCAAAGGGAAAGGGTGTTAGTGGTTGAGTGACATTGTTGAGATGTTATGAGATATCTGACCACAAGTCTAAAACTTGCATCCTGTAATTGTTTTCCTGGACAAGTGTCTCCCTGTTGTGTATCTGAGGCATCTCCACATCCCAGTGGGTAGAATATCATTACTGTGTCCAAGGAACCTAATGGTAGAATAGAGAAATACAGTTAATGCCATGGTTTTAGTCATCTGAATTCGTGACTGCTAGTCCATGGGTATTGATTGTGGATCCAAGTAAAATGAAATCCCTGAGAACTTCAATCTTTTCTCCATTTATCATGGCATGACTTATTTGTCCAATTGTGAGTATTTTTGTTCCTTTATGTTGAGGTGTGATTCATACTGAAGGCTGTAGTCTCTGATCAGTCAGTGTTTCAAACCTTCTTCACTTACAGCAAGCAAAATTGTGCCATGTGCATATCGTATGTTGTTAATGAGTCTTTCTCCAATTCTGATGCCATGCTCTTTACATAATCCTCCTTTTCAGATAATTTGCTCAGCTACAGATTGTATGTTGTTGTTATTGTTATGTGCCATTGAGTCGAACCCGACTCGTAGGGACCCCTCCTTGGGTTTCCAAGGCAGTATCACTACGGAAGTAGATTGCCCCATCTTCCTTCTGAGGAGTGGCTGGTGGGTTTGAACCGCCA
>NW_006921664.1:2837992-2839299 GCF_000298275.1 Orycteropus afer afer | reverse complement strand
TCTTAGTCTGAAAGCTCCACTGAAATCTGTCCCTCATGGATAACATAGTGTAGATATAGATTTTTTTTCCCCTCTAAAGTCAGTCTGACATTCTCTATATTTTAATACAAGGGTAATTTATGTTTATTTTATAACATAGATATATTTGAACTTGTTTCTCTCATTTTATGTTTTTGGTTCCATTTACTCCATTTTGTTGTTTCTTTTTTCTTGGTTTATAGTCCATCTACCCCTAGATGTTTTTGAGAGTTTAAACTCTTTTATTTTTTCTACTTTTTTTTTTTTGTTGTTGTTCTAAACATAAAAATGTTACCAGGTATAATTTACTAAGTCTAAAATTAATATCTTATCCTCCTTCCCAAATGTCTGAGGAACCTTGGCATCTTTTAGTTCTGATTGCCTCTATTTTCTTACATTGCCCAGGATTTAAGTTCCTTTTTTTTTTTTTTTTTCTTTTAAGCCCTTAAATTTAACATGACTTTTATTATGCCATGTAGGTTATATTTGTTTAGATTTAGAAACACACATCATCTCATGTGTGTATTGAATTTTGACAATTACATTTTTTCTTTTCTTTGTGTCTTCTTAAAACCTTCATGACGATTCCTGATAATATCTTAATCAGAAGGTTAAGGTTCTTGGGCTTAAATCTTCTTTTTTTGTGTGTGTATATCTGGTATCTCTCACTTATGGTGGCTTCCCTCCTCATATATTTGGTGATATTTGATTGTAGACTTACTGCTTGGTCTCCATCTGTGAGGGTCCTGTAGACCTAAATTGAGGAGTCTTTTATGCAGAGAGGATGTGCATCAGCTTTGGTAAGGCTTATGGTAGGCAAAATAAAATTTCTCCATCCCTCAATTATTTTCCACACCCTAATTTCCAGAACCTGTGATCATGGAAAAGTAATTTTGAGGATGTGATTAAGTTACTAAATCTTCCCTTGAGATGGGAAGAATATTTAGATTATCCATATGGGCCCAATACATTCACACACACACACACACACACACACAGCAAACAAACAAACAAACAAATAAAACCAACCTCACTGCCATTGAGTCGACTCTGACTCATAGTGACCTGCATTGAGTTTCCAAGGTGGTAAATCTTTATAGAAGTAGATTGCCCCATCTTCCTTCTGTGGAGAGGCTGGTGATTTTTTTTATTTTTATTTTTTCTTAAATTTATTTTTATTTGGGTGAAGACTTACAGAGCAAATTCACTTTCCATACAGCAGTTCACATATACTTTGTCTCATGTCATTGACCATAGTTTACCACAATGCAACAGCTCCCCTCCCACTT
>NW_006921664.1:2834659-2835359 GCF_000298275.1 Orycteropus afer afer | reverse complement strand
CCTCCTTGGGTTTCCAAGGCAGTATCACTACGGAAGTAGATTGCCCCATCTTCCTTCTGAGGAGTGGCTGGTGGGTTTGAACCGCCAGCCTTTTGGTTAGCAGTGAAGTGCCTTAGGCACTATGCTACCAGAGCTCCTACAGATTGTGTAAGTATGGTGAAAGGCTACAACATTGATGCACACCTCTATTGATTTTAAAATATACAATATCCTCTTGTTCTGTTTGAATGAATGCCTCTTGGTTGCTTATGACCACAAATGTTCTGGAATTCCCATGATTTGTAATGTTATCCATTATTTTTTATGATCCATACAGTTGAATGCCTTTGCATAGTCAATAAAACACAGATAAACAAATATCTTTCTGTATTTTTTGCTTTCAGTCAAGATCCATGTAACATTAGCACTCATATTCCTCATTCCATGTCATTTTCTGTATCTGGCTTGAATTTCTGGCACTTGCCTGTCAATATACTGCTGCAATTGTTTTTGAATTATTTTTGGCAAAAATTTACTTGCATGTGAAATTAATGATGTTATTTTGTACTTTCCACTTTCTGTTCAATCATGTTTTTTTTTGGAAGGGGTGCAAATATGGATCTCTTCCTATTAGTTAGCCTGGTAGCTGTCTTCCAAATCTGTGGGCAAAAGGGAATGAGCACCTTAAAAGCTGTTTTAACATTTGTTAAAACATCTCAAT
>NW_006921664.1:2818505-2834334 GCF_000298275.1 Orycteropus afer afer | reverse complement strand
TTTTTTTTTTTTTGGTATAGTGACTTTGTATATTCCTTCCATTTTTTTTTTCAATACTTCCTGCATCAAAATGTTTTCCACGTAAAACCCATAAAATATTTTTCAATATTTTGCAAATAAAACTCACTGCCATCAAGTCGATTCTGACTCACAGTGACCCTCATAGGATTTCTAAGATTATAAACCCATATAGAAGCAGACTGCTTCATCTTTCTCCTATGGAGCAGCTGGTGGGTTCAAATTGTGGACGTTTTGGTTAACAACCCAATGCCTTAACCACAGTGTCACCAGAGCTCCTTTTCTGCCCATAGAACCCTTCAGTATTGCAATTTGAGGTTTGAATTATTTCTTCAGTTCTTTCAGCTTGAGAAATGCCAAGCATTTCTTCCTTTTGGTGTTTTAACTTCAGATCTTAGTATATTTCACTATAATATTTTACTTTTGTCTTCTCATTATACCCTTTGAAATATTCTGTTCATCCTCATTATTTCTTAATCTCATCCCTTTGCTCTAGCTACTCTCTATTCAAGAGCAAGTTTCAGAGTTTTTATGACATCAATTATTTTTTTAAAAACTTTTTATTGTGGTTTATATGCAAGCCTACAGAACAAATCAGTTACTAATTCAACAATTCATACACGTTTTGTGACATTAATTGCAATCTCTTCAATGTAAGAGTGTTCCTTCAACTTCCTCCCTGAGTTCCCCATTTCCATCCACCCACCTTATGACATCAATTTGGTCTTTTGTGTCTTTTTAAAGACCTTTTGCTTTCTTCATGTACAATGTTCTTGATGTCATTCCACAACTCATCTAGTCTTTAGTCATTGGTGTTCAATGTGTTAAATATATCCTTTAGATGGTATCTAAATTCAGATGGATATACTCAAGATCATCTTTTGGCTTTCATAGACCTGTTTTAATTTTCTTCAATTGATAGTCTGTTCCATAGTTAGCACCTGGCCTTGTGCTGACTGCTGATATTGAGTTTCTTCATTGCCTCTTTCCACAGGTGTTGTTGACTTCATGCCTGTGTATTCCATCTGGTGAGGTCTACATGGTATGGTTGCCATTTACGTTGTTGAAAAAAAGGTATGTGCAATGCATAAGTTGTTAGTCTTGTAAAATAGTATAATGCAGTCTCTGATGACATTTCTTTCACCAAAGCTGTATTTCCCAACTACTGATGTTTCTTTATTGTTTCCAACTTTCACATTCTAATCACCAGTAATTATAAATACATCTTGATTGCAAGTTTAGTGAATTTCAGACTTCGGAAGTAAAAATCTTCAGTTTCTTCATCTTTGAATTTAGGGGTTGATGCATAAATTTGAATAATAGTAATGTTAACTGATCTTACTTGTAGGTGTTTGGATATTATCCTGCTTCTTGGAAGGAAGTTTGGGCAATCTACTTCTGTAGTGATACTACCTCAGAAACCCAAGGAGGGGTTGCTATGAGTTAGATGCAACTCAACAGTGTATTTCATTTGTTGTTGACATCATTATACTTCAGAATAGATCTTGAAATGTTCTTTTTGATGATTGGAACACTCTTTCTGGTCAATTTGTCATTACTGGCATAGTAGACCACATGATTATCTGACTCCAAATGGTTAATACCAGTCCATTTCAGCTCATTAATACATAGGTTATTGATCTTCATGCATTCCATTACATTTTTTGACAACTTTTAATTTTCCTAGAAATTAAAGTTGCAATATTGAAAGATTCTATGGGCAAAATATTGAATGATGCAAGAAACATCAAAAGAAGATGGATGGAATACACATAATCACTGCACCAAAAAAAAAAAAAAAATGGTAGACGTTCATCCATTTCAGGAGGCAGCATATGATCAAGAACCAGTGGCATTGAAGGAAGGAGTTGAAGCTGCACTGAAGGAATTGGCAAAGAAGAATGCTCCAGGAATTGACAGACTACCCAGTGAGATGTTTCAACAAACCGATGCTGTGCTGGAGGCACTCATTTGTCTATGCCAAGAAATTTGGAAGAGAGTTACCTGGCTAACTGACTGGAAGAGATCCATATTTGAACCAATTCCAAAGAAAGGTGATCCAACAGAATGTGGAAATTATTGAGCAATATAATTAATATCACATGCAAGTAAAATCTCCCTGAAGATAATTCAAAAATGTTTGCCGCAGTATACTGACAGAGAACTTCCAGAAATACTGGGTGGATTCAGAAGAGGATATGGAATGAGGGATATCATTGCTGATATCAGATGGACCTTGGCTGAAAGCTAAGAATACCAGAAAGATGTTTCCTTGTGTTTTATTGACTATAAAAAGTCATTTGGTTGTGTGGGTCATAACAAATTGTGGGTAACATTGAGAAGAATGGGAATTTCAGAATACTTAACTGTGCTCATGAGAAACCTGTATGGCTGTCATTCAAACAGAACAAGGGGATACTACATGGTTTAAAATCAGGAAAGGAATGCATCAGGGTTGTCCCCTTTCTCCATACTTATTCAATCCATATGCAGAGCAAATAATCTGAGAAGCTGGATTATACAAAGAAGAATGTGGCATCAGGATTGGAGGAAGAGTCATTAACAACCTGCGATGCAGATGACACAACTTTGCTTGCTGAAAGTGAAGATGACTTGAATCACTTATTGATGAAGATTTAAGACAGCAGTCTGCAATATGGATTACATCTCAACATAAAGAAAATGAAAATCCTCACAACTGGACCAATGAGGAGATAAGGAACATCATGATAAATGTAGAAAAGATTGAAGTTGTTGAAGATTTTGTATTACTTGGTTCTACAATCAACACCAGTGGAAGCAGCAGTCAAGAAATCAGGTGATGTATTGCATTGGGCAAATCTGGTGCAAAAGACCTCTTTAAAATGCTGAAGAGCAAACATGTGATTTTGAAAATTAAGATGTGCCTAACCTAAGCCATGGTATTTTCAATCACCTCATATACCTCTGGACAATGAATAAGGAAGACCAAGGAAGAGTTGTTACTTTTGAGTTGTGGTGTTGGCAAAGAATACTGAAGATACCACAGACTACCAGAAGAACTAACAAATCTGTCCTGGATGAAGTGCAGCCAGAATGCTCCTTGGAAGTGAGAATGGCCAGACTTCGTCTCACCTACCGTGGTCATGTTTTCAGAAGGGGCCATTCCTTGGAGAAAGATATTATGCTTGGTAAAATGGAGGGTCAACAAAGAAGGGGAAATCCTTCAATGAGATGAATTGACACAGTGGCTGCAACAACGGGCTCAGGTATAACAAGAATTATGAAGCTGGCACAAGACTGGGCAGTGTTTCGTTCTTTTGTACATAGGGTTGCTATTGGGTCAGAACTGACTTGATGGCACCTAACAACAACAACAATTTTCTTAGATTCATATTTGTACATTCCATATTCCAATTATTAATGAATGTTTGAAAATATTTCTTCCCATTTTGAGTTGTGCCGTATCAGGAATTGAGATACCACTACTCTGTCAGTTTATAGTACAGTGGTGACTTGTGTGTTGCTGTGATGATGGAGCTATGCCATAGGTATTTCAAATATCAGCAGGGTAAACCATGGTGGACAGGTTTTAGCTGAGCTTGCAGACTAAGACAGACTAAGCATAAGAATATGGTGGACCACTTCTGAAAAACTTGGCCACTGAAAACCTTATGAATAGCAGTGAAACACTGTCTGATGTAGTACTGGAAAACTCAATGAACTGCAGTGAAATATTGTCTGATACAGTACACGAAGATGAACCCCTCAGGTTGGAAAGCACTCAAAATATACTGGGAAGAAGCTGCCTCCTCAAAGTATAGTTGAGAATTGATCTTTAATGACTTGGATAGAATAAAGCTTTCAGAACCTTCATTTGATGAGGTGGCTCAACTCAGAAGGAGAAGAAACAGCAAACAATGGTGCTACTGGGTTTTCTTAAAGTAATGTCTCCCAATTTAATATTTTCCTTTTCATGGTTACTGTTTTTTATGTCTTGTTTAAGAAATAGTTCCTTCCATAAGGTCTTGAAATTATGCTACTTTGTTTTATTCTAAAAGCTTTAAGCTTTATCTTTCATATTTTGATCTGTGATACATTTAGAATTCATTTTGTGTATATGATGCAAGGTAGGATTCAAGATTAAATTTTTTTCCTTGAAGATATTTCCTGTTGTCCCTATATTATGTACTTTTATAAACCAAGTAGCTATATTTGTCTGGAGCTTTTTTGTGGCTCTCTCTTCTGTTGGCTAATTTACCTATCTTTGTACTAATACCATATCATATTAATTAATATAGCTGTATATTTTAGCAACTGAGAAGATAAGTTTTCCATCTTTGTTTATGTTTTTCAAGATTGCCTTGTCTATTTCTGATTCTTTATATATCCAAATGAGTTTTTAAAATTAGCTCATCAACATCAACAAAGACAACAAAAACCTGCTGAGATAATGATGGGATTACATGGAATCTGTAATTCATTTAGAGGAGAATTGACATATTTCCAATAATGTAACCTCCCAGACCAAGGATATGGTATATCCTTTCACTTATTAAAGTTTATTTTATAACAGTATTGTTTTGTAGTTTCACTATGTAAAGGCATTGCACACATTTTGTTAGATTGATTCTTAAGTGATAATTTTTTTCTATAATTTTTATTAATTTTTTTTGGTGTTGAGAATATGCACAGAAAAACATGCAGTGATTCAACAATTTCTGAATGTATCATTTAGTGACATTGATTACATTCTTCCAGTTGTGTAACCATTCTCACTCTCCTTCTCTGAGTTGTACCTCCCTCATTAACATAAACACACTGCCCCTAAGATTCCTGTCTAATACTTTGAGTTGTTGTTGCCAATTTAATCCCACATAGACAGTTCTTAAAAGAGCATAATGCTCAAGGCAAACATTTTTTTTACTGCTTAAGTAAACTTTTGTCCAGAGTGTATGGTGGTTTTTAATGCTTTGTAAGTGATATATTGTTAACATTTTCATTTTCTGTTGACTTTTACGTAGAAATATATTTTCCCACTTTTTAATAAAAATTTTAATCATATAGGAAACTTGAAAGAATTTGCAGTGAACACTAGAACTAGAATCTAGAACCATTCAGATTCCAATATTAATATTTTACTTTAGTTGCTTTTTCATATTTATCCATCTGTGTATCCCTCTGGATACAACAAATAAATACGATGCTGGAAGTGCTCACTTGTCTATGCCAAGAAATTTGGAAGGACAATTATCAGGCTAACCAACTGGAATAGATCCATTCCGAAGAAAGGTGATCTAACAGAATTCAGATATTATTGAACAATATCATTAATATCACAAGCAAGTAAAATTTTACTGAAGATAATTCAAAAATGTTTGCAGCAGTACGTTGACAGTAGACCACCAGAAATTCAAGTGGGATTCAGAAGAGGATGTGGAATTAAGGATATCATTGGCAATGTCAGATGGATCTTGGCTGAAAGCAAAGAATACCAGAAAGATGTTTACCTGTATTTTATTGATTATGTAAAAATATTCAACTGTGTGGATCATAACAAATTATGGATAATACTGTGAAAAATGGGAATTACAGAACACTTAATTGTGTTTATTAGGAACTTGAACATGGACCAAGAGGCAGTCATTTGAAGAGAACAAGAAGTACTGCATGGTTTAGAATAAGGAAATGTGTGCATCAGGGTTGTATGCTTTCACTATACTTAACCTGTATGCTGAGCAAATAATCCAAGAAGTTGGATTATATGAAGAAGAATGTGGCATCAGGATTGGAGGAAGACTCATTAACAACGTGTAATATGCAGATGACACAATTTTGCTTGCTGAAAGTGGGGATGACTTGAAGCACTTACTGATGAAGATTAAAGACTACATACAGTCTGCAGTATGGATTATACCTCAATATTAGCAAACCAAATATCCTCACAAGTGGAATGATAAACAGCTTCAGGATAGATGGAGAAAAGATTGAAGTTGTCAAAGACTTCATATTACTTGGTTCTACAATCAACACCAATGCAAGCAGCAGTTAAGACATCATACAATGTATTGTATTGGGCAAATCTGCTGCAAAAGACCTCTTTCAAGTGCTGAAAAGAAAAGATATTTCCTCAAAGAATAAGGTGCACCTAACCCAAGCCATGGCATGTTCAATAGCCTCAAATGCATATTAGAGCTGGACAATGAATAAGGATGACCAAAGAGGAGTTGATGCTTTTGAGGTGTGGCATTGGAGAAGAACGCTAAGAGTACCATGGACTGCTAAAAGGACTAACAGATCTGTACTGGAAGAAGTGCAGCCAGAATGCTTCTTGGAAGTGAGAATGATCAGACTCCCTCTTACCTAGTTTGGTCATGTTGTCAAAAGGGACCATTCCCTGGAGAAGAATATCATGCTTGGTAAAGTGGAGGGTCAATGAAGAAGGTGAAGGCCCTCAACAAGATGGATTGACATAATCGCTGCAACAATGGGCTCAGGTATAGCAAGGATTGTAGGGCTGTCACAGGACCAAGCAGGATTTCATTCTGCTGTGATACAGTGGCTATGAGTAAGAGACGTCTCAATGGCACCTAACAACAAATTTCACTCAGCATCGTGTATTCTTAATTCATCTGCATTATGCAATATTTCTCAGATTCATCACTTTTCCTCAATGTTGCATACTATTACATTGTGTGTATGTATTACAGCTTGTTGATCCTTTCCTAAAATGATGGGCATTTATGTTGTTTCCACCTTTTTGCTATTGTGAATAGTGCTCTACTGAACATAGGTGTGCATATATCTGTTTATGTCATAGCTCTTAATTCTATAGGATGTGTACCTAATAGTAGGATTGCTGGATCATATAGTATTTCTGTTTCTAGCTTTTTAGGGATCTTCCATACTGTTTACCACAGAATATGCACCATTTTACAATCCTACCAATAGTGTATGAGTGTTCCAGTCTCCTCACACCTTTGCCAGTATTTAATGTTCTTTGTCTTTTGAACTTTTCTATTAGTGCTGGGGTGAGATGATATCTCATTGTTATTTTGATTTGCATCCCTATGGTGGTGTAGTGCCTAAGGCATTTGATTGCTAACCAGAAGGCTGGCAGTTCAAACTCACCAACCACTACTTGGAAAGAAGGTTAGGTAATCTGCCCCCATAGTGATACCACCTCGGAAACCCAAGGAGGGGTCACTAAGAGTCAGATTTGACTTGACAGCAGTGAGTTTAATAGCTAATATTGTGAGTATTTCTTCATGTGTTTGCTAGCCACCTGGATGTCTTTTTGGGTGAAGTATCTGTTCATTGTACTCATGAGGAACCTGTATGTAGATCAGAAGGCTGTCCTTTGAATAGAATAAGGAGATACTGCATGGTTCAAAATCTAGAAGGGAGTGTGTCAAGGTTGTATTCTTTCACCATACTTGTTCAATTTGTATACTGAGCAAAAAAATCCAAGAAACTGGATTATATGAAGAAGAACATGGCATCAGGATTGGAAGAAGACTCGTTAACACCCTGCAATACACAGATGACATAACTTTGCTTGCTGAAAGTGTGGATGACTTGAAGCACTTACTGAAGATTTAAGACTGCAGTTTGCAGTATGGATTACACCTCAATATATATATATATATAAAAAAATCCTCACAAGTGGACCAATAAACAGCTTTAAGATGGATGGAGAAAAGATTGAAGTAGTCAAGGACTTTATATTACTTGGTTCTACAATCAACAGCAATGGAAGAAGCAGTCAAGATATCAGATGACATATTACATTGGACAAATCTGCTGCAAAAGACCTCTTTCAAGTCCTGAAGAACAAAGATATCTCCTTGAAGACCAAGGTATGCCTAACCCAAGCCATGGTATTTTTAATCACCTCTTATGCATGTGAGAGCTAGACAATGAGTAAGGAAGACCGAAGGGGAGTTGATGCTTTTGAGTTGTGGTGTTGGAGAACAATGCTAAGAGTACCATGGTCTGCTAGAAGGACTATCAACTCTGTCCTGAAAGAAGCACAGCCAGAATGCTCCTTGTAAGTGAGAATGGCCAGACTTTTTCTCACCTAATTTGGTCATGTTGTCAGAAGGAACCATTCCCTGGAGAATGTTATCATGCTTGGTAAAGTGGAGGGTCAACAAAGAAGAGGAAGGCTCTCAATGAGATGTATAGACACAGTGGCTGCAACAGTGGACTCAGGTATAGCAAGGATCATGAGGCTGGCACAGGACCAGGGAGTGTTTCCTTCTGTGCATAGGGTCACTAGAGTTGGAGATAACTTGCTGGCACCTCACAACAACAACAACATCTGTTCATGTCTTCTACCCATTTTTTAATTGTATTATTTGTCTTTTTGTTGTTAAGTTGTTGAAGTTTTCTATAAATTTTAGAGATTAACCCCTTGTCTTGTATGTTATTGCCAAAAATGTTTCCCTATCTGTGGATTCTCTTTTTACTCTTTTGGTGAAATCTTTTGATGTGCAATAATGTCTAATTTTTAGGAGGTCTCAGTCATCTATTATGTCTTGTAGTGTTCGTAGTTTTTTTTATTGATATTCAATAGTGTATTTATGCTCTGAATTAAGATGCCTAAATGTGTTCTTATTTTGTCTTTGATGGTCATTATGGTTTTAGGCTTTATGTTTAAGTCTTTGATCCAACTTGCGTTCATTTTTATATATGGTGTGAGATATGGGTCCTGTTTCATTTTTCTGAAATGGATATCCAATACCATTTATTAAAGACACTATTTCTTCTCCATATAAAGAGTTTTGATTCTTTGTAAAAAATCAGCTGTCTGTAGGTTGATGGATTTACTACTATTTTCTCAATTCTGTCCGACTGGTCTAAGTGTCTATTGCTGTACCACCACCTGTTGTTTTAATGACAGTAGCTGTTAAGTAGGTTTTGAGATCAGGGAGTTGTTTTTCTTCAATAGTACTATACTTATCTGGCATCACTTTCCTTTCCCTATAGAGTTGGTGATTAGTTTTTCCATCACTTTAAGGGAAGATGATGGAATCTGGATCAGAATTGCATTAATATCTGTAGATTGCTTTCACTACTATTGACATTTTCATGATGTTTAGTCTTCCTATCCATGAGCATGGTTGTTATTAGGTGCTGTTGGGATTACTCCAACTCATAGTGACCATAGGACATATAACAGAAAGAAACACTGCCCAGTCTTGTGCCGTCCTCACAATCTTTGCTATACTTGCACCCACAGTTGCAGCCACTGTGTAAATCTGTCTTGTTGATGCTCTTCCCCCCTTTTTGCTGACCCTCTACTTTACCAAGCATGATATATTCCAGAAAATAGTCCATTCTGACAACATGACCAAAGTTGGTGAGACAAAGTCTGGCCATTCTCGCTTCCAAGGAGAATTCTAGTTGCACTTCTTCCAGGACAGATTTATTAGTTCTGGCAGTCTGTGTATTTTCAGTGTTCTTCACCAACATCACAATTCAAAGACATCAACTCTTCTTTGGTCTTCCTTATTCATTGGTCAGCTTTCAGATGCATATGAGGTGACTGGAAATACCATGGCTTGGGTTATTGCACCTTAGTCTTCAAAGAGACATCTTTGCTCTTCAGCACTTTAAAGAGGTCTTTTGCAGCAGATATCCCCAGTGCAGTAAATCATCTGATTTATTGACTGCTGCTTCCATGGGTGTTGATTGTGCACCCAAATAAAATGAAATCCCTGACAGCTTCAATCTTTTCTCCATTTATCCTGATGCTCCTTATTGGTCCAGATGTGAGGATTTTTTTTTTTTTTTTAATGTTGAAGTGTAATTCATACTGAAGACTGTTGTCTTTGATCTTCATCAGTAAGTGCTTCAAGTCATCTTCAATTTAAGCAAACAAGGTTGTATCATCAGCATATCATTGGTTGTTAATGAGTCTTCCTCCAGTCGTGATGCTGTGTTCTTCATATAGTGCAGCTTCTCGGATTATTTGCTCAGCATACAGATTGAATGAGTATGCTGCAAGGATACAACTTTGATGCCCACTTGTCCTGATTTTAAACCAGGCTGTATACCCTTGTTCTGTTTGAATGAAAGCCTCTTGGTGTATGTACTGGTTCCTCGTGAGCACAATTAAATGCTCTGGAATTCCCATTCTTCACAACATTGTTCATAATTTGTTATGATCCATATAGTCAAATGCCTTTGAATAGTCAATAAAACATAGGTAAACATCTCTCTGATACTCATTGCTTTCAGCCAAGATCCATCTGACATCAGCAAGGATATCCCTCATTCCATGTCCTCTTCTGAATCCAGCTTGAATTTCTGGAAGTTCTCCATCAATCATTTTTTAATCATCTTCAACAAACCATTACATAATATGAAGATAGTGTAGTTTTCCAGTTATGTAAATTTCTTGTAATACTGTTTTATAGTTTTCATTATGAGTCTTTCGTGTCTCTGGTGATATTTATTCCTAAGTACTCTGGTAGCATAGTGGCTAAGGCACTTGACTGCTAACAAGAAGGCTGGTGGTTCAAACCCACCAGCCACTCCTTGGAAGGCAGATGGGGCAATCTACTTCCATAGTGATACTACCTCAAAAACCCAAGGAGGGGTCACTATGAGTTGGGCCCGACATGATGGCACATAACAATGACAATAACAACTTCATATTTAGATGGTTATTGTAAGTGATATTGCTTTCCTGATTTCCTTTTCAGAGTTCTCTTTGCTATTGGAAAGGAATCTGACTAATTTTTCTTTGTTAGTCTTGTATCCCACTTTGCTGAAACTATCAATTAGTTAGAGTTTTCTTACTAAATCTTTGGGATTTTCTATGTATAAGATCATATCATTTTCAAATAGAGATGCTTTTACTTTTTTGTCAGTTTGGATGCATTTTATTTTCCTTCCTTGCCTTATTGCCTCGGCAAGGACTTCCAATACAATATTGAATAGAAGTGGTGATGAAGGGCATCTTTGTCTGGTTTTCATTCAAAAGGCAAATGCTTTCAGTCTCTCCCCAGTTGAGAAAAATGTTGACTGTTGCTTTTACATATGTGCCCTTAATTATGTTGAGGAATTTCCCTCTATTCCTATTTTGTTCAACATTGTTATCAGGAATGGATGTTGGATTTTGTCAAATGCCTGTTTTATATCAATTGATATGATCATGTGGTTCTTTTTCTTTGTTTTATTCATATGATGAATTATATTGATTGTTTTTTATAATGTTGAACTATCCTTGTATATATGGTATGAACCCAATTAGTTCATGATATATCATTTTATGATATTTTGCTATAGTTTATTAGCTAGGATTTTGTTGAGAATTCTTGCATTCATGTTCATGAGCCATCACTTGTTTGTCAGCTATGCCACCAGTATTTCAAATATCAGCAGGATCACCTACGGTGAATAGGTTTCATCAGAGCTTCCAGATTAAGACAGATTAGAAAGAAGGACTAGGCCATCCACTTCTGAAAAAGCTGGTCACAGCAAACATTATAAATAACAGTAAAATATTGTCTGATATAATGTAGAAAGATGAGCCCCTCAGGTCTGCAAGAACTCAAAATATGACTGGGGAAGGGGTACAACCTCAAAGTAGAGTTGACCTTGATGATGTGGATGGAGGAAAGCTTTTAAGACCTTCATTTGCTGATGGACTCAAAAATGAGAAGGAACAGCTGCAAATATTCATAATAATGGGAACATAGAATGTACAAAATATGAATCTAGGAAAATTGCAAGTGGTCAAAAATGAAACAGAATGGATAAAGATTAATATCCTAGGCATTAATGAACTGAATGAACATGTATGGCCATTTTGAATCAGACAATCATATGATCTACCATGCTAAGAATAACAAATAGACAGGGAATGGTGTTGCATTCATTGCTAAAAGGACATTTCAGGATCTGTCCTGAAGTGCAATGCTGTCAGTGATACAATGATATCCACACTCCTATAAGGAAGACCAGTTACTTTGACTATTAACCAAATTACACACCAACCCCTAAAGGCAAAGATGAAGAAATTGAATATTGTTATCAACTTCTACAGTCTGAAATTGAACCAAACATGCACTCAAGCTGTATTGATTATTGCTGGTGATTGGAATGCAAAAGTTGGAAAAAAGAATTATCAGTAGTTAGAAAATATGGCATTGGTGATAGAAATTACCTTGGATAGCACATGACACAATTTTGCAAAACCAACAAATTATTTTTGAAAATATCTTTGTCCAACAATATAAATGGAAGCTATACACGTGGACTTTAACTGATGGAATATACAGGAATCAAATCAACTACGTCTGTCAAAAGAGGAGATGGAGAACCTCAATCTTATCAGTCAAATCAGTCAAAACAAGGCCAGGAGGTGACTATGGAACACATCATCAATTGTTCATCTGCAAGTTCGAGTTGAAGCTGAAGAAAATTAAGACAAGTCCATGAGAGCAAAAATATGACCTTGATTATATATCACTCTTGAGTTTAGAGACCATCTGAAGAATAGAGTTGACTCACTGAACACTGATTACTGAAGACAAAACAAGTTGTGGGATGAAATAAAGAACTTCATACATGAAGAAAACAAAAAGTCATTAAAAAGACAAGAAAAGAAGAAAATATGAAAATGCATGTCAAAGAAGACTCTGAAATTTGCTCTTGAATGAAAAGTAGCTGAAGTGAAAGGATGAAATGACGAAATAAAATAGCTAAACAGAAGATTTCATAGGACAGCACAAGAAGACAAAGTAGTGTAATGAAATATGTGAGATGTGGAGTTAGAAAATAAAAAGGAAACAACAAGCATGGCATTTCTCAAGCTGAAAGAACTGAAGGAAAAATTTGAGCCTTAAGTTGCAATATTGAAAGATTCCATTGGCCAAATATTGAACAATGCAAGAAGCTCAAAAGAAGATGGAAAGAATACACAGAGTCACTATATCAAAAAGAAATGGTTGATGTTCAGCTGTTTCAGGAGGTAGCATATGATCAAAACCAATGGTACTGAAGGAAGACCCCAAGCTGGGCTGAGGGAATTGGTGAGAAACAAGACTCCATGAATTGATGGAATACCCATTAAGATATTTCAACCAATGGATGCAGCACTGGAGGCATTTACTTTATGCCAAGAAATCTGGATGACAGCTACTTGACCAAGTGACTTGAAAAGAACTATATTTGTGCCCATCTCAAAGAAAGGTGATTGGACAGAATATGGAAATTATTGAACAATATCATTAATGTCACATACAAGCAAAATTTTGCTGAAAATAATTAAAAAATGGTTGCAGCAGTATATTGACTGGGAACTTCCAGAAATTCAAGCTGGATTTAGAAGAAGACATGGAATGAGCAATATCATTGCTGGTGTCAGATAGATCTTCTCTGGAAGCAAAGAATATAAGAAAAATGTTTACCTATGTTTTATTGACTATATGAAGTATTCAAAATGTAGATCATAGAAAATTGTGGATAACATTGAGAAGAATAGGAATTCCAGAAACTTAATTATGCTCATGAAGAACCTGCTCATAGACCAAGAGGCTGTTATTTGAATAGAACAAGGGTATACAGCCTGATTTAAAATCAAGAAGGGTGTGTGTTTAGTTGTATCCTGGCACCATGCTTATTCAATCTGTATGTCAGCCAATAATCTGGGAAGCTGGACTACGTGAAGGGGAATGCAGCATCAAGATTGGTGGAAGACTCAGTAACAATCTATGATATGTAGATGACAAAACCTTGCTTGCTAAAAGTGAAGAAGAATTGAAGAACATACTGATGAAGATTAAAGATAGCAGTCTTCAATATGGATTACACCTCTGCACAAAGAAAACAAATATTCTCACAACCAGATCAATAAGCAACATCAAAATGAATGGAGAAAAGATTAAGATTTTATTTTACTTGCATCCACAATCAACACCCATGGAAACAGTAATCAAGACATCAGATTGAGCAAATCTGCTGCAAAAGACCTCCTTGAAGTGTTATACAGTGAGGTTAAGATTGCTTCCTACCAACTGACCATGCAGAGATTGCTCTTTCAACAAAAAGTTTTGAGAAACTCAGTAAAACAGTTACAAATAATGATCCTGGAATTATGAGCAACTAAAGAGAAGATCAAATATTAGATCCAGTGGAGACAGGGAAAGGGAGAAGGAATAAAAGAAGAAAGGTGGTCAGCTGCCTGAGCCAAAGAGAAGTCATTAGAAACACGAAAAAGGTTGAGGAGGAAAAAAAGAAAAAAAAGCACTTCACAGCACCCATAGTCCTTAAAGACAAACTTAAGAGTGGGGAGATTTCAAAGTGAGCTAAAGACTTGCGAGTGAGTGAAGATCGTGTTGGGAAGCAGCATAAACTGTGCAGAGTCTGGGAGGTAGTAAGGGAAAGGGAAGAGAAATTCTCTCCAAATAAACAAAACCCCAAACTGGACTTACAGCAGTGGACTCATGTCCAACTCTCAGCAAGCCTTTATAACACAGAGTCGAACTGTGGCCTGGAATTTCAGAGCTGTGGACCCTCACAGATGATAGTTGTCTTTGTTCCTTTGGGGCAGCTGGTGGGTTTAAACTGCAGGGCTTTGATTTACAGATGAATACTACCATCAGAAAACCTCTCTAAATGGACTCTGGGGCTACCTCATCTACTGACCTACCTCACACTAAGCACAAAAAGAAACAAGCTTCCTCTCCTGGAGGTCACTTCTTCCACCAATCTCCATTCTCCTACACAGGTACTCATTTAATGAACAGATTCTGCCGAAATAGCCAGATCTTAGGGCTGCTGGTTAAATCTAACTAGAAAAATACCTCCTCAATTACCTAATCCTCTTCTCATTTTCTCTCACCCAATTTTTCTTCCTTTCTATATTATCATTTACCCTGTATCTCCTCATCTTGTTTCATTTTTACCAAATCTTCATCCTTCTCACCCAGCCACTTTTGTTTTCTCTCTTTTTCTTATATTCATTTTTCCTTTTTCCCTTTTTCTTGTCATCTATTTTTGTTCTATCTTTTCATCTCTCCTTCTTCTCCTTGGCTTCCTGTTTTCCTCTCTTTTTCTCCTGCCTCATTCAATGGGAGGAACATATTAAACTCCTACTAGTCAACAATAGCTACTACACCGATCACCTCACACAAAAGACAAATAACACCAATAGCTCCTGCACTACAAGATTAATGACAGGTGGTGGACAACACTTGTTCATCCCATGATGAACAAACACCTATACCCACATCCTTACCAGTCACTCTACCAACACAGAGAAAGCTGGAGTGTGACCCAGAACAGCCAAGCTAACAACCAAAGAAGTACACCTGCTAGACACTTCCAGATATATCAAAACAAAATAAAACATAAGCCAGGGTAAAACAAATCAGTGCATAACTAATAAATAAAGATGACAACTTCAAAATGTCTAGGAAACAAAAACAAATAAACAAACTTACTGTCATCCAGTCAGATGCAACTCATAGTGATGCCTCCTTGGGTTTCCGAGGCAGTATCACTATGGGAGTAGATTGCTTGATCTTCCTTCCATGGAGTGTCTGGTGGGTTTGAACCTCCAGCCTTCTGGTTAGCAATCAAATGCCTTAGGCACTACACCACCAGAGCTCCTTAGGAAATAACAAACAACTTCAAATCTAAAAAAAAAAAAAAGAAAGAAAAAGACAAGGTAGTAGTTAAATGTGTCCAAACTAACAAATTAGGAAATATTAGGAAATCTCCCTGAGAAAGAACAAGTAATAGAACTTTCTGATAAGGAATCGTATATATATATATATATATATATATATATGAACTCTGGTAGCATAGTGGCTAA
>NW_006921664.1:2814025-2817858 GCF_000298275.1 Orycteropus afer afer | reverse complement strand
GAAGTAGACTGCCCAACCTTCCTTCCAACGAATGGCTTGTGGGTTTGAACTTCCAGCCTTCTGGTTAGCAATCAAATGCCTTAGGCATTATGCTATCAGAGCTCATATATATAACCATCCAAGAGCTCCAGGAAACCATACAAAGAAACAATGAGGAGACAGACAATACCCTTCATGAACTCAGGAAAATCATTCAAGAGAAAAATGACAAAATAAATACACAACTAGAAATCATCCATAAACAGCAATTAGAAATCCAGATGAAGAACACTAAACTTATGGAGATAGATAGCACATGCAAAGGACAAAAGCATAGACTCAAAAGCGCTCATGAATACATTTACCAGCTAGAATACAAATCCCTTGACACTAGCTTATATAAGGAAAAATCAGAACAAAGATTTGAAATAAATGAAGAACACTTAAGTGTTATATGGTATGACATGAAAAGAAATAAAATATACTTGATTGGAATTCCAGAAGAAGAGGAAGGAAAAAAAAAATTGTCAAAGACTTGCTAACAGAAAATTTCCCCATGTCATGAAGGAAGACTATCCATTCAAGAAGCTCAATGAAACCCATACAGGATAGACTCCAAGAGAAAGTCACAAATACATGTCATAATCAAACTTTCCAAAACCAAAGACAAAGAAAGAATCTTGAGAGCAGCTTGGGAAAAATGAAATGTTATCTACATCAGGCAACCAATAAGACTAAGCTCTGGTTTCTAAGCAGAAATCATTCAGGAAAAAAGGTAATGGGATGGCACATACAAATCCTGGAAGGAAAAGAATTGCCAACCAAGAATCTAGCCAAACTTTCCCTCAAATATGAGCGTGAAATTAAGATATTCCCAGACAAACAGAAATGAAAGGAATTTGTGAAAACCAGGACAACACTACACGAAATGCTAAAGGGAGTCCTTCCAACAGAAAACCCACAACAGACAATAAAAAATTAAAATCAAGACACTTGACATTACCACCTAGAAACCAACCCAGACAAAGATTCTCAAAATAAGCACACAAAAAATATAAATAGAGAAATAGAGGAGTTAATCTGTAAGTGACACTAACAAAAAGGCAAATAGGAGGAATAAATGTTATAATTATAATACTTCCAAATTGAAGGAAATCCAGGAAAATGTCTTTATAGAACAGACTCTTCCAAACTTAAGAATATTAGAATTTACTTTAGGGTAACCATAAATAAAATTGACAATCTTTCTAATCAAACTAAGAAAGAAGAAAATCACAAGGGCTTAGAAACACAAAATGAACAATAATGAAAAAAAGAGAGAAAATGTTTGATAACAAAATGAACAGCATAGAAAAATATTTGGAACAAAAAAATCACCAAGAGCACAACAAAAAACACAATATGAGGACAGCGATAAATTCATACCTATCATTATTTATGCTGAATGTGAATGGGCTAAATGCACCAGTCAAGAAAAAGAGAGTGGCAAATTAGATAAGAAAAGAAGATCTGTCAACATACTGCCTACAAGAGACCCACCATAGACACAAAAATAAAAATAAATTAAAAATCAAGGGATGGAAAAAAAATTAAGCTAATGGCAACCAAAAAAGAGCAGGAGTGACAATATTAATTTCTGATATAATAGACTTCAAGGAAAAACCAGCATAAAGGACAATGAAGGGCACTATATGATGTTAAAAACATGAGTTGACCAAGAGGACACTACCATAATAAATATCTATGCATCTAATGATAGAGCTCCAAAATACATAAAGCAAATATTAACTGAACTGAAAGGCAAAGTAGACAATTCTTTAATAGTAGTAGGAGATTTTGATACACAACTTTTGATGAAGGATAGAACTAGGGAAAAACCCAACAATGATACAGAAGATCTCAGCACAATCAAATAATTGTATCTCATAGACATATATAGAACACTCCACCCAACAAAAGCACAATACACATTCTTCTCCACTGCTCAAGGATCATTCTCCAGAATAGACCATATGTTATGCCACAAAAAAAATCCTCAATAAGTTTAAAAGCACTGAAATACTACAAAGCATCATCTTGGATCACAAAGCATCATCTTGGATCACAAAGCTGTAAATTTAGAAATGAATAATAGGAAGACCAAGGAAAAAAATCAAGTATGTAGAAACTGAATAACACATTGCTCAAAAACTATGGGCTAATAGAAGAAATAAAGTGTGAAATTTAAAAAAAAAATCCTAGAAACAAATGAGAATGAAAATATAATTTACCAAAACTTTTAGGATACAATGAAAGCAGTGTGAAGAAGTCAATTTACAGCAGTAAATGCACATATCAAAAAAGAAAAAAGAATCAGAATCAACACTTTAATTGAACAACTTCAACAATTAGAAAAAGAGCAACAAAAGAAATCTACAAATACCCAGAAGAAAACACGATCAAGTGGGATTCATACCAGATATGCAAGGATGGTTCAACATCAGAAAAACAATGTAATCCATCACAGAAATAAAATAAATCTGATCATATCAATTGAGGCAGAAAAGGCATCTGATAAAATCCAACACCCATTCCTCATCAAAACTCTCAGCAAAATAGAAATAGAAGGGAATATCCACAATAAAAGGCACTTATGCAAACCCAACAGCCAACATTATTGTCAATGGAGAAAGACTTAAAGCATTCCCCTTATGAACAGGAACCAGACAAGGATGCCCCCTATCACCACTTCTATTTAACATTGTACTGGAAATCCTAGCTAGGGCAATAAGACAAGAAAGAGAAATAAAAGTCATCCAAATTGACAGAAAAATAAAGCTATCTCTATTTGTGGATGACATGATCCTATACATAGAAAACCCAAGAGACCCAGCAAGAAAATTACTGAAACCAATTGAAGGTTTTAGCAAAGTGGCAGGATACAAGATCAACATACGAAAACCAGTTCGATTCCTCTACATCAACAAAAGAGACCTCTGAAAAGGAGATAAGGAAAGCAATATAATTTACAACAGCTACCAAAAAGATAAAATACTCAGGAATAAATCTTACAAGGAACACAAAAGACCTGTACAAAGAAAACTTCAAAACACATCTACAAGAAACTATAAGAGACTTACATAAGTGTAAAAACATGCCATGTTCATGGATAAGAAAGCTGAATATTGTGAAAATGTCAATACTACCTAAAGCAAACTATGCATTCAATGCAATGCTGATCCAGATACCATCAACATTCTTTAAAGATACAGTAAAACCAATCACTAATTTCATAGAGAAAGGAAAGAGACCTCAGATAAGGAAAGCACTGCTGAAGAAGAAAAATAAAGTAGGAGGTCACACACTACCTAACTTCAAAACCTATTGTACCACCACAGTAGTTAAAACAGCATGTATTGGTACAATGACAGATAAATAGATGAGTGGAGCAGAATCAAGAACCCAGAAATAGATTCATCCATCTATGGATAGCTAATCTTTGACAAAGGGCCAAAACCCATTAAACAGGTTAGAGATAGGTTAAATAGGTTAGCCTCTTTAATAAATGATACTGGAAAAATTGGATATCCATTTGCAGAAAAATGGAACAAGATCTATACCTCATCCAATACACAAAAGCGAAATCAAGATGGATCAAAGACTTAAGTGTAAAACACAAAACCATAAATTTCATAAAAGATAAAATAGGGGAAAACCTAGGGTCCCGAATATGTAGCATAAATAGACTATTAAGCATAAACCAAAATGCACAAGGGGTAGAAGAGAAACTAGATGACTGGTGTGATAGTTGAAGATGTGTCAACTTGGCTGGACTTCACTTGTGAGTGGTGTTTCCCATGATGGATCACATGACT
>NW_006921664.1:2785923-2797358 GCF_000298275.1 Orycteropus afer afer | reverse complement strand
ATAGTATTCCATTGTGTGTATGTACCACAGTTTGGTTATCCATTTCTCAGTTGATGGACATCTAGGTTGTTTCCATCTTTTGGCTATTGTAAACAGTGCTGCGATGAACATGGGCGTGCATATATCTGTTCTTGTCATGGCTCTCACTTCTTTAGGGTATATACCTAGTAATGGGATGGCTGGGTCAAATGGTATTTCCATTTCCAACTTTTGAAGGAATCGCCATACTGCTTTCCACAATGGTTGTACCATTCTTCAATTTCCTCATGTTTGGCTTTGATAGTTGGTGCTTAAATGTGAATAGTAGTCATATTAATGGGTCTTCCTTGTAGGTGTATGGATATTATCCTGTCACTGACAGTATTGTACTTCAGGAAAGGTCTTGAAACATCCTTTGTGATGATGAATGCCACACCATTCCTCTTCAAACTGTCATTCCTGGCATAGTAGATCATATGGCTGTATGATTCAAAATGGCCAAAATCAGTCCGTTTCAGCTCATGAATGCCCAGGATATCAATCTTTATGCATTCCATTTCATTTTTGACAACTTCCAATTTTCCTAGATACATACTTCATACATTCCATGTTCCAATTATTAATGGATATCTGCAGCTGTTTCTCTTCAATTTGAGTGGTGCCACATCAGCAAATGGAGGTCTCGAAAGCTTTACTTTATCCATATGAGTAAGGCTGGTTTTGCTCTGGTGATGCAGCTCTTTCCTAGTCCTATTTTGTGTGCCTTCTAACCTAAGTGACTCATCCTCCTCCTCTGTATTAGACAACGTTTTTGGACTATTCATAAAATTGCTCAGTAATATATCAGACAGTGTTTCTCTGCTATTCATAAGGTTTTCCCTGGCCAATTCTTTGAGAAGTGGATGGCCTCTTTCTTCTTCCTAGTCTGTCTCAGTCTGTAAGCCTGGCTGATACCTGTGCACCATGTGCACCCTGCTGGTTTTGAAACACGAGTGGCACAGCCTCAAGACTCACAACAACACATCACCACAGTAGGACAAACCGATAGACAAGTTTGTCTCCCTTACTTATTGAAAACCTCTTCAATCTCTCCTTACCTAGATCCTTGCGGCTGACTCCTCTCTCTGTCTGGGTCCCCCTACCCTTTATACTCTCCTTTCTCATGCCTTCCTGCCTTGCCACTTTTGGGGCATGTCCTGGGTTCCCTCTACTCACCTGGGTCCCTGCAGCTGACTCTTTGCTCTGTCCGGGTCCCCTAGCCTTTATACTCTCCTTTCTCATGGCTTCCTGCCTTGCCACTTGTGGGGTGTGATGTGGGTTCCCTGCCTCAACTGGATCCCTGTGGCTGATTCCTTGCTCTGTCCCAGGCCCCCTAGCCTTTATAATCTCCTTTCTCCCACCTTCCTACCTTGCCACTTGTGGGGCATGGCCTGGGTTCCCTCTCCTCATCTGTATCCCTGCGGCTGACTCCTCCAGCAATTCCGTTACTAGGAATGTATCCTAAGGAGGTGAGAGACAGGACACAAATAGACATATGCACACCCATGCTTATAGCAGCACAATTCACTATAGCAAAGAGATGGAAACTAAGTGCCAATCAACAGATGAATGGATAGCCAAACTATGGTACATTCACACAATGGAATACTATGCAACATTAATGAATAATGAAGAATCCATGAATCACCTCATAACATGGATAAATTTGGAGGAAATTATGCTGAGTGAAATATATCAGTCACAGAAGCACAAATCTTTTATAGGTTCATTACTGTAAACAGTTAAGGAAAGGTTTATGCAGGGAAGGAAATTTACTTTGTTGGTTACTAGGCTTAGGAGGGAAAATTTCTGAGTAGTTGAGAGTCATGTATTGATTTGAGTGAAAGGAAAGGCAATATAACAAAATTGTGTGACCAGCACAATGGCAATATGGAAAAGGACGACACAGAAGCATACATTAAACATGTAGACAATAGAGACATATACTATTATATGCATAATATCGAATCATCAGTGGCAGCAAACCCTATGCTATGGGTGAATGCATTGACAGGTGAGAAGATCAAGTGTGGGTAGGTGAACAGGAATATATCCAAGACAAAGGATAGATTTGGCTGAAGATAGTCTTACATATATACTTGTGCTACAAAAATATCCATATATAGCAGAGAAGTAACAGGGGACAAGGTTAGACTAGTTTCTCAGAGACAACCAAATACCTTGAGGGAGATAGTTACTGGGCCTGTGGGCTTGGAACTACAGTCTCAGGGGACACCATGCTCAATTGGCACAACACTTTGTAAAAGTTTTCCAGTAATATATGAGGGAGTGTTTCACTGTCAATTGTAAGGATTTCACTGGCCAATACTTTGGGAAGTGGATGGCCCCTTCCTTCTTCTGTCTATCTTGGTCTGGAAGCTCTGCTGAAACCTGGCCACCATGAGTGACACTGCTGATTTGGAATACCTGTGGCATAACCACCAGCCTTACACCAAAACACAAGCCACCACAGTACAGAAAATTGACAGATGTGTGGTGGCTGAGATAGGACTGGGCAGTGTTTTGTTCTGTTGTCCATAGAGTCTCTTTGAGTTGGAGCCAAGTTGGTGGCACCTAAAAACAACACTACATGAAAATCTTGTTCTACATCCTACTTTGATGAGTAGCAACTGGGGTCCTAAAAGCTATTGAGTGGCCATATAAGATGCAACTATTTGTCTCCGCTTGCTTGGAGCAAAGAAGAGTGAAGAAAATCAAAGTCATTTGGAAACAATAAGTCTAAGTATATGATGGACTATAGGGACTACAGCCTTCACCACTCTCAGCCCGGAAGAACTAGATGGTGCCCTACTACTGACACCAACCGCTCAGAAAGGGATCAAAATGAAAGATCCTGGATAGAGTGGAGGAAAAATGTGAAAGAAAATTCAAAAACACCAAAACTCCAGAATTACTCATTGGATAGAGGCTGGTGGAACCCTCAAGACTATGGCCCCGGGTTATTCTTCAAACCTAGTACTGGACTCAGTTCGGTGGATTAGCTCTCATCCAAACTGTAGCAAAACACCTACCCCAGGGAGATGCACCCCTTAGATCAATCAACCATAAGACAATAGAGAGGGACTGCTTGCGTAGAGGAAAGCTGGACAGACAGTAATACTTAGATAAGAAGGACACAGGGAAGGGGTAGTCACAGGGAGATGAAAGGAGAGCTTCTTATGCTTGGGTATTGTAGTTGGGGTTGTGAAACCAAATGGGCATGAACTGTTGTGTGGAAAATGAATCTCCTTTATAAATTTGCACACACATCATAAATAAATAAATAGTTAAAGAGCAAAGACATCACTTTGAAGTTTAAGGTGTGCCTTACCCAAGCCATAGTATTTTCAATAGCCTCACATGTGTGTGAAAGTTGGACAATGAATAAGCAAGACCAAGGAAGAGTTTATGCCTTTGAATATGGTGGTGGCAAAGAATATTGAAAATACCATTGACTTGCAGAAGAATGAACAAATCTGTCCTGGAAGAAATGCAGCTGGAATGTTCCTCAGAAGTGAGAATGCCCAGACTTTGTCTTACATGCTTTGGTAAGGGACCATTCCTTGGAGAAGGATATCACACTTGGTAAAGCAGAGGATCAACAAAAAAAGGGGTAAGGCCTTCAACGGGATGGATTGACACAGTGGCTGCAACAATGGGTTCAAGAATAGCAAGGATTTTGAGGACTGTGCAGGACTGTTGTTGTTAGGTGCCAGCGAGTTGTCTCTGACTCATAGCGACCCTATGCACAGCAGAACAAAATACTGCCCAGTCCTGAGCCAGCTCCATAATTCTTGCTATACTTGAGCCCATTCATTGCCTCTGCCACTGTGTCAGTCCATTTTGTTGAGGGCCTTCCTGTCCTTTGTCCACCCTCCACCTTATCAAGTATGTCATCCTTCTCCAGAGAATGGTCTCTTCTGACAACATGATCAAAGTAGGTGAGATGAAGTCTGGCCATTCTTGGCTCCTAGGAGCATTCCGGCTGCACTTCTTCCAGGACAGACCAGTTAGTTCTTTTTGCATTCCATGGTACTTTCAGCATTCTTTGCCAACACCACAGCTCAAAAGCATCAATTCTTCTTTGGTCTTCCTTATTCATTGTCCAACTCTCACGTGCATATTAGGCAATTGAAAATACCATAGCTTGTGTCAGGTGCACCTTAGTTCTCAAGGAGACATCTTTGCTTTTCAGTACTTGAAAGAGGTCCTTTGCAGCCAATTTGCCTAGTGCTGTAAGTCCTCTGATGTCCTGACTGCTGCTTCCCTTGGTGTCAATTGTAGAACCAAGCAATGTGAAGTCTTTGACAACTTCAATCTTTTCCTCCATTTATTATGATGCTGCTTTTAGGTTCAGTTGTGAGGATTTTTGTTTTCTTTATATTGAGATGTCATCTATACTACAGACTGTATTCTTCAATCTTCATCAGTAAGTGCTTCAAGTCATCCTCATTTTCAGCAAGCAAAATTGTGTTGTCAGTGTATCGCATGTTTTTAATGATTCTCCTTCCAATCCTGATGTCACGTTCTTCTTCATATAATCCAGCTTCTTGGATTGTTTGCTTAGCATACAAATTGAATAAGTATGGTGAAAGGATATAATCCTGCTGAACTCCCTTCTTGATTTTAAACCATTCAGTGTTCCTTTTTCTGTTTGAATGACAGCCTCCTGGTCTATGTACTGATTCCTCATGAGCACAATTAAGTGTTCTGGAATTCCCGTTCTTCTCAATGTTAGTCATAATTTGCTATGATCTACAAACTTGAATACTTTGCATAGCCAATAAAACATAGGTAAACATCCTTCTTATATCCTTTGCTTTCAGCCAAGATCCATCTGACACCAGCAATGATATTGCTCATTCCGTGTCCTCTTCTGAATCCAGCTTGAATTTCTGGAAGCTCCCTGTCAATATACTGCTGCAACCAATTTTGAATTATCTTCAGTAAGATTTTATTTGCATGCAATATTAATGATATTGTTTGATAATTTTCACATTCTGTGGGATCACCTGTCTTTGGAGTGGGTACAAATATGTATCTCTTCCAGTCAGTTGGCCAGGTAGTTGTCTTCCAAATCTCTTGGCATAGCTCTCGTGGACTTGTTTTAATTGTCTTCAACTTCAAGTTGACTTGGTATGAGCAGTTGACGGTCTGTTCCACAATCAGCTCCTGGTCTTATTTTGGCTGAAGATATTGAGCTTTTCTATCACCTCTTGCCACAGATGTAGTCAATCTGATTCCTATGTACTCCATCTGGCAAAGTCCATGTGTATAGCTGCTATTTGTATTGTTGAAAAAAGTATTTGCAATGAATAAGTTGTCTTGCAAAGTTCTATCTTGCCATCTCCAGTGTTATTTCTGTCACCAAGGCCAAATTTTCCAACTACTGGTGATGATTCTTTGTTTTCAACATTTGCATTCCAATCACCAGTGATAATCAACACATCTTGATTGCACATTCGGTCAATTTCAGACTGCAGAAGTTGATAAAAAATCTTCAATTTCCTCATCTTTGGTTTTAGTGTAAATTTGAATAATAGTAGTGTTAACGGGTCTTCCTTGTAGGTGTATGGATATTATCCTATCACTGACAACATTATACTTCAGGACAGATCTTGAAACATCCTTTGTAATGATGAATGACACACCATTCGTCTTCAAATTGTCATTCCTGGCATAGTATATCACATGGTTGTCTGATTCACAATGGTCAAAACTGGTCCATTTCAGCTCACTCGTGCCTAAGATATCAATCTTCATGCATTTCTTTTTATTTTTGACAACTTTCAATTTTCCTAGATTCATACTTTGTACATTCCATGTTCTAATTATCAATGGATGTTTGCAGCTGCTTCTTCTCAATCTCAGTTGTGCCAGGTCAGCACATGAAGGTCCTGAAAGACTTACTTTATCCATATCATTAAGGTTGGTTCTACTCTGATGAGGCAGCTCTTTCCCAGTCTTATTTTTAGTACCTTCTGACCCATTGGACTCATCTTCTTGCATTGTGTTGGACAATGTTTCCAAGCTATTCATTAAGATCCCCAGTAATATATCAGACAGTGTTTCTCTTCTATTCATAAGGTTTTCCCTGGCCAGTTTTTGAGAAGTAGATGACCTTCCTTCTTCCTTGTCTGTCTTAGTCTGTAAGCTGCATTGAAATCTGTGCACCGTGTACAGCCTGGCTGGTGTCTGAAACACCTATGGCACAGCCTCATGCCTCACAGCAATGTGCAAGCTCCACAAGATGACAAACTGATGAAGTTTGTCTTCCTTAGTTGTTGGAAACCTCTGTGCCCTCCCCTTACCTAATGCCTGTCTGGAACCTGCCACTTTGTGGTCCTGGCCGCTCCCTCCCTTTCCTGGCTCTAGGAGGCTGGGGCCTCGCCTGCCTCCTGCCTCTTACCTGGATCCTGCAGCTCCTGTGATCCCCGACCGCTCCCTCTCTTTCCTGGCTCTAGTGGGGAGACTAGACAGTGTTTTATTCTGTTGTACATAGGGCTGCTATGAGTCAGAGCTGACTAGACAATACCTAACAACAGCAACAATATGTTCATGGGGGATATTGGTTCAAAATTTTCTGCTTTAGTGATGTTTTTATCAGGGTTATGCTCATTATGTAAAATATTCCCTCTTTATCTTTATTCTGGAATAGTTTGAGTAGAATTGATGAGAGCTTGTCTCTGAATTTTTTTTTTTTTTTTGGTTGTTGGCAGTTTTTATAACCTGTTCAATTTCTTCTTTTGTTATGGATCTGTTCAACTTGTCCACCTCAGTCTGTGTAGCTTAGGTACATAGTGTCCTTCTAGAAATCTGCCTATTTCTTCTATTTTTTCAAATTTATTGGAATACAGTTCCTCATAGTACCCTTACATTACCCCTTCTGCTTCAGTTGGTTCTGTTGTGACATTGTCCATTTCATTTCTCATTCATGTTATTTGCATCTTCTCTTTCTTTTCCTGTGTTAAATTTACTAGTGGTTTGTCAATTTTATTAATCATTTCAATGAACCAAGTTCTATCTAGTCTTGTTGATTCTTCTATTGTTTTTCTGTTTCATTTATTTCTGTCCAAATCTTTATTATATCTTTTCTTCTGGAGACTATAGGTTTTCTTTTTCTTTTTTTTTTTTTTGGTCTTCTTTTTCTAATAGTTGGAGATGTTGGGTTAAGGTGTTGGTTTTGGCTCTTTCTTCTTTTTTGATATGTGAATTTATTAATATAAATTGTTCTCTGAGCAGTGCTTTTGCTGTGTTCCAAGTATTTTTGTATATTGTGTTTTCATGCTTGGCTATTTCAAATATTAGTATTTCAATGTTTTTAAATTTATTGAGGCTTTCTTTGTGGCCTAACATAGGTCTATTCTAGAAAATGTTGACTATGTTAGGAAGACAATTTATATTGTGCTGTTTTGGGTGAATTGTTCTGTATGTCTATAAGTTCAGCTTGTCCAGTTCTTCTGTGTCTTTGTTGAGTTTTTTTATTGTTCTAACCTTCATTAAAAGTAGAGTCTCCTACTATTATTGTGGAATTGTCTATTTCTCTTTTCAATTTTATTAAAGTTTGATTTATGTATCTTGGGACTTTTTTGTTGGCTGCCTAGATATTTATTATAGTTATGCCTTCTTGTTCAATTGATCCTTTAATCATTATATAATATCTGTCCTAAACTCTTATGGTGGTTTTTGTCTTAAAGTTTATTATATCAGATATTGATACTGCCACTCTTGCTCTTCTTCAATTGCCATTTGCTTGATATTTTTTCCAACCTTAGACTTTTAGTCTACTTTTTCTTTGTTTTTATGGTCTGTCTCTTGTAGACAATGCACTGTTGGGGCATGTTTTCTGATCTATTCTGCACCTCTCTGTGTGATTGGTGCATTTAATCTATTTACATTAAGTATAATTATCAACAAGTAAGAATTTATTTCTGTCATTTTGTTATGTGTTTTTTGCAGTGTTGCTTATTTCTTGTTCCATATAATTTTCTGTGCTAGGCTCAATTTGTGTAGGAATTTCCTTCATTGCTATTGTTTTAGCATGTTCTAAATATTTATGACTTTCTTCTTTTTTTTAATTTTGATGAGAAGATCTATTAATTTTCTTTTAAGTTTCCCTGTGATTTAGTGTTTTCTTCCCAACTTACCAAGTCTATTCTATCTTGAAATCATCTTGACTTCCTCTCCATTTGACAGTTCTATAACCTCATTATTTATCCCTCTTTTGCTGTGTAGTCATCCTTATTTACAAATTGATGTCTCTGGTTCTCTATTTCCAGTCTTCTAAATTTATTTTACTTTGGATACTTCTATATCTGAAGTAGTTTCTAGGTGATGTTATCATGTGTGTCAACCAGAGTTTGTAGTATGCTCTTGTTCTCTGTCCAAAGGAGTCCCTTTAACATCTGTTTTAAAGTTGGTTTGGTGTTTTAAAATTACCTTAGTTGTTGTTTATTTGGAAATGTACTAATTTTGTCATCATCTTTGAGAGATAATTTTCTTTAGTGTCTAATTATTGGTTGGCAATCATTTTTCTTTCAGGGTTTTACATATGTCATCCCATTTCCTTCTCACCAGCATAATTTCTGCCAGTAAATCAGAATTTAGTGTTATTGGTTTCCATTTTTAGGTAACTTTGTTTCTCTTGAGCTACTTTCAGAATTCTTTCTTTGTCTTTGGTTTTGGAAAGTTTGATTATGATAAGTTGTAATGATTTTCTTTTGGGGGTCTATCCTGGTTAAGGTTTGTTGAACTTATTGAATGCATATCTTCTCAGCTTTCATCATTTTAGGGAACTTCTCTTTCAAGAAATCTTTGATCATTTTCTGTGGTTCTATTTGTCCCTTCCTGTTCTGCAATCACATGTAAGTTGTTCCTATTGGTGGTGTCCCACAAAAATCTTGGGCTTTCTTCTTTCTTTCTTCTTCTCCTCCTCCTCCTCTTTTTTTTTTTTATTTACATCAATTCCTTGCCACATGGGCCTATACGTAGACTATCCAACTTGGCAGCTGACTTCTCTCAAAACAAGAAAGTCAGAGAATTGTGGTGGTTAAGTTTGTGTGTCAACTTGGCTAGACCTGGTTGAGTGGCTGGGCAGCTGGATGTAGTATTCCCCATGATGAGACTGGTAATCAACTCTGTGGTGGAATCTACTGTGAGCAGCTGAGTAGCTGACTTTGTGTATGTGGTCTGCTTCCTGTATATAAGAAACAGCTTTGGGAATGGTCTCTAGCTTATGGCATGCTTGGACCCTGCATGTAGCTATGTTGTTTTTCAGCAGCCTGACATGCTCTGCTGACCTTGGGCCTTACAATGAACTTGAGTTAATGGACTGCCATGTGGTTTAGTAACATTGGGATTGTGCCATTTTATTTGTTGACCTTGGGCTTGTTAGCCTTAGCAGCCAGTAGTTGCCTGAATGAAGAGATGCCTCTAACATCTGTGGGCCTGGAGCAAGCAGCAGAGTTGAAGCCCAAGGTTGAGGGGCTTTCACACAGCCCCTAGAGCCTGGCAATTTGAACTTGGACTTCTAGGCTCCCAAACTGTAAGAGAATAAACTCCTGTTTGTTAAGGCCATCCCATTTGTGGTATATTCTTGTGAGAGTAGCACTAGGTAACCAGAACAGCACTCAAGACAGAAATTACAATCTTTTTGGAGTCTAATGTCAGAAGTGACATTCCATCATTTTTACCATATTCTATGGAGTCCATGGGTGATGCAAAAGTCTTGGAAGAAAGTCCTGGTGATCTACTTCCAAAAGGCCACAGCTTTGAAAACCTTACAAAGCATAGTTCTACTCTGTAATGTGGGTTTTTTCATTTCTGGTTCTTTTTTCTGATTGTTCCTGTCACAAAGCAGTATTGAGAGATTTATCTTCAATCTTGCTAATTTTGACTTCCATTGATTCAATTGCACTCCTTTGCCCTTTAAATATATTATTTATTTGTGAACTCTTAGTGGTAATCTTCTTGATTTCTATTTGCTGTTTTTGTATGGTTTCTAATTTTTCATTAATTTTGTCAGTTTGTTCTTGTATCATTTTCCTAAATTGTTCTAGAGTTTTGTCTGTGTTTTCCTTAATTTTTTCAATATTTCCTTTATTTTCTTCTTAATCCATTGAAGGTATCTAAATATGATTCTTTTTAATTTCTTATCAGGTACTTCTAATGTCAGTTCTTCCTCAGAGAGGTTTTCTGGCTCTGTATTTTGGTCCCTTGTTTGTAGTACTTTATCTTGTGTCTTAGTGTGAACTGGGATTGTCTATTGTCTCTAAAACATTGAGATGTCATTGTATTTGTACTTAATTGGTGTTTACATGTTAGTGCAATTGGTTTAGGTTTTTTAGTTTTTGATCTATTTGTTTTGATCTGTCGGGGTGAGTGGGGCTGGTGTGCTGACCTGTTCATTAGGCACTCACCACCTGTCTCCTGGCTGGTTTGATAAGAGATGAGAATAGATGCATAGTTCTCTCCTTGCTGTATATGTAGAACAATTGAGGGCAGGTTGAGCTGGTATTAGTTGCCATCTATTGTTAATCAGTTGGTGTACAAGCAGGTGGTGGTCCTCTCCCTGTGGGTGGGGCTGCAGCATGTGTGGAAATGAGTGAGTTATAGCATGGTTGCTGTCTTCTGCCAGATGAGACAAAAAAAAAAAATCTCAAAAAACAGAAAACAAAAGGTACAAACAAGTAACAACCACAAAAAAAGGAAAAGAAAAAGAATACAATGAAATAAAACAAGAAAAACACCCAAAAAACAGAGAACGAAATGTACAAACAAATAACCACCACAAAAAGAAAAAGAAGAGAAAAAGAATAAAAGTGGAGGAAAATTAAAAAAAAAGAAACCAAAAAACCAAAAACAAGAACAGAGAAAGAGAAACAAACAAGAACCAAAATCTGGGATGGGGATGGGGAGAAAAGAGAACAAAAGAAAGAATAATAGAAAATATAAGAAAAAATGTAAAAAGAAAAATAATGGGAAAAGTGGAAAGAGAAAAGAAGAATAGAAAGAAAAAATCATTGAAGAAAAGGAAAAATGAAAACAATAAAAGGGGAGGGGAAAAAAAGAAAGATGAAAAAGTGTAATTTAAAAAGAAAAATAAAAAATAAATAAAAAGGAGAAAAGTGGTGAGATTGGGCAAGACACACTGTCAGTGTTCCTGCTGGCTCAATAGACAGTGGGGAGCAGGGCATCTTGTTATGGATGGAGTTCCTGCTAGCCCTAAAGTTAGCTGGGGTAGAGTTCCTCATCCTAGAAGAAATTCTTTCTGGTCCCAAAGAGAGCTAGGGGTAGGATTCCTGGTCCCAAAAGGAGTTCCTGCTGGCCTAGAAGCTATCTAGGGGCAAGACTCCTGCACCCAGAAGTTCTTGCTGGTCCAAAAGGTGTTTGGAGCTGGAAGCCTGGTCCCAGAAGTG
>NW_006921664.1:2774578-2782755 GCF_000298275.1 Orycteropus afer afer | reverse complement strand
AGAAGGGACCATTCCCTGGAGAAGGATGTCTTGCTTGGTAGGGTGGAGGATCAACGAAAGAGAGGGAGGCCTTCAACGAGATGGATTGATACAGTGGCTGCGATGATGGGATCAAGTTTAGCATTGATTGTGGGGCTGGTGCGGGATCGGGCAGTGTTTCGTTCTGCTGTGCATGGGGTCGCTATCAGTCAGAAACGACTCGACGGCACTTAACAACAATAACAACAGGTGCCTGGACCTGGAAAAAGTTAACTACTGGCCCCAAAAGTAGCTGGGAGCTAGGGATTTCATTCCAGAAGGATTTCTATTCTACTGAAAAGAAACGGAGAACAGGGTGTCTGGTTCTAGAAAAGTCTTGGTCTCCCAAAAGGTAGCTAGCCACAGGTCTCCTGTTCCCATTCCACAAAGGTAGATGAATGTTGGGCCCCTAGTCCCAGGAAAAATTTCTACTGGCCCAAAATATGGCTTGGAGCAGGATGCCTAGTCCTGGAACTAGTTCCTGCCTTCTCACAAAGCAACTGGGGGAAGAATGTCTGATCCCAAATCGAGCACCTGCTGGCCAAGAAGATATCTGAGGGTAGGGCTGCTGGACCTGGAAAGTGTTTCTGCTGGTCCAAAAGGTGGCTGGAAGGAAGGTGCTTGTTCAAGAAGTTCTTGCTGACCCACAAAGCTGTGAGGGGCAAGATGTCTAGTCCCAGAGAAAGTTTCTTTTGTCCCAAAAGTTGGCTGGGAGCAGGGTGACTGCTCCTGGAATCAGTTCCTGCATGATCACAAAGCAGGTGGGTGCAGGGGGCCTGGTCTAGGATGGATTTTTTGCTGGTCCAGAAGATGGTTGGGGGTGGGATATGACTACAGATCTGTTCACCAGGAGAGTGTGGAGCACAAGGGGAATATTGCACCTTTCTGGTGGCCAACCACCAGGGTGGGTACAGCCTTCAACAAGTGGAGCTGGTTATCTGGTTACTGCTGCACTGAAGTGCTGCTTGTGATTTTTCAAAATGGCCACACTATCAGACCAGTCAACAGTCCACAGCTCCATTTATCTCCTTATTTGCTGTTTTAATTCCATTTATTCTGATACTTGGTATTTAATCCATGTCTGTGTCCTTACCTTTGGAGCTCAGGGTTCAGGGATTATCACCTGTATCTATTTCTACTGGTTTCTCATTTCTTTGTTGTAGATTGTCTTTGTAGCTTATCTGCCTATTCTACCATCTTGCCGGTATTCTCACACATTATATATTTTGTAATGGGTTTGTGAGGTTTTGGTATCTAAATTATACTGTCCTCATGAAATATCCAACATTTTTATTTCTTCTTGTATTACTTTTGTAAGCAGTATTTTTTTGAATAAAAATAGTTTATCCACTTCATCTATATTGTCAAATTTAATTTAACTTAATTGTAAAAGTTTCCTTGATCAGTCTTGCAAATGTTCATTAATTTAAATAATATTTCCAAATAAATGGCTTTTTGCTTAGTTTTTTTTTTAAATATAGATCTAGTGAAGTAAAATTAAATATCATAAGATTGTTGTTATGTGCCGTCGAGTCAGCCCTGATTCATAGCGACACCTCCTTGGGTTTCCGAGGCAGTATCACTACGGAAGTAGGATTGCCCAACCTTCCTTCCGAGGAGTGGCTGGTGGGTTTTGTAATTTTATAATTCAATGATTTAAATTTTTTTTCAATATTTATTTTTATTTGGGTGAAAGTTTACAGAGCAAATTCATTTTCCATACAGCAGTTGATATACATTTTGTCTCTTGACATTGACTGTAATTCCCCACAATGTAACAGCTCACTTCCCATTTCCTTCCTGTAGTTATTGCTTCCCTGTGTCCTTCCCTCCCATGCACTTCCTCCCCTGAGTGTGCAAACACTGCCCTTCTGTTTTCCCATGATTGGTCACTCCCAGGTGTGTATCTCTCTGATGAAAATGGTCACCCCATATGCCTGTCTATTGTTTGGCTGGAAGCCACAGGAGTGAGTTCAGTTCCAGACCTGAAGGGTAGCTAAGGGCCATAGCCTCAGGGGTTCCACTAGGGTCTATCAGATCAGTAAACCTGGTCGCCCCCCTTTTATTTTTATGATTTTGAGTTTTGTTCCACATTGTTCTCCCACTCTAACCAGGATCTCCTGCACTGATCTCACTCTGAGTGGTTGACAGTCATAGCTGGGCACCATCTAGCTCTTCTGACCTAATGGTCATATAGGCTGAGGATTGCATGGTGTACTTACTGGTCTTTTGGACTAATTATTTCTATGTGTCTTTGGTTTTCTTTGTTCTTTTCTCTGGATGAGAAGAGAACCATCATTTCATCCAGATGGCCATTTGCAAGTTTTTAAGGTCCCAGTTGCTACTCAACAAATTAGGATGTAAAACAATATTTTTGTATAGTATGTTATGCCAAATGAGTTTGATGTCTTCTGTGACCATGGTCTTGAGGCCACAGGTCCAACTGCTCACTGCCTCCAGGTAGCTAACTGTGGCTGAGAAGTCACCACAACCTTACCCTTTGTCAGCTATACTACACACATGGCATTTCTCACAGTACATACAAATACATATGTAGAAACATTGTCTACTACTCTGTATATGGTCATGGGCACACTACTCCCTGCCTAGGTGTATCTTATCATTCAGCCTGTCCACCCCTCTATCCACCAATAGATCAGTGCTTGCCATCACTGACAATGCAGTACTGTACATGCAAAAGGGTTCATCTTTGTTGTCTGTATCTCCCACGTACCTATGTCTTCCTCTTCCTCAATGCCACCATGTTGATCACTCACGTTTGGTATATTGCCCTTACCTTCACTAAAATCAATACTTGTCTCTATCTATTTAGCAGTGTTCCCTCCCCTCCCTTCTCACCCCTGGTAACCAACAAAGAAAATTTCCTTCCATATATAAACCTTTCCTCAACTTTTCACAATAATGAACTAATACGGTATTTGTTCTTCTGTGATTGACTTATTTCACTCAGCATAATGTCCTCCAAGTTCATCCATGTTATGTGGTGTTTTGTAGATTCTACATTATTCTCTAATGTTGCATAGTATTCTGTTATGTGTATGTACAATCGTCTAGCCATTCTTTTGATGGGAACCTAAGTTGTTTCCATCTTTTTGCTATTGTAAATAGTGCTGAGATGAACATGGCTGTGCATATATCTGTTCTTGTCCTGGATTTCACTTCTTTAGGATATAAACCTAGTAATGGGATGGCTGGATCAAATGGCATTTCTAATTCCAACTTTTTAAGGAATTGTCATACTGATTTCCACAGTGGTTGTATCATTTTACAGTCCCACGAGCAGTGTATGAGTCTAAATGTCTCCACATCCTCACCAGCATTTGTTATTTTTTGTCTTGTTGAACTTTGCTATTAGTGCTGGAGCAATATGGTGTCTCATTGTTGTTTTGATTTGCATCTCTCTAATGGCTACCGATTGTGACATTTCTTCATGTGTTTGTTGACCACCTGAATATACTCTTTGGTGAAGTGTCTATTCATGTCTTCTGCCCATTTTTTAAATTGGATTGTATGTCTTTTTGTTGTTGAGGTTTTGGAGTTTATTTCTAATTTTACAGCATTGTGATCTGACAAGATGCTTTGCAGTATTTCAATGTTTTTAAATGTAATAAGCCCTGCTTTGTGGCTAGCATGTGGTCCATCCTGGAAAATGTTTCTTGTACACTGGAAAAGATTGTATATTGTGCTGTTGTTGGGTAAAGTGTTCTGTAGGTGTCTATAATGTCAAGTTAGTGGATTGTATTGTTTAGTTCTTCTACATCTTTGTTGAGCTGAGTTTCTTTCCAGTTGTTCCATCTTTCATTGAAAGTAGTGTATTAAAGTCTCCTATTATGACTTTGGAGTTACCTATTTGTTTTTTCAATTCTGTTAAAGTCTGATATATGTATTCAGAGGCTTTTTATTAGGTGTAGAGATGTTTATTATGGTTATGTCCTCTTGTTCAATTGATTCTTTAATCATTATATAATGTCCTTCCTTGTCTGTTATGGTTTTTGTCTTAAAGTCAATTTTATCAGAAATGAATATTGCTACTCCTGCTCTTTTTTGATTTCCATTTGATTGATGTATTTTTCCAACCTTTGATTTTTAGTCTTTTTTTTTTTTTGGTCTCTAAGGTGTGTCTCTTGTAGACACCATATTGATGGGTTATGTTTTCTTATCCACTCTGCAACTCTCCATCTTTTGAGTGGTAAATTTAATCCATTTATACTCAGTGTAATTATCAACAACTATGAATTTGTTGCTTTTTTGTTATGTACATATTTGTGGTGCTGCTGATTTCTTTGTTCCATATAATTTTCTGTACTGAGCTCATTTTTTAAATGAATTGTGTTATCATTTCCTTTGTTGCTGTTGTTTGAATATCTGGTAAATATCTGTGCTTCTCCTCTTTTTTGTTTTGATGCAAAGGTTTATCATTTTTCTTGGATTTACCCTATGATTTATTATTTTCTACCCAAGTTTTGAACAGTCTATTCTATCGTGCAATTTGTCTTGGCTTCTTCACCATATAGAAGTTCTGTAACTACACTGTTTTTTCCCTCTTTTTGTTTTGTAGTTGTCTTCATTCACTAATTGATGTCTCTGGTTCCCTGTTTACAATCTTGTAAGCTTATTTTACTTTGGACACTTCTATAACTGGGTTGGTTTCTGGGTTATGTCATCATATGTGTTAATGGTCGGTTGTTCTTTGCTGTTGTTCATTCTCTGTCCAAAGGATTTGTTTTTGAATCTCGTATAAGGTTGGTTTGGCTTTAACAAATTCCCTTATTTTCTGCTTATATGGAAATGTCCTACTTTCACCCTCATATTAGAGGGACAATTTTGCTGTGTATACAATACTTCTCGGAAGGAAGGTTGGGCATTCCTACTTCCGTAGTGATACTGCCTCGGAAACCCAAGGAGGGGTCGCTATAAGTCGGGGCCGACTCAATGGCAAATAACAACAACAACAACAATACAATACTTGGTTGGAATTTTTTTCTCTTTCAGCTTTTTATATATACCACATCATAGCCTTCTCACTTGCATGGTTTCTGCTGAGAAATCAGAGCTTTGTTTTATTGGGCCCCCTTTGTAGGTAACTTTTTGTTTTTGCCATTCTGCTTTCGGGACTCTTTTTTGTCTCTGATTTTGGTGAGTTTAATGATGATATGTCTTGGTGATTTGCTTTTGTGGTGTATCCTATTTGGGGTTCATTGGACTTCCTAAATGGATATATTCTGATATTTCATCATATCTGGGAAGTTCTCTTCCAACAATTCTTGGACAATTTTCTCAGTGGTTTTATTTGTCTCTTCCTGTTCTGGAATTCCAATTAAATGTAGTTTATTCCTCTTAATGATATCCCTCATGGATCTTAGGCTTTCTTCATTTTATTTTTATCTTTTTTCTGATTGATCCCTTTCCAAAGAAGCATTGTGGTATTTGTCTTCCATCTCACTAATTGTCTTCCATTGATTCGATTCTACTCTTTTGCCAATTCAGTGTATTACCTATTTCTGAAAATTTAGCACTAATCTTTTGTATCTCTAGCCGTAGATTCTGTATTAGTTCTAATTTTTCAATTTTTTTTTTGTTTTGTTCTTATATTGTCTTCTGAAATTGTTCTAGGGTTTTGTCTCTGTTTTACTTAATTCTGTGAGTGTTTTCCTTGATCTGTCTCTCAATCTGTTGAATGTATCTAAGTACAATTCTTTTGAGTTCTTTGTCAGGGAGTTCCAATGCTGATTCTTCCTCAGGATGTGTTCTGGGTCTGTATTCTTGTCCCTTATTTCTACTGATTTATCTTGCTTCTTTGCATGGACTGTGATGGTCTGTTTTTTCCAAGACATTGTGATATTGTTGTATTTATATTTAATTGGTGATTGTATGTTGGTGTAATTTATCTGAGGTATTCCTTTTCTTTGTTTTGTTTGGATGTATCTGGGTAAGCAGGGTACTGTGCTCCTCTATTTGCTAGTTGGCAGCACTTATGAATTCACCACTTGTCTCCTGGTGGGTGTGATAAAGAATGAGAATGGGTGCAGAGATGTCTATTAGCTGTCTGTGAAGCACAGGTAGGGGTAAGTCAGGCTCATATTGGCTTTCATATATCATTGGCCAGTTGGTGCAGAAGTAAGTGGTAGCCTTCACTCAGTAGGTGGGGCTGTGAGAGGTACAGGTATGATTGGGTCACACAGGCATGGTTGCCATCTCCCACTCAGTTAGAAAAAACAAAAGCAAAAAACCATCAAAAAAGCAAAAGCAAGGACAGAAAACACACACACCACATAAACACACAGAAATAATTGCCAAAAAGAGAATGGAAAAAAAAAAAAAGAGGAAATGCAGTAAATGAGATGAAATATTTAAAGAAATACTTTAAAAAGACAAAAGAAATTCAAATGTAAAAAGAGGAAAAAAAAATCCCCACAATATCTGGTCAGGGAGGAATAAGAAAAAAGAGCTGGGTAAGGGAATAATGAGGGAAAAAATGGAATGGGAAAAATGCAGAAAGAAAAACAGGGGATGGAAAAGAAAGAAAGAAAGAGAGAGAAAGAAAGAAAGAAAACAGAAAGAAAGGAAGGAAGGAAGGAAGGAAGGAAGGAAGGAAGGAATCAGGAAAAAGAAAAAAAACAAAAGAACAGCCCAAAACTAGAACCTTTTCTGTGGTCAACCTCTTGTATGTCCAATGCTGTCCTCATCAAGTGGACCCTATTCTTAGATCCCTGGAACCTGACCAAGAACACTGTCACTTTAAATATCCAAAATAGCCATGGCTTGTAAGCATTCATAATGGCTGCACATACTGGACAACCAAAAGTCCACAGCTTAGTTTGTCTCTTTCTTTGCTGTTTTCCTTTTTAGTCATCAGTCATCCATGCAGTCCTTGGCAAACAGGGTCGATGTTTGGGTTAATTCTCAGGTCCAAACATCATGTGGATATTCAAACTGTACATGCCGTCAGGATAGCTGACAGTCTGCAGCTCTGTTTGTCTCCTTATTCACTGTTTTTATTCAGGTTCTTCTATTTGTTGATGTTTAATCCACTTCTGTATCCTTCTTTTCGAAGTTCAGGGCTCCAGGATTATCTTCTGTATTTGTATCAATTGGTTTCTTTTTTTTGTTGTTGTTGAAGATGGTTGGCGTAGTTTGTCTTCCTGTTCTGGTATCTTAATGGAAGTTCCAATTCAATGATTTTTACTGAATTTTGATCTCCATCACAATCCAGTTTCAGAACATTTCCATCACCTCCAAAATTTCCCTTATGGTCATTTGTAGTCAATGCTCCCATCTGCAGATTTGATGACAGGCATTTGAGAACACTATTTATTTGCATAGTAAAGCAAAAATGGATAGGCTGATTTTAAAATATTTTAAATGCAACATATTGTCACTGTTGAAAATTGATAAGTAAAATACCAGTTTAGATTCTGACTTGTTAATACCTATTTTCCTATGAAATTTTTAAGTTTTTTTTTTTTTTTTTGCATATCTTAAATTATTGTGCTTTGGAAATGGATTATACTAGACTCAAATTCCTTCTTTGTCATTTATTTCCTGTGATACCTTAGTTTTCTTGTTATTATAGTGATTAATACTTATTCCTCTCCATAATCTTGTGAAGATAAAGTACCTGTTACAAAATAATCACGCAATAAATTCAAGCTATTATAAATAAGGCCACATATTAATTTGGGATGTATTGATCAATTTTAGATGTTGGGAACATATTTTTATTCCCCATTTATTTAAATATATTTTATATGCCGCAGGAAAGGTGTTTCTTTCTTTCTTTCTTTCTTATAATGATCTTAATAATTTCTTGTTAGGTTTTTTTAGCTTCCTATAGCTATTGTTGGGAGCCTTGGTGGCACAGTGCCTAAGGCATTTGACTGCAAAACAGAAGGCTGGAGATTAAAATCCATCAGCCACACCTCGGAAGGAAGATTGGGCAATCTATTTCTGTAGAGATACCACCTTGGAAACCCAAGGAGGGGTCGCTATGAGTCAAAACAACTTGATGGCAGTGAGTTTGGTTTGGTTACAGCTATTATTAGTGGGGCAGTGCTTACTCACTGATCTGCACTGAACACGTTCCCTTGTTACCCTACCGAGAGGGACCAGGTCTTCGGGAGCAAGGTAAGCACTGGC
Organism: Orycteropus afer afer; assembly: GCF_000298275.1. NCBI lineage: Eukaryota > Metazoa > Chordata > Mammalia > Tubulidentata > Orycteropodidae > Orycteropus > Orycteropus afer. The sequence goes on along the minus strand of NW_006921664.1, from coordinate 2,774,580 downwards.
GT
>NW_006921664.1:2735458-2756417 GCF_000298275.1 Orycteropus afer afer | reverse complement strand
CTTCTGTGTCTGTGTTAATTGGTTTCCCTTTTCTTTGTTGAAGAGGGTCTGTGCAATCCTTCTGCCTAGTCCGCCATCTTGCCGGAACTCCTGAAGTATTTTTTTATATGGGTCATACATATATTTGTAGCTAAGATTCCTACATATTACATAGTTTTTTTTATTGTCTTGGATAGTTTTTAATTTTAATTTTTTAAAAAATTTCAATTATAAGTTTGTCTAAAAGTTGTTCACTTTTATTCCCCATGTTTTCTTAAATATTTTACTGTGTTTTAGGAGAAAATTTACATAGCAAATTAGATTTTCATTCAACAATTGATATACAAATTGTTCTGTAACATTGGTTACAGTCCCCACGATGTGGCAGCACTCTCACCATTTCCTACCCAACTTCTCCATTTCCATCCATCCTGTTTTTCTTACCCTTCCTTCTGTTCTCATCTTTCTTTTGTGTAAATATTGACTCTGTTGTCTCCTATAGTTGCTAGTTTAAAGGAGTATATTCTTCATGGGTGTCATTGTTTTTTTTAAAGCCAATCTGTTATTTGGCTGAAAAGTAACCTCTACGAAAGCCTTTAGTTTTGAGTAAAAAAAGGTAGTTTATAGTGATAGTCTTAGGGGCTCCTCTGGTCTCTATTAGTCCAATAAGTCTTGCCTTTTTTCATGAATTTGAATTTTGTTGTACACTTTCCTTCCATTCTACCTAGGACCTACCCTTCTATTGTGTCCCTGTTCAGAATAGTTGGTAGCAGTAGTCAGGCACTGTTTAGTTCTTCTGGTCTCTGGCTAGAAGAGGCCGTGGTTCATGTGGGCCATTAGTTTTGTGGACTAATAGCTGTACAGGTAAACCTTGTTCTGTTGCACTTTGCTGATATTTCTTTATGATGATGATGATGATGATGATGATCTACAAACTGAATGTTTGTGGCAACCCTGCATCAAGCAAATCTGTTGGCACCACTTCTCCAACAGCATGTGCTCATTGTTGTGTCATATTTTAGTGATTCTCACAGCTTTTCAAACTTTTTCATAATACTATTGCACACTTAAGGTTGTTGTTGTTATTAGGTGCCACAGAGCTGGCTCCAACTCATAGTCACCTGATTGATGTACAACAGAACAAAACACTGCCCGGTCTTGCACCATCCTCACAATATTTGCTATGCTTGAGCCCATTGTCACAGCCACTATGTAAATCCATCTCATTGAGTGTCTTTCCCTCTTCCACTAATCTTTTATTTTACCAAGAATTACATCCTTCCTTAGGGACTGGTCCCTTCTGACAACATGACCAAATTAAGTGAGACAAAGTCTGGCCATTCGTGCTTCTAAGGAGCATTCCAGTTGCACTTCTTTCAAGAGAGATTTGTTCGTTCTTCAGGCAGTCTGTGGTATTTTCATTTTCATAGTATTTCACCAACAGCACAATTCAAAGGCATCAGCTCTTCTTTGATCTTTCTTGTTCATTGTCTAGCTTTTATATGCATATATGGCAATTGAAAATACCATGAATTGGGTTAGGGGCATTTTTGTCATCAAAGTCACATCATTGGTTCTTCACACTTTAAAGAGCTCTTTTATAATACATTTGCCCAGTTTAATATGACATCTGATTTCTTAACTTCTCCTTCCACGGATATTGATTGTGGATCCGAGTAAAATGAAATCACTGACAAGTTCAATTTTAACTCCATTTACCGTGATATTGCTTATTGGTCCAGTTTTGAGGATTTCTCTTTTCTTTATGTTGAGGTGACACTAGTCTTTGATCTTCATCAGTAAGTGTTTCAAATCATCTCTAGTTTCAGCAAGCAAGGTTGTGTCATCTGAATATCACAGATTGTTAATGAATCCTCTTCCAATCCTGATAATGTGTTCTTCTCCAGTAGATCAACTTCTCAGATTATTTTCTCTGTGTACAGATTGAACAAATATGGTGAAAGGATAGAACCCTGACAAACACCTTTCCTGATTTTAAACCTTTCAGTATCCCCTTATTCTATGTCAATTGGCTACAGTATAGTATAAACATAACTTTTGTATGCACTAAAAAAACACCAAACTCTTTGTCAAGTCAATTTTGACTTATACCAACTCCCTTTGGGTTTCTGAGATGGTTAATCTTTACAGAAGAAGATTGCCCAGTCTGTGACTTGCTCTGTTGTGATATTCACTTTATTGTGGAGGTCTGGTAATGAACTTGAATTATCTCCAGTGTATGCCTGTATCTTAGATGGCCACTCATAGGCTTTTAAGACCCTAGATGCTACTCACTCATATAGGATGTAGAACATTATTATATTATTACTTTTTAAAATTAAGTTATGCCGATTGACCTAGTTGTCCCATGAGACTATGGTCCTAAGTATGCAGCACATACAAACATATATCTCTATCTCTATCTTTATCTCTATATCTATCTATCTATCAACTCTCTCTCTATATATATATATCTACAAATATACCTGTATAGGAGCTCTGGTAGCACAGTGCCTAAGGCATCTGACTGCTAGTCAGAAGGTTGGTGGTTCAAACCCACCAGCCACTCCATGGAAGAAAGACCAGGCAATTTATTTCCATAAAGATTTACTGCCCTGGAAACCCAATGGGAGTTGCTATGAGTCAGAATTGACTTGATGACAGTGGATTTTGGTATTCATGCACATGTACTCCCATATGTCTTCCCACACCCACATAACATGTATTTCTAACCTATATAACTACTTGAATATTTTTTACTTGTTATTACTGTCGTCAAAAAATTGTATATGTTATAACATTTTCAGGAGCTCTGGTGGTGTAGGGCCTAGAGCATTTGACTGATAACCAGAAGGCTGGCTGTTCAAATGCTTGTTGTTGTTGTTAGGTGCCATCGAGTTGTCTCTGACTCATAACAACCCTATGCACAGCAGAATGAAACAGTACCTGGTCTTGTTCCAACCTCATGATCCTTGCTATACCTGAGCCCATCATTGCAGCCACTATGTCAATCCATCTCCTTGACGGCTTTCTCCTTTTTCGTTGACCCTCCACTTTACCAAACATGATATCCTTCTCCAGGGAATAGTAACATTTACCATGTTGTTGTTGTTATGTGCCATCAAGTAGGACCCGACTCATAATGACCCCTACTTGGGTTTCCAAAGCAGTATCACTATGGTAGTAGATTGCCCAACTTTCCATTGTCCTTTATTCTTGCATACCTCTCTGTCTTTATTTACCTTCATAAAGTTGTACGGACTTTGTCCATATTGTGTATCTCCTTTCCCAAGACCAGAATTAATACATGCCTACTATCTAGCTAGTGATCCCCCTTCCTTCTCCCTCTCATTCCTGGTAACCATCAAAGAACATTGCTTTCTGTGTGTATACCAATTCTTGACATTTTATTAAAATCTTATCATGTGATATTCATTCTTCTGTGTTTGACTTATTTCACTCAGCAAAATGTCCATCAGATTAATCTATGTTATATTTTGTGGGCTTGTCCTTCTTTATTGCATATATCTACTACAATTTGTTTATCCATTCATCTGTTGATGAGTATTTAGGTTGTTCCCACCAGCCACTCCTTGGAAGGAAGATGGGGCAGTCTACTTCCATAGTGATACTGCCTTGGAAACCCAAGGAGGGGTTGTTATGAGTCGGGTCCGACTCGACGGCAAACAACACCACACACACACACACACACCCCCACCACCTTTTTTCTATTTTGAATAACACTGCAATGAACATGAGTATGCATATATCTATTAGTATCACTGCTCTTATATCTCTAGGATATACCTAGGAGTGGGATTGCTGGATCATAACGTATTTCTATATCTATTATTATTATTTTTTTATGAAAGCATCAAACCATTTTCCATAATGGTTGTACTATTTTAAAGTCCTACCAGCAGTGTATAACAGTTCCAGTCACCTCACAACTTCACAAGCATTTATCATTTTCTGTCTTTTTTAAATCAGTGCCATTATTGAACAGGTGAAATGATATCTCATCATAGTATTGATTTGTATCTCTATGATGGCTAAAGATCATGGGCATTGCTTCATGTGTTTGTTAGCCACCAGAATTCAGATGTCTATGGATGTCCTTTGACTATTTTTGATTGGATTCTTTTCTTTTTGTGTTGAGTTATTGAAGTTTTCTATATATTTTAGAGATTAGACTCTTAACAGGTATAATGTTATGAAGCATATTTTCCAAGTCTGTCAGATTTCTTTTCACTCTTTTGATAAAATATTTTGATGGATATAAGTTTAATTTTGGAAGTCCAAGTTATCTAGTCTGTATTATGTTGTTTGTGCATTTTTAATTTTGTGGGTTTTTTTTGCTAAAGATTAGGTCCCCTAACTTTGTCCCTATGTCATTTTCCAAGAATTTTATACCTTTAGTTTTAACATTTAGGTCTTTGATCCATTTTTAGTCTATTTTTGTGTATGGTGTGAGGTATGGATACTATTTCATTCTTCTGCAAATGGATATCTGGTTTTTCCACCACCATTTGTTAAGGAAACAATCTCTTCCCCACCTAACAGGTCTTGGCCCTTTAACAAAGATCAGCTATCTATCTATCTATCTATCTGTCTGTCTATCTATATAATTTTGTTCCATATGTTTCTTTCCACTCTATCCAGAATCTCCAATTTTGATCCCTTTCTGACATGTTAGCATTGGTAGTTATGGAATTTTTTTAAAAGGCATTTTCAATCTCTTCCTTTGTTATAGGTCAATTTAGATTTTCTACCTCTATATGTGTTAGTTTAGGTAGGTAGTGTGTTTCTAGAAATTTGTCCATTTCTTCAAGGTTTTCTAATTTGTTAGAGTTCAAATTTTTCAAAATATTCTTCAATAATCCTTTTAATCTAAGTCAGTTTTACTGTAATGCCTCCAATTTCATTTCTTATTTTGGTTATTTGTGTGTTCTCATTTTTTTCCTTTGTCAATTTGGCCAGTGGTTTGTCAATTTTATTGATCCTCTTGAAGAAAACTTCTAGTTTTGTTGATTCTATTTACTGTTTTTCTATTCCTTTTATTTCTGCTCTGATATTTATCATTTGCTTTCCTATGATGACTGTTGGCTTCTTTTGCTGTTCATTTTCTATTTGTTCAAATTGTCAGATTAAGCTATTGATTTTGGACTTTTCTTCTTCTGTGATGTGTGCTTTTATTATACATTTTCCTTTGAGCCCTCCTTTTTTTGTGTCCTAGAGATTTTGTTAGTTGTCTCTTCATTCTCATTTTATTCTAAGAATTTTTAAATTTCATTTTTGGTTTCCTCTATAACCCAACAGTTCTGAAGTAATATGCTGTTCAGCTTTCATTTAATGTTGTAATTTTTTCTTTGCTCTTTGTAGTATCAATTTCTAGTTTCATAATGTTATGGTCAGAGAAGGTACTTGATATTTTGTTGATGTTTTTGAAATTATTGACGCTACCTTTGTGACCTAAAGTGTGGTCTCTTCTGGAGAATAATCTATGTGCATTGGAGAAGAATGTCTACTGTTCTACTGTTGAGTGGTATGTTCTGTATATGTCTTTGAAGTCAAGTCATATATCAGACAGTGTTTCACTGGTATTCATAAGATTTTTGCTGGACAAGTCTTTGAGATGTGGATGCTCCCTCCCTTTTTCCCAATAACAACACAAAGTCAAGTTAGTTGATTATGTTATTTAAATCCTCTGAATTTTTATTGAGTTTCTTTCTACTTGTTCTGTCCATTGTTAAAAGTTGTATGTTAAAGTTTTCTAAGGTTATTATAGAATTATTTCCCTTATCTACCACTTGTCTGTCAGTTGCTCTATTGTAGTGGCTTGTATGTTGCTCTGAGGCTGAAGGCTATGCCACTTGTATTTCAAATACCAGTAGGTCACCTATAGTGGACAGGTTTCAGTGGAGCTTCCAGACTAGGACAGACTCAGAAGAAGGAAGGGGACATCCACTTCTCAAAGAACTGACCAGGGAAAACCTTATGAATAGCAGTGAAACATTGTCTGATATAGTGTCAGAAGATGAGCCCCTCAAGTCAGAAGGCACTCAAAATATGACTGGGCAAGAGCTGCTTCCTCAGAGTAGAGCTGACCTTAATGATATGGGTGGAGTAAAGCTTTAGAGACTTCCATTTGCTGATGTGGCATGAGTCAAAATGAAAAGAAGCTGCTGCAAACACCAAATAATAATCAGAACATGGAATGTAAAAAGTATGCTGCTAGGAAAATTGGAAGTTATCAAAAATAAAACGGAACACATAAAGATCAATTTCCTAGGCCTTAGTGAGCTAAAATGGACTGTTTTTGGCCATTTTGAATCAGACAACCATATGACAGACTATGCTGTGAATGACAACTTGAAAAAGAATGGCATGGCATTCATCATTACAAAGAATATTTCAAGATCTATCCTGAAGTACAATGCTGTCAGTGATAAGATAATATCCATACATCTACAGGGAAGACCAGTTAATACTACTACTGTTGAAATTTATGCACCAACCACCAAAGCCAAAGATGAGGAAATTGAAGATTTTTACCAACTTCTGTAGTCTGAAATTGACCAAACATGCAATCAAGATGTGTTGATTATTGCTGGTGATTGGAATGCAAAAACTGGAAACAAAGAAGAATCACCAGTAGTTGGAAAATATGGCCTTGGTGATAGAAATGACACTGGAGATCACATGATAGAATTTTGCAAGACCAATGACTTATTCATTGCAGACACCTGTTTCCAACAACATAATTGGCAGCTATACACATGGACTTCACCAGATGGAGTACACAGGGATCAGATTGACTACATCTGTGGAAAGAGGTAATGGAGAAGCTCAGTATCTTCAGCCAAAACAAGGCCAGGAGCTGACTGTGGAACAGATAAAAAACTGCTCATATGCAAATCCAAGTTGAAGCTGAAGACAATTAAACAGGTCCATGATGGTAAAAATATGACCTTGATTATATCCTTCCTGAATTCCTGATTCCATGGGCACAATATTGAATGATTCAGGAAACATCCAAAGAAGATGGAAGGAATACACAGAGTCATTGTACCAAAAGAATTGGTCAATATTTATCCATTTCAGGAGGTGCTATATGGTAAAGAACAATGGTATTGAAGGAAGAAGTAAAAATTTCACTGAAGGAATTGGTGAAAAACAAGGCTTCAGGAATTGACAGAATACTCATTAAGATGTGTCCACAAACATGCCATGCTGGAGGCACTCACCCATCTCCTCCAAGAAATTTGGAAGACAGCTACACGGCCAACCAGCTGCAAGAGATCCATATCTGTACCAATTCCAAAGAAAGGTGAGCCCACAAAATGTGGAAATTATCAAACAATATCATTAATATCACACAAGTAAAATCTTGCTGAAGACAAATTAGAAATGGTTGCAGCAGTATATTGACAGAGAACTTCCAGAAATGAAAGCTAGATTCAGAAGAGGACATGGAACGAGACACATCATTGCTGATGTCAGATGGATCTTTGCTGAAAGTAAAGAATACCAAAGATGTTTACTTGTGTTTTATTGACTATTCAAAATCATTTGATTGTGTGCATCATAATAAATTATGGATAACATTGCAAGTAATGGGAATTCCAGAACACTTAATTGTGCTCTTGAGGAACCTGTACATAAATCAGGAGGCTGTCATTCAAACAGAACAAGGGGAAACTGCATGGCTTAAAATCAGGAAGGAAGTGTGTCAGGGTTGTATCCTTTCACCATACTTATTCAATCTGTATGCTGAGGAAATAATCTGAGAAGCCGGACTATATGAAGAAGAGCATAGCATCAGGATTGGAGACAGACTCTTTAACAACCTGTGATATGCTGATGACACAACTTTGCTTGCTGAGAGTGAAGATGACTTGAAACACTTACCAATGAAGATTAAAGACTATGGTCTGCCATATGGATTACACCTCAACATAAAAGGAAACAAAAATCCTCACAAGTGGACAAATGAACAGCATCATGATAAATGAGAAAAGGTTGATGCTGTGAAAGTTTTCATACTACTTGGTTTCACAATCAATACCCATGGAAGCAGGGGTCAAGAAATCAGAGGACATATTGCACTGGGAAAATCTACTGCAAAAGACCTCTTTCAAGTGCTGAAGAGCAAAGGTTTCTCTTTGAAGAGTAAGGTAGACCTAACCCAAGCCATGATATTTTCAATCACCTGATAGGCACGTGAGAGCTGGATAATTATTAATAAGGAAGACAGAAGAAAAGGGAGATGTCATGATTTTTTCACACATCATCTTTGTGCTGGACTCATAGGCTAATCATACCTTCATCATCATGGCAAACATGGCAATGGAGGTAAAAAATGATTTGTTGGCTTAAAGTTTAAAGTTTAAATACCATGGACTGCCAGAAGAATGAACAAATCTGTCCTGGAGGAAGCACAGCTGGAATGCTCCTTGGAAGCAAGAATGGCTAAAGCTCGTCTCACCTACTTTGGTCATGTTGTCAGAAAGGACCATTCCCTGGAGAAGGATATATGCTCAGTAAAGTAGGGGATCAGTGAAAAAGGGAAAGACTCTCAGTGAGATGTATTGACACAGTGGCTGCAATGATGGGTTCAGACATACCACGGATTGTGGGGCTGGCACAGGACTAGATAGTGTTTCGTTCTATTGTACATAGGATCACTATGAGTCAGAGCTGACTTGACACCTAACAACAACAACATTTCCCTTTCAATTCTATTAGAGTTTGTTTTGTGTATTTTGGAACTCTCATCATCGTGTGCATCAATTTTTATTAATTTTATTTTTTTTAGTGAATTGACCCTTTTATCATTATATAATTCCCTTCTTTGGCTCTTATAATGGATTTTGACTTAGTGTCTGTTTTATCCAAATTTTTGATTGCTACTACTGCTTTTTTTTTTTTTTTTTTATGTGTCGTCGAGTCGGCCCCGACTCATAGCGACCCCTCCTTGGGTTGCCAAGGCAGTATCGCTACGGAAGTAGATTGCCCAACCTTTCTTCCGAGGAGTGGCTAGTGGGTTTGAACCACCAGCCTCCTGGTGAGCAGTCAAGTGCCTTAGGCACTATGACAACAACAACCTGCTCTTTTGGATACTGTTTGTTTGATACATATTTTTCCATCTGTGGTATAGTAAATTACTTAGCATGGTTCTTATAGCCATGGTCTTTGTGACTCCAACCAGATGACTAGATTGGACTATGCAAATATAAAGTGCTTGTGGCCAACCAAGTGGATTGGGTAGCTTGCTAATAATGTAAATAAGGTCCATGGCAAAGCTGTGGAACTAGGATCATGCAAATAAGGTGTATGGAAACTTAATGTGGGGACTGATCAGTTTTGCCATCTCACTAGTCTGAGCCATCCCAGAGGTAGAAAGTGGGATTTCACTATCATCACAAAAGAAGAGCCAGGAATGGAGCATGTCCTTGGACTCAAGATCCCTGTACTGATTTGGCAGAGAGATAATGGCAGCAGAGACAGCAGATTCAGTGGAACTAAAAGAAACAAGAAATGGCATGAAGCAGAGTGATGGGGTTCCTGGCCCATGGAGTGAGCAAGCTGAGGGCTTTTGGGTAGGAGGCTTGCAGATGAGTGAGGTCCCTCTTTGGGCACCTGTCACCCAAAGCTAAAAGAGTTTTGTAACACTTGCCCAATCAGGGCAAAGGCCAAGGCCAGAGAAAAGCATGCCTGTGGCACAGCTGAGAAGCAACTGTCCTGAGCAAAGAACTGTATCCTGAGTCATTTCTGACACTGAATTGCAACCTATTATTTCCCTAATGAACCTTATAATCATGAATGTTGTCTGTGAGTTCTGTGGGTCCCTTACAATGGATTATTGAACCTAGCAGAGAAGTAAAGAGAGCCGTAGGAGGGACAGTTGTCAGGATTAGCAAGAAGATTGGAGGGTGGCAGCATGTCTAACCTCCTGCTTCATAGGAATAATCCTTAGGCTTTTGCTGTTGATTTTGATCTTCCTCCCCCCTCATGAAGTTGGAGGAGGTTAGATGACATTACCACCACCAAGCCCTTTTCATACATCCTTTGTTATTTAACTTATGTCTTTATGTCTAGGATATATGTCTTGAAGGCAATATATTGATGGGTCATGTTTTTTTTAATCCATTCTACCACTGTCTCTTGACTGGTACATTTAATCCATTTAAATTCAGTGAGATTAATGATAGGTATGGATTCATTGCTGTCATTTTGTTTTATATATATATGGATTTTCTTTTCCTGTCAGTTGTTTTTGTGTTTACAGAGTGTTTTTGGTTTTTCTTCTGTATTGTGGTGAGTAGATTTCTTTGTGGTTACCCTGAAGTTTGCCTTAAACCTCTTAAAATGAAGAATCTTTCTATCTTGAAATTGCTTTGACTTCCTTCCCTTGTGGAAGTTCTATAACAACATCTTTTACTCCTCCTTTTTGTTTGAAGTTGTGGTTGTTTACAACTGGTTCCCTGTAGCTGTTTTGTAGCTTATTTTACTTTGTAAAATCTTTATCTGGGTTGGTATCTAGGTGATGCTGTTGTGTCTTTATCTTAGGTTGTTGTCTGATGTTCTTGGTTCTCTATCTGAAGGACTCCCTTTAGTATTTCTTATAAAGCTGGTCTAGTTTTTATAAATTCTCTTAATTTCTTCTTATGTGAGAATGTCTTCATTTCACCAGTATTTTTGAAAGACATTTTTTCTGGATATTTGATCCTTGGTTGGCAATTCTTTTTTTTTTTTCTTTCTTTCCAGAATTTTATGTATGTCATCCCGTTGTTATGTTGCCTGCATGGTTTCTAATAAGAAATCAGAACTTATTCTTATTGGTGCCCCTTTGTAAGTGATATTTTGTTTTTCACTAGCTGTTTTCAAGATCCTTTTTTTGTCTTTGGTTTTAGAAAGTTTGACTATGATATATCTTATTGAATTTCTTCTAGGTCTATCCTGTATGGGATTCGTTGACTTTCTTGGATGGAATCTTCTCCTTTTTGATGATATTTGGGACACTTTCTACCAATATATCTTGAAAAACTATCTGTGTACTGTTTTCCCCCCTTTTTCTGGAATTCCTATCATGAATAAATTATTCCTCAATGGTGTCCTATATAACTCTTAAACTTCATTTTCCTTCATTTTTTTTTTTTTCTGATTTTTCCTCAAATAATTTTTATCAAAGGATTTGTCCTCTTTCATTGATTCTTTCTTCCACTGATTCAATTATACTTGTTCTCCTTCCATTGTGTTATCTATTTCTGATTTTTGTTAATCTTTTGATTTTCTAGTTATTTTTGTATGGTTTCTAATTGTCTATTGAGTCTGCCGTTTTGTTCTTGTATTGTTTTCCTGAATTCTTCTAGGTTTTTTTTTTTTTTTTTTTCTTTATTTTCCTTCATCTCTTTTGGAACTCTAAATATACGTCTTTTGAATTTCTTCTCAGGTAGTTCTATTATAATTTCTTCCCCAGGAAGTTTTTTTTTTTTTTTTTCACTTTGTTTTGTTCACTTGTTTGAGTCATCTTATCCTATTTCTTTATATGATTTGTTATTGTGTGCTGTCTCAGAGGTACTAAGATGTTATTTTGTTTATTTAGTTGTTGTATATTTGTTTTGACTTTTTGTTTTATTTTGATAAATCAGGATGGGTGGGGTGGGTATGTTCTGCTGATCAGTAGGCTGGTGACAAAAACGCACTCACCAACATCAGATGGGTGGGTTAGCAAGGGAGGGTGACAGCATGGGTGTGTGTGTGTATTGCCATGGGTCACCAATCCAACAGTGCAATAGTGTGCTACCACTTGCTGGGTGGGTGTGGTGGCAGGGTGGGGGTCATGATTGAGGCAGGCATGCACCACTGTCAATCATCTGTCCAGTGTCATGGGAATTCATGCCACTTTTTACTGGGTGGGCAGGGCAATAACTAGTTACCACTAGTTGTCTTTCCATCAGTGGGAGATTGTGTGTTGCTGCTTGTTGAATGGGTAAGCTGGAGGGGTTTTGGGCAGAGTAAGTATGCATTTGCTCATCACAGGTGGGACCAGGCTCATGTGGCAAGGGGAGCTCATACCATGAGTGGGGCAGCAGGTGTGGGGTAGAGCTTACATCACTTGTCACCATCATGGTGGGTATGAGGGAAGGTGTGCTCCTTTGGTCACTGGGCATGGGTGCAGGGTCACTCCCTGTAGGCTGCAGTTAGCAATCAGGGCATGGTGCCAAATAATGCAAGGAGGAGGGGATTGCCCAGAATCTAGTCTAGTAGGGAACCCCCTTCTGACACCCTGTGGGTCTACAATGTGTGCATCACCACTTGTAATGGTCAGGGACCACTATTGCTGAGTAGCCTTATCTCTGGTTCCTGGCTCCCTCCCTGTTCTGCCATCTCCAGGATCCCTGGAACTCTCACCCACCTTTCTGTGCTTTCCTTTCTTAATTGTGGATCATGTCCTTCACACTTTGCTTCTCTCCAGGTTTGTCTATATGGTTTCTGTGTCACCTATTGGAAGTTCAGTGAAGTTTCCTCCCTGAGCTCCTCATCTGGGGTTGCAGTTTGCTTTGTGTCAAGATGGCCACACTGCAGCAGGCTTTCTGGCAGGGCACCTCTGATCTTTATCCTCAATCACTCTTTTTGTTCAATTTCTTCTTGTCATTGTTTAATCTAATTCTTCATCCTTTCTTTTGATGTTCAGGTTTCCAAGATTGTCATCAGCATCTATTATGCTTTGTTTCTTGGGTTTTTGCTATAGGGGACAGCATGGTGTTTCTGACTAAGTTACTGTCTTGGGCTATCCTCTAAAAGTTCTAAAAGTGTGTGTATATATACACACACACACAAATTTAGGGTACCTTACATTTTAATAGGATTTTCTGTTGATTTTATAAAGATTTTTTGATATAAAATCTCATAATTTATAAAGAAAGGTAATTTTGTTCTTGTCAACTTACAGTTTTATCCATTATTTGTGTTTCAAGTCCTATTGTGCTTCTATAACAAAGTTAATTAATGTTTTTAGTGTGTATTCACATGTATTTTTTTACGTGAATGTTAATTAGATTTCTTTATTGAACAAAAAAAAAATCCTGCTGCAATGAATGTCACAAAAAAACGTGTGTGAATTGAAAAAAAAAATTTGCTTGCTTGCAATAGATGCTTTATTCTACAAGACTATTGTTTCTCATTTGGAAAATGTTTTGTCAGGGATTTGGTTTAAGTTATATTAAATGTTTTGGATGCATATGGAGATGATCATATAGATGACCATATTTTTCTTATTAATATTCTGCATTATATTATATAACTAATATTAATATATACCTTTCGTCTTGAAATGAGCCCTAATAATTTAAAAATTAGCATTTTTTAAAAAATTTGATTTGAATTTATTTGAGAGTTTTGGACCTATAATCATAATTGACATTGGTCTTTGGTAACTCTCACTGGCATTGAATCAATTTCTACTCATAACCCTCCTTGGATTTCCAAAGTGGTATCTCTATGGAAGTAGATCGCCAGTCTTCCTTCCAAAGAGTGACTGGTGGGTTTGAATCACCAGCCTTCTGGTTAGCGATCAAATGCCTTAGGCATTACGCCACCAGGTAGGACTGGCAAATTCTTGGAGGATGACCTGAAAATCATCCCATTCCTTCCAGCTCTCCTCCCTCTTCTTCTTCCACTACTTCTGCCACTGCTTGTCATTCCTTTCTTCCCATCACTCTATCCTCTTCTCCCACGATCACTCCTGTATCCCATCCTCCTGCCACTCCACAGTCTCATACTCCTGCTGCTCCTCTTTCTCCTACTCCTACCACTCCTCTCTCCTCTCCTCTTACCTTTCTCCCACACCTCCTTCACTTCTTCCACGAAAGGGAGATGTCAAGTTTTTTTTCACACATCATCTTCATGCTGGACTCATAGGCTAACTGTACCTTCATCATCATGGCAAACATGGCAATGGAGGTAAAAAATGATCTGTTGGCTGACAGTTTAAAGAAATTTAATTCTAAAATTTTCTAAGATTAGAGTCATTATTTTGAAGATGAATCTGTGGTTATTTACAAATATGCTTATTTATTTCAAATACAAACTATGAGATGGGAAATATTATTTTTATTTTCCAGGTGATCATTTTTGACTATGTTCTCTTTCTGTTCCTTGTAGTATGTGAGAAAAGATTCATTGTGAGGTTAGGTATTTTTGCTTTGAATTAACTAGAGTAGTTAATGATGCTTTTCTTATTCCATTTGATCCTTTTACCACAACCTTGCTTGCTGAAAGTGAAGGGGACTTGAAGCACTTATTGATAAAGTCAAAGACTACAGCTTTCAGTATTAATTACACCTCAATATAAAGAAAACAAAAATCCTAACAACTGGCCAATAAGCAACATCATGATAAATGGAGAAAAAAATGAAATTGTTAAGGATTTCATTTTATTTGAACCCACATTCAACATCCATGGAAGCAGCAGTCAAGAAATCAAACAACGTATTGCATTTGGCAAGTCTGCTTCAAAAGACCTCCTTAAAATGTTAAAAACCAAAGATGACAGGGATTTTTTAAGACTATGGTGTATGGTGTACCTGTCCAAGCCAACGCATTTTCAATCACGTCACATCCATGGGAAAACTGGACAATGAATAAGGAAGACCGAAGAAGAACTGCTGCTTTTGAATGATGGTATTGGTGAACAATACACCAAGGACTGCCAGAAGAATGAACAAATATGTCTTGAAAGAAGCACAGTCAACATGTTCCTTAGAAGCAAGGATGGTGAGATTTTGTCGTATGTACTTTATTGGGAGGGAGCAGTCCCTAGAGAAGGACATCATGCTTGGTAAAGTAGAGGGTCAATATCAAGTGGAAGAGCCCCAATGGGATGGGTTGACACAGTGGCTGCAAAATGAGCTCAAGCATAGCAACAATTTGAGGATTGCACAGAACCAGGTAGGTTTGTTCTGTTGTACGTAGGGTCACTGTGACTCAGAACCCACTAGGTGGCACACAACAACAACAACTTCTCATTAGTTTTTGACAATGCCTGTTAAAACCCCTGAAATCCAGCAACTGACCCTGTACCATATTCAGGAGCTAATGAAAAGTGGCAGGTGTCTGGACACTGTCCTGGCCTTCACCTGGACTTGCTCTTCACAATAATCTCATCCCAACATCAACTTTCTCAACCATCTCATAGGTTTCTGTCCTCTCAATTGACTTTTATACTTCTTCCTTCTGGGATTTTAGCACCCAATATTTGGGTCATTTGAATCATTCCATTTCCCTCTCCTTGGCACACACTACTCAATGATTTCCTTGTGGCCCTCTTCAGCTGTATTATTCTGTCTTCTCAGTGGAAAAAGCTTGATGGACAGCTGGTTTTACATATTTCCATTCATGGGCTAGTCATGGAAGAGTTAGTATCCATTTTGAAGTATTCATTTTTACTTGGATAGTGTTTTAGCTATCTAGTGCTGCTATAACAGAAATAACACAAGTGGATGGCTTTATCAAAGAGAAATTTATTTTCTCACTCCTTAGGAAACTAGAAGTCCAAATTCACAGTGCCAACTATAGGGGAAGGCTTCCTCCCTCTCTCACCTCTGATAGAAGGTATTTGTCACCTTTCAACATCTGTGGGCCCAGTATTCCTTGGAGATCTCCATGCATCTTGGCATCAATCTTTACCGGGGCCTAGGATGGTCTCTGGTAGCATAGTGGCTAAGGCACTTGACTGCTAACCAGAAGGCTGGCAGTTCAAACCCACCAGCCACTCCTCGGAAGGAAGGTTGGGCAATCCTACTTTCGTAGTGATACTGCCTCGGAAACCCAAGGAGGGGTCGCTATGAGTCAGGGCTGACTCGACGGCACATAACAACAACAACAACAAGGATGGTCCCAGCACAGGGACTCTGGGTTCAAAGGATGTGCTCCTCCACATTCTTCATTCATACTGGTAGTAGGTCCCTATGATCTTTGCTTTCTTATTTAATCCTTTTCTATCTCAAAAGAGAGTAACTCAAGATAAAACCTAATCCTGTGGATTTCATCCTGTCTCATTAACATAATTGCCTCTATTCCTGCCTCATTAACATCATACAGGTAAGGATTTACATCAGATCACAAAATGAAGGATAATTGCATACTACTGAAGTCCAACCAAATTGAAACATATTTTTGGGAGACAGAATTTAATCCATAACAGATCAACTTTCTTGGACAGAATTAACCTGTCTCATCAATTAGCTAGATAAGTCAACTTCTCTTCACAGTAGGGAGTGACCCTCATATAGAAGTCAGTTTTGGAAGTGGGAGGTGCTTTTCTGAGGAAGTCCAGAACCTGTGGTCAAATGGCTTAGTGTCTGCACCTATAGCAGCATCGAACTCCAAGGAGGCATGTAACTCAATGAGCTCTTCACTTACTCAAACCTTCAAGGTTTAATATGATTTTAGGCAAGGAGCTCTGGTGGTGTAGTGTCTAAAGGATTTGACTGCTAACCAGAAGGCTGGTGGTTCAAATACACTAGCCACTTCTCTTTGAAGGAAGACTGGGCATTCTACTTCTGTGAAGATTTTTTGCCTTGAAAACCCAAATGGGGTCTCTATGAGTCAGAAGCAACTCGATGGCAGTGAGTTTTGTTTTTTAAGTGTGGTATGGAATGTCTAAAATTCTCATTTGTAAAATATTTATCTCCCATGTCTCAGTACTATTTTAGAAACTGAGGATACAGCAGTAAAGAAGATATATTAAAACTCCCTTCCCTTTCAGAGCTCATATTTTATATCGTGGAGGCAAATGATAAACCCAAAGAATAGTAAATGAAAACATGTGTCACAATATGATAAGTTCTTTAGAGAAAAATAAAGTAGTAAAGAGGGGTAGTGAAGAGGTGTTATAATGTTTAGAGTCTCAGAGAAGCCTCCTTGAAAAAGTGACATGTGTGTACAGTCTTGGACAAATGGATGTGGTAATCCATGTGACCATCATAGGGAAGAGAGTTTCAAGCAGAGGAAGGGCAAATGAAGAGACCCTGAGCTTGGAGTACTCTTCTTGTGTTTGATGACTAGCAAAGAAGAGTCATGAGTGAGGAGATGAGATCAGAGCAGTAGTAGTGATCTTGATTCTGTGATGCCTATGGGCCATTGGGGAGCTTTGGCTTTTAGTTTTCATTTGTTCTGGAGGTACTGCAATATGTGAGCAAAGGCATATTACTGTTTACTGACAATCTAGAAGACCTATTCTGGGATGCTCTGTATAGAACAGATAATAGAGGGATGAGGAAAGAAGCAAGATAATCAGAAAACTCTTCTAATAATTTATGCAGGAGATATTGATGTCTTGAACCAGGGTGGTGGCAGCTATGAGGAGAAGCAATTGGATTCTAAATATATATTGAAAGTAGAGCTGACAGAATTTGTAACAGATAGGATGTGGAGTGTGAGAGAAAGCCAGGAGTCAAGGATATGATGACCTATTTTAAGGCTTGGCCCCTAGAAATTTCACAATACATATTTATTAAAAGAGTGAGTGAATATTCCATTCTTATATGTTATTCTTCACTAAATTGAAATATTCTTGAGGGTTAGGATTATGTCTTATTGGACTTTACATGACCAACACCTTGCCTAGTCCTGATACATATCAGGATCCCATCAACTATTTCTTCAATAATTGAATACTCATAGCATCCAGAAGAGATAAAGAGAAACATTGCTTTAGGAGTCGAAAGGAATGGGTTATTCACAGACCTGAGGTTACTGTGTCTAGCTGTGCTTAGCTTCTTCTTGCCTATCTCTCAGCAGTTACTCCCAGTTTCCTTCACATAATTGTTGAAGGACACGTATACCAGCTATGAAGCTCATAAGATTCATTACAGAATTTCAATTCGTTTCAAACACATTTGGAAGCCCAATGTATGGAAGAAGAAAGCAATTCAGTGGGAAATTAAGACCCCAGAAGCAGATGCCCTGCTGTTTGTAGGTTGCCAAGAGTTCAACCAAGAAGAAAAGGAGCACATCCATTGTCAGTTGAGGAACAAAGATGAATCTTGCCCAAAATGAAGAATAGTCAGAACTCTGATTGTTAAGGTCCCATTCAAATGGACCCTTGTGTGTGGTGGGTACAGATGAAGGGCTGAGTGGGAATGGCCAGGATTTCAATCTGACCTACTAAGACTTGTCTGGGATGCCAGCTGCTGGGGTTGACTAGAGTCCAAAGTGCTGGACCCAGAGAAAAGGAAATCACAGGGCCAGCACTGGCCTTTTTGATTTTGTATTTCTGCATCCTGGAATGGCAGAACCCACGATTGGCAAGACTAGCAATCTCCCTGCTGTTTCTTGTTTTTCTGTACTATAGCAAATACAGCATCCTTCAAGCTTTCTGTTAATTGACTTTACAAAATTTTCCCAGAATGAGCTGTCAGTGAGACTGGTGTGACTGCTTTCAAATCTCAGAAACCAAAATAAAATAAACATCTTCTATCCACATCAAGATACATCAGCAGATATATACATGTATTTTATTTTGTAAAAGGGCTAAATTTGGTTGTAAGACTGAAAAGAAGGGAGAAAATACTTTAATTTTATGTGTCAGCTACATGGTAGCATAAGGCTATAATAGAAAACCAAAACCAAAATATATATGCTTGTGGAAAATCTCTCTCTTTTTCTCTATTTACATATACATATTTTTTTCTTCTTGAAATATTACACAGAATTTGGACCTATTTTCAGTGCATTATAGTCTAGTTAGATGGATAAACAGCTAGGACTGTGGATGATGACTAATCACCAGTGAAAAAATTAAACTAATCTAATAGGTTCAAGAGATTTAATAATTTGGCTCTAATATAATAAGTACGAGGTAATATTTTGTTGGGAATTTCATTCCTTTTTGATAAAATTAAGTGGGTATTAAAGAAATAAATGGAAACAATCTTTTAAGAATTGTGGTAAAAAATATATATGTGGTGCAGTGAATTACTTGGTATGGCCTTTCTAGCCATATCTTTGTAACTCCCACCAGATTAGTGGGTGGGACCATGAAAATAAGGTGTGCAGAACTCTAATGTTGGGAGTGGTTAGTTTGTAACTTTTTCAGGCTTAAAATGAGACTTCCTGGAGGCAGAAAGGGGATCTCACTGCCATCAAGAGAATAGCTGGAGGTGTAGCAAAGTGGAGCACATCCTTGAACCTGAAATCCCTGTACTGGACCTCCTTGGCAGAAACACCCAGCTGAGAGACACATAGCTGGGAGATGTCTGGCTGAGAGACGCCTGGCTGAGAAATGGCGGCAGTGGAACCAAGAGTCACAAATCAGAATGGCAGGCTTGCTGGCCCACAGAGTGAGAAAGGTGAGTGCCCTTGGGTGGGAAGCTTGCTGGCAGAGTGGGGTGCACCTAGCTGTACCTATCGACAGAGCTAAAAGAAGCTTTGTAACACTTGCCTAAACAGGGCAGAGGTCAGGCCAGAGGCCAAGGGCCAGAGATGCGTACCTGAGGGCATAGCAGAGGGCAAACTCTCCTGATCAAAGAACTGTATTCTTGAGTGCAATCCTGAACCCGAATTGTAGCATGTTACTTCCGTAATAAACCTCATAATCTTTAAGTATTATCTGTGAGTTCTGCGTGGCCATTGCAATGAATTATCTTACCAGCAGAGAAGTAGTGAGTGCCTGGGAGGGACACTTGGTGTCAGAATTGGTAATACAAAAAGGCTCGAGGGTGATGGCACATCTGGCCTCATAGGAATAAGCCTTGGGCTGTTGATGCAGACTCCATTTTTCCCTCTGAGATTGGAGGAGGTCAGAAGATGCTGCCTCCATGCAGTTTTTGTAATATAAATAACAACACATTTGCTATTTGAACATTTTTCACTTATACAAGTTAGTGACATTGATCACATTTATCCTGTTGTACAACCATGACCACCATCTATTTAAAAAATTTCTCTTAATCATTAACAGAAACTCAGAAGCTCAGTGTCCTTTGTACAATGATGTTCCCTTTGCTCCTTCTTCTTCCCCTGCTAACTACTTATAAACATTGTCATCTATACATGTGCTTATTCTAGATATTTCATGTAACTGAGATCTTACAGTATTTATAGTTTTGTGACTGATTTATTTTACTCAGCATATTGTTTTCAAGATTTATCCATGTTGTAGCAAGTAGCAGGATTTCATTTCTGTTTATGTTGCTATTGTTAGGTTTTATTTAGTTGGTTCTGGTCATAGCAGCCCCATGTATACAGAATGAAACATCGCCCATTCCTATACCATCCTCATGACTGTTGCTATGTTTGAGACCTGTGTGCAGCTACTGTATTGAAGCATCTTGCCTTCCTCCTTTTCACTAACTCTCTACTTCAGCAATCATGATGTCTTCCTCCAGGAACTGGTCCCTCCTGATAACATATCAGAGTGAGTGAGACACAGTCTTGCCATTCTCTCTTCTAATCT
Organism: Orycteropus afer afer; assembly: GCF_000298275.1. Classification (NCBI taxonomy): domain Eukaryota; kingdom Metazoa; phylum Chordata; class Mammalia; order Tubulidentata; family Orycteropodidae; genus Orycteropus; species Orycteropus afer. The sequence goes on along the minus strand of NW_006921664.1, from coordinate 2,735,974 downwards.
GAGACAGATTTGTTTAGTCTTCTGGCAGTCCATGGCATAAGAGTCAATATTCTTCACCAACACCATAATTTAAATGCATCCATTCTTCTTTGGTCTTCTTTATTCATTATCTAGCTTTCACATGCATATGAGGTGATTGAAAATATCATGACTTGGGTCAGGTGCACCTCAGTCCTCAAAGAGCATCTTTGTTTTTTAACACAGTAAAGAGGTCTTTTGCCCCAGATTTTCTCAATGCAATTTGTTGTTTTATTTCTTGACTGCTGCTCCCATAGGTGTGGATTATAGTGATGAGTAAAATGAAATCCTGGACAACCTAAATCTTTTCTCTATTTATTGTGATGTTGCTTATTGGTTCAGCTGTGAGGATTTTTTGTTTTCTTTATGTTGGAGTGTAATCCATACTGACGACTGTAGTCTTTGATCTTCATTAGTAAGTGCTTCAAGTCTTCTTCACTTTCAGCAAGCAAGGTTGTGTTAGACTGGGTTCTCTAGAGAAACAAAACCAGTAAAGCT